>NC_139977.1:9034670-9393670 GCF_963993115.1 Abramis brama
GATGTTCACGGTCTCTGGCTAGAAATATGTTCAGAAGGTCAAAAATAGACTACTGGCTGGTTAATATAACATCACAAGAAGTCAATCTGTAGTATAGCAAGATAATGTTCAAGAACTCTTTGGCCAGAAATATGTTCAGAAGGTCAAAAGGTGACCTTTGTATAGCTGATTTTTCATCAGAAGGAGCCTATAACTTTATATAGTTTGAAAAATTTTGAGGACACTTTGACCAGAAATAAGTTCAAGAGGTCAGATATGGACATCTATATGGCTTATGAAGCATCAGAAGGATTTGGACTATGATTATGTATAGAAAGCCCAAGATCGAGGACTCTTTGGCAAGAAATATGTTCCTTGGGTCAAATACGGAATTCTGTATGTCTGACGTAACATCAGAAAGAGTCAACAAGTATATATGGAAAGGTCAAGTTTCGCGTACTCACTCTTTGGCCAGAAAAAAATCCGGTAGGTCAAATATGGACTTTTGTGAGGATGATATAACATCTTTAAGGACTCTTTGGCCAGAAATATGTTCAGTAGGTCAAAAGCTACTACTATGTATAGCTCATTGTTATAACATTATGTGCTTTGCACAAACGATCTAACGTTGAGCATCATTAAAGAAACATAGGTTATGCACTTCGTGCATTGCATTGCATTGCACACCAAAACTAACTCCATGTTCATTAAAGAGATAACATATGTGTTGTTGCAATTGCATTGCACAAACGATCTAACGTTGTGCACTGAAGAATAACATATAGGTTATGCACTTTTCGCATTTGCATTGCATGGCACACCAGAACAAAATCATTCCCATGTTCATTATAGAGATGATATGTGTGTTGTTGCATTGCATTGCATTGCATTGCAATACTTTACTTTGCTTTGCATTGCATTGCATTGCATTACATTGCACTAACGATCTAACGTTATGCACTGAAGAATAACTTATAGGTTATGCATAATTCGCATTGCATTGCATTGCACACCAGAACATAATCATTCCCATGTTCATTATAGAGATGATATGTGTGTTGATGCATTGCATTGCATTGCATTGCATTGCACTAACGATCTAACGTTGTGCACTGAAGAATAACATATAGGTTATGCACTTTTCGCATTGCATGGCATTGCACACCAGAACTAAATCATTCCCATGTTCATTAAACAGATAACGTGTGTTGGTGCATTGCATTGCATTGCACAAACGATCTAACGTTGTGCACTGAAGAATAACATATAGGTCATCCACTTTTCGCATTGCATGGCATTGCACACCAGAACTAAATCATTCCCATGTTCTTTAAAGAGATGATATGTGTGTTGATGCATTGCATTGCACTAGCGATGTAACGTTGTGCACTGAAGAATAACATATAGGTTATGCACTTTTTGCATTGCATTGCATTGCACACCAGAACTACCTCATTCCCATGTTGATTAAAGACGTGTGTTGTTGCATTGCATTGCATTGCATTGCATTGATTTGCATTTATATGCATTGCGTTGCACTGCATTGCATTGCATTGCATTGCATTGCACAAACGATCTAACGTTGTGCACTGAAGAATAACATATAGGTTATGCTCTTTTCGCATTGCATTTGCACACCAGAACTACCTCATTCCCATGTTGATTAAAGACATAACGTGTGTTGTTGCTTTGCATTGCATTGCATTGCACTAACGATCTAACGTTGTGCACTGAATAACATTCATTCATTGCATTGCATTGCACACCAGAACTAAATCATTCCCATGTTTATTAAAGACATAACGTGTGTTTTTGCATTGCTCTGCTTTGCACTGCATTGCATTGCATTGCTCTAACGATCTAACGTTGTGCACTGAAGAATAACATATAGGTTATGCACTTTTCGCATTGCATTGCACACCAGAACAAAATCATTCCAAAGTTCATTATAGAGATGATATGTGTGTTGTTGCATTGCATTGCATTGCATTGCATTGCATTGCATTGAACTAACGATCTAACGTTGTGCACTGTAGAATAACATATAGGTTATGCACTTTTTGCATTGTATTGCATTGCACACCAGAACTAAATCATTTCCATGTTGATTAAAGACATAACGTGTGCTGTTGCATTGCATTGCATTGATTTGCAATGCTTTGCATTGCATTGCATTGCATTGCATTGCATTGATTTGCAATGCTTTGCACTGCATTGCATTGCATTGCATTGCACTAACGATCTAACTTTGTGCACTGAAGAATAACATATAGGTTATGCACTTTTTGCATTTCACTGCATTGCACACCAGAACTAAATCATTCCCAGGTTCATTAAAGAGATAACGTTTTTTGGTGCATTGCATTGCATTGCTTTGCATTGCACAAACGATCTAATGTTGTGCACTGAAGAATAACATATAGGTTACGCTCTTTTCGCATTGCATTGCACACCAGAACAAAATCATTCCAAAGTTCATTATAGAGATGATATGTGTGTTGTTGCATTGCATTGCATTGATTTGCATTGCTTTGCACTGCATTGCATTGCATTGCATTGCATTGCATTGCACTACACTAAAGATCTAACGTTGTGCACTGAAAAATAACATATAGGTTATGCACTTTTTGCATTGCATTGCATTGCACACCAGAACTAAATCATTCCCATGTTGATTAAAGACATAACGTGTGCTGTTGCATTGCATTGCATTGCATTGATTTGCAATGCTTTGCACTGCATTGCATTGCATTGCATTGCATTGCACTAACGATCTAACTTTGTGCACTGAAGAATAACATATAGGTTATGCACTTTTTGCATTTCACTGCATTGCACACCAGAACTAAATCATTCCCATGTTCATTAAAGAGATAACGTTTGTTGGTGCATTGCATTGCACAAACGATCTAATGTTGTGCACTGAAGAATAACATATAGGTTATGCTCTTTTCGCATTGCATTGCACACCAGAACAAAATCATTCCAAAGTTCATTATAGAGATGATATGTGTGTTGTTGCATTGCATTGCATTGCATTGCATTGCATTGCATTGAACTAACGATCTAACGTTGTGCACTGTAGAATAACATATAGGTTATGCACTTTTTGCATTGTATTGCATTGCACACCAGAACTAAATCATTCTCATGTTCATTAAAGAGATAACGTGTGTTGTTGCATTGCATTTCATTGCACTAGCGATGTAACGTTGTGCACTGAAGAAAAACATATAGGTTATGCACTTTTTGCATTGCATTGCACTCCAGAACTAAATCATTCCCATGTTCTTTAAAGAGATAATGTGTGTTGTTGCATTGCATTGTATTCCATTGCATTGCTTTGCACTGCTTTGCATTGAATTGCATTGCACTAACGATCTAACGTTGTGCACTAAAGAATAACATATAGGTATGCACTTTTTGCACTGCAATTGCATTGCACACCAGAACTACCTCATTCCCATGTTGATTAAAGACATAACGTATGTTGTTGCATTGAATTGATTTGCAATGCTTTGCACTGCATTGCATTGCATTGCACAAACGATCTAACGTTGTGCACTGAAGAATAACATATAGGTTATGCTCTTTTCGCATTGTATTGCACAGCAGAACTAAATCATTCTCATGTTCATTAAAGAGATAACGTGTGTTGTTGCATTGCATTGCATTGCATTGCACAAACGATCTAACGTTGTGCACTGAAGTTGTGCACAAAAGGTCCCCTTTTGACCTACTGAACATATTTCTGGCCAAAGAGTCCTAAAAGATTAACACTATACATTCAGACTGATATCTTCGGATGTTATATCATCCTGACAAAATAGCCCATATTTGACCTACCGAATTTTTTTCTGGCCAATATGTGCATCTAACGATCTAACGTTGTGCACTGAAGAATAACATATAGGTTATGCACTTTTCGCATTTGCATTGCATGGCACACCAGAACAAAATCATTCCCATGTTCATTATAGAGATGATATGTGTGTTGTTGCATTGCATTGCATTGCATTGCATTACTTTACTTTGCTTTGCATTGCATTGCATTTCATTACATTGCACTAACGATCTAACGTTATGCACTGAAGAATAACTTATAGGTTATGCATAATTCGCATTGCATTGCATTGCACACCAGAACATAATCATTCCCATGTTCATTATAGAGATGATATGTGTGTTGATGCATTGCATTGCATTGCATTGCATTGCATTGCACTAACGATCTAACGTTGTGCACTGAAGAATAACATATAGGTTATGCACTTTTCGCATTGCATGGCATTGCACACCAGAACTAAATCATTCCCATGTTCATTAAAGAGATGATATGTGTGTTGATGCATTGCATTGCACTAGCGATGTAACGTTGTGCACTGAAGAATAACATATAGGTTATGCACTTTTTGCATTGCATTGCATTGCACACCAGAACTACCTCATTCCCATGTTGATTAAAGACGTGTGTTGTTGCATTGCATTGCATTGCATTGCATTGATTTGCATTTATTTGCATTGCTTTGCATTGCATTGCATTGCATTGCATTGCATTGCATTGCACAAACGATCTAACGTTGTGCACTGAAGAATAACATATAGGTTATGCTCTTTTCGCATTGCATTTGCACACCAGAACTACCTCATTCCCATGTTGATTAAAGACATAACGTGTGTTGTTGCTTTGCATTGCATTGCATTGCACTAACGATCTAACGTTGTGCACTGAATAACATTCATTCATTGCATTGCATTGCACACCAGAACTAAATCATTCCCATGTTTATTAAAGACATAACGTGTGTTGTTGCATTGCTCTGCTTTGCACTGCATTGCATTGCATTGCTCTAACGATCTAACGTTGTGCACTGAAGAATAACATATAGGTTATGCACTTTTCGCATTGCATTGCATTGCACACCAGAACTAAATCATTTCCATGTTGATTAAAGACATAACGTGTGCTGTTGCATTGCATTGCATTGATTTGCAATGCTTTGCATTGCATTGCATTGCATTGCATTGCATTGATTTGCAATGCTTTGCACTGCATTGCATTGCATTGCATTGCATTGCACTAACGATCTAACTTTGTGCACTGAAGAATAACATATAGGTTATGCACTTTTTGCATTTCACTGCATTGCACACCAGAACTAAATCATTCCCAGGTTCATTAAAGAGATAACGTCTAATGTTGTGCACTGAAGAATAACATATAGGTTACGCTCTTTTCGCATTGCATTGCACACCAGAACAAAATCATTCCAAAGTTCATTATAGAGATGATATGTGTGTTGTTGCATTGCATTGCATTGATTTGCATTGCTTTGCACTGCATTGCATTGCATTGCATTGCATTGCATTGCACTACACTAAAGATCTAACGTTGTGCACTGAAAAATAACATATAGGTTATGCACTTTTTGCATTGCATTGCATTGCACACCAGAACTAAATCATTCCCATGTTGATTAAAGACATAACGTGTGCTGTTGCATTGCATTGCATTGATTTGCAATGCTTTGCACTGCATTGCATTGCATTGCATTGCATTGCACTAACGATCTAACTTTGTGCACTGAAGAATAACATATAGGTTATGCACTTTTTGCATTTCACTGCATTGCACACCAGAACTAAATCATTCCCATGTTCATTAAAGAGATAACGTTTGTTGGTGCATTGCATTGCACAAACGATCTAATGTTGTGCACTGAAGAATAACATATAGGTTATGCTCTTTTCGCATTGCATTGCACACCAGAACAAAATCATTCCAAAGTTCATTATAGAGATGATATGTGTGTTGTTGCATTGCATTGCATTGCATTGCATTGCATTGCATTGCATTGCATTGCATTGAACTAACGATCTAACGTTGTGCACTGTAGAATAACATATAGGTTATGCACTTTTTGCATTGTATTGCATTGCACACCAGAACTAAATAATTCTCATGTTCATTAAAGAGATAACGTGTGTTGTTGCATTGCATTTCATTGCACTAGCGATGTAACGTTGTGCACTGAAGAAAAACATATAGGTTATGCACTTTTTGCATTGCATTGCACTCCAGAACTAAATCATTCCCATGTTCTTTAAAGAGATAATGTGTGTTGTTGCATTGCATTGTATTCCATTGCATTGCTTTGCACTGCTTTGCATTGAATTGCATTGCACTAACGATCTAACGTTGTGCACTAAAGAATAACATATAGGTATGCACTTTTTGCACTGCAATTGCATTGCACACCAGAACTACCTCATTCCCATGTTGATTAAAGACATAACGTATGTTGTTGCATTGAATTGATTTGCAATGCTTTGCACTGCATTGCATTGCATTGCACAAACGATCTAACGTTGTGCACTGAAGAATAACATATAGGTTATGCTCTTTTCGCATTGTATTGCACAGCAGAACTAAATCATTCTCATGTTCATTAAAGAGATAACGTGTGTTGTTGCATTGCATTGCATTGCATTGCATTGCACAAACGATCTAACGTTGTGCACTGAAGTTGTGCACAAAAGGTCCCCTTTTGACCTACTGAACATATTTCTGGCCAAAGAGTCCTAAAAGATTAACACTATACATTCAGACTGATATCTTCGGATGTTATATCATCCTGACAAAATAGCCCATATTTGACCTACCGAATTTTTTTCTGGCCAATATGTGCATCTAACGATCTAACGTTGTGCACTGAAGAATAACATATAGGTTATGCACTTTTCGCATTTGCATTGCATGGCACACCAGAACAAAATCATTCCCATGTTCATTATAGAGATGATATGTGTGTTGTTGCATTGCATTGCATTGCATTACTTTACTTTGCTTTGCTTTGCATTGCATTGCATTTCATTACATTGCACTAACGATCTAACGTTATGCACTGAAGAATAACTTATAGGTTATGCATAATTCGCATTGCATTGCATTGCACACCAGAACATAATCATTCCCATGTTCATTATAGAGATGATATGTGTGTTGATGCATTGCATTGCATTGCATTGCATTGCATTGCACTAACGATCTAACGTTGTGCACTGAAGAATAACATATAGGTTATGCACTTTTCGCATTGCATGGCATTGCACACCAGAACTAAATCATTCCCATGTTCATTAAAGAGATGATATGTGTGTTGATGCATTGCATTGCACTAGCGATGTAACGTTGTGCACTGAAGAATAACATATAGGTTATGCACTTTTTGCATTGCATTGCATTGCACACCAGAACTACCTCATTCCCATGTTGATTAAAGACGTGTGTTGTTGCATTGCATTGCATTGCATTGCATTGATTTGCATTTATTTGCATTGCTTTGCACTGCATTGCATTGCATTGCATTGCATTGCATTGCATTGCATTGCATTGCACAAACGATCTAACGTTGTGCACTGAAGAATAACATATAGGTTATGCTCTTTTCGCATTGCATTTGCACACCAGAACTACCTCATTCCCATGTTGATTAAAGACATAACGTGTGTTGTTGCTTTGCATTGCATTGCATTGCACTAACGATCTAACGTTGTGCACTGAATAACATTCATTCATTGCATTGCATTGCACACCAGAACTAAATCATTCCCATGTTTATTAAAGACATAACGTGTGTTGTTGCATTGCTCTGCTTTGCACTGCATTGCATTGCATTGCTCTAACGATCTAACGTTGTGCACTGAAGAATAACATATAGGTTATGCACTTTTCGCATTGCATTGCATTGCACACCAGAACTAAATCATTTCCATGTTGATTAAAGACATAACGTGTGCTGTTGCATTGCATTGCATTGATTTGCAATGCTTTGCAATTGCATTGCATTGCATTGCATTGCATTGATTTGCAATGCTTTGCACTGCATTGCATTGCATTGCATTGCATTGCACTAACGATCTAACTTTGTGCACTGAAGAATAACATATAGGTTATGCACTTTTTGCATTTCACTGCATTGCACACCAGAACTAAATCATTCCCAGGTTCATTAAAGAGATAACGTTTTTTGGTGCATTGCATTGCATTGCTTTGCATTGCACAAACGATCTAATGTTGTGCACTGAAGAATAACATATAGGTTACGCTCTTTTCGCATTGCATTGCACACCAGAACAAAATCATTCCAAAGTTCATTATAGAGATGATATGTGTGTTGTTGCATTGCATTGCATTGATTTGCATTGCTTTGCACTGCATTGCATTGCATTGCATTGCATTGCATTGCATTGCATTGCACTACACTAAAGATCTAACGTTGTGCACTGAAAAATAACATATAGGTTATGCACTTTTTGCATTGCATTGCATTGCACACCAGAACTAAATCATTCCCATGTTGATTAAAGACATAACGTGTGCTGTTGCATTGCATTGCATTGCATTGATTTGCAATGCTTTGCACTGCATTGCATTGCACTAACGATCTAACTTTGTGCACTGAAGAATAACATATAGGTTATGCACTTTTTGCATTTCACTGCATTGCACACCAGAACTAAATCATTCCCATGTTCATTAAAGAGATAACGTTTGTTGGTGCATTGCATTGCACAAACGATCTAATGTTGTGCACTGAAGAATAACATATAGGTTATGCTCTTTTCGCATTGCATTGCACACCAGAACAAAATCATTCCAAAGTTCATTATAGAGATGATATGTGTGTTGTTGCATTGCATTGCATTGCATTGCATTGCATTGAACTAACGATCTAACGTTGTGCACTGTAGAATAACATATAGGTTATGCACTTTTTGCATTGTATTGCATTGCACACCAGAACTAAATCATTCTCATGTTCATTAAAGAGATAACGTGTGTTGTTGCATTGCATTTCATTGCACTAGCGATGTAACGTTGTGCACTGAAGAAAAACATATAGGTTATGCACTTTTTGCATTGCATTGCACTCCAGAACTAAATCATTCCCATGTTCTTTAAAGAGATAATGTGTGTTGTTGCATTGCATTGTATTCCATTGCATTGCTTTGCACTGCTTTGCATTGAATTGCATTGCACTAACGATCTAACGTTGTGCACTAAAGAATAACATATAGGTATGCACTTTTTGCACTGCAATTGCATTGCACACCAGAACTACCTCATTCCCATGTTGATTAAAGACATAACGTATGTTGTTGCATTGAATTGATTTGCAATGCTTTGCACTGCATTGCATTGCATTGCACAAACGATCTAACGTTGTGCACTGAAGAATAACATATAGGTTATGCTCTTTTCGCATTGTATTGCACAGCAGAACTAAATCATTCTCATGTTCATTAAAGAGATAACGTGTGTTGTTGCATTGCATTGCATTGCATTGCACAAACGATCTAACGTTGTGCACTGAAGTTGTGCACAAAAGGTCCCCTTTTGACCTACTGAACATATTTCTGGCCAAAGAGTCCTAAAAGATTAACACTATACATTCAGACTGATATCTTCGGATGTTATATCATCCTGACAAAATAACCCATATTTGACCTACCGAATTTTTTTCTGGCCAATATGTGCATCTAACGATCTAACGTTGTGCACTGAAGAATAACATATAGGTTATGCACTTTTCGCATTTGCATTGCATGGCACACCAGAACAAAATCATTCCCATGTTCATTATAGAGATGATATGTGTGTTGTTGCATTGCATTGCATTGCATTGCATTACTTTACTTTGCTTTGCATTGCATTGCATTTCATTACATTGCACTAACGATCTAACGTTATGCACTGAAGAATAACTTATAGGTTATGCATAATTCGCATTGCATTGCATTGCACACCAGAACATAATCATTCCCATGTTCATTATAGAGATGATATGTGTGTTGATGCATTGCATTGCATTGCATTGCACTAACGATCTAACGTTGTGCACTGAAGAATAACATATAGGTTATGCACTTTTCGCATTGCATGGCATTGCACACCAGAACTAAATCATTCCCATGTTCATTAAACAGATAACGTGTGTTGGTGCATTGCATTGCACAAACGATCTAACGTTGTGCACTGAAGAATAACATATAGGTCATCCACTTTTCGCATTGCATGGCATTGCACACCAGAACTAAATCATTCCCATGTTCTTTAAAGAGATGATATGTGTGTTGGTGCATTGCATTGCACAAACGATCTAACGTTGTGCACTGAAGAATAACATATAGGTTATGCACTTTTTGCATTGCATTGCATTGCACACCAGAACTACCTCATTCCCATGTTGATTAAAGACGTGTGTTGTTGCATTGCATTGCATTGCATTGCATTGATTTGCATTTATTTGCATTGCTTTGCACTGCATTGCATTGCATTGCATTGCATTGCATTGCATTGCATTGCATTGCATTGCATTGCATTGCATTGCATCGCATTGCATTGCATTGCATTGCACAAACGATCTAACGTTGTGCACTGAAGAATAACATATAGGTTATGCTCTTTTCGCATTGCATTTGCACACCAGAACTACCTCATTCCCATGTTGATTAAAGACATAACGTGTGTTGTTGCTTTGCATTGCATTGCATTGCACTAACGATCTAACGTTGTGCACTGAATAACATTCATTCATTGCATTGCATTGCACACCAGAACTAAATCATTCCCATGTTTATTAAAGACATAACGTGTGTTGTTGCATTGCTCTGCTTTGCACTGCATTGCATTGCATTGCTCTAACGATCCAACGTTGTGCACTGAAGAATAACATATAGGTTATGCACTTTTCGCATTGCATTGCATTGCACACCAGAACTAAATCATTCCCATGTTCATTAAAGAGATAACGTTTGTTGGTGCATTGCATTGCATTGCATTGCACAAACGATCTATGAAGAACAACATTTAGGTTATGCTCTTTTCGCATTGCATTGCACACCAGAACAAAATCATTCCAAAGTTCATTATAGAGATGATATGTGTGTTGTTGCATTGCATTGCATTGCATTGCACTAACGATGTGCACTGAAGAATAACATACAGGGTATGCTCTTTTCGCATTGCATTGCACACCAGAACAAAATCATTCCATTGCAAAGTCCAGTGCAAAGTATTGCATTGCATTGATTTGCACTGCTTTGCATTGCATTGCATTGCACTAACGATCTAACGTTGTGCACTGAAGAATAACATATAGGTATGCACTTTTTGCACTGCATTGCATTGCACACCAGAACTATCTCATTCCCATGTTGATTAAAGACATAACGTGTGTTGTTGCATTGCATTGCACTAACGATCTAACTTTGTGCACTGAAGAATAACATATAGGTTATGCTCTTTTGGCATTTCACTGCATTGCACGCCGTAACTAAATCATTCCCATGTTCATTAAAGAGATAACGTTTGTTGGTGCATTGCATTGCATTGCATTGCACAAACGATCTAAGGTTGTGCACTGAAGAAAAACATATAGGTTATGCACTTTTTGCATTGCATTGCATTGCACACCAGAACTAAATCATTCCCATATTCATTAAAGAGATAATGTGTGTTGTTGCATTGCATCGTATTGCATTGCATTGATTTGCATTGATTTGCATTGCTTTGCACTGCATTGCATTGCACTACACTTACGATCTAACGTTGTGCACTGAAGAATAACATATAGGTTATGCACTTTTTGCATTGCATTGCATTGCACACCAGAACTAAATCTTTCCCATGTTCATTAAAGACATAACGTGTGTTGTTGCATTGCATTGTATTGCATTGCATTACATTGATTTGCATTGCTTTGCACTGCATTGCACTACACTTACGATGTAACGTTGTGCACTGAAGAATAACATATAGGTTATGCACTTTTCGCATTGCATTGCATTGCACACCAGAACTAAATCATTTCCATGTTGATTAAAGACATAACGTGTGCTGTTGCATTGCATTGCATTGATTTGCAATGCTTTGCATTGCATTGCATTGCATTGCATTGCATTGCATTGCATTGCATTGATTTGCAATGCTTTGCACTGCATTGCATTGCATTGCATTGCATTGCACTAACGATCTAACTTTGTGCACTGAAGAATAACATATAGGTTATGCACTTTTTGCATTTCACTGCATTGCACACCAGAACAAAATCACTCCAAGGTTCATTAAAGAGATAACGTTTTTTGGTGCATTGCATTGCATTGCTTTGCATTGCACAAACGATCTAATGTTGTGCACTGAAGAATAACATATAGGTTACGCTCTTTTCGCATTGCATTGCACACCAGAACAAAATCATTCCAAAGTTCATTATAGAGATGATATGTGTGTTGTTGCATTGCATTGCATTGATTTGCATTGCTTTGCACTGCATTGCATTGCATTGCATTGCATTGCATTGCATTGCACTACACTAAAGATCTAACGTTGTGCACTGAAAAATAACATATAGGTTATGCACTTTTTGCATTGCATTGCATTGCACACCAGAACTAAATCATTCCCATGTTGATTAAAGACATAACGTGTGCTGTTGCATTGCATTGCATTGCATTGATTTGCAATGCTTTGCACTGCATTGCATTGCATTGCATTGCATTGCACTAACGATCTAACTTTGTGCACTGAAGAATAACATATAGGTTATGCACTTTTTGCATTTCACTGCATTGCACACCAGAACTAAATCATTCCCATGTTCATTAAAGAGATAACGTTTGTTGGTGCATTGCATTGCACAAACGATCTAATGTTGTGCACTGAAGAATAACATATAGGTTATGCTCTTTTCGCATTGCATTGCACACCAGAACAAAATCATTCCAAATTTCATTATAGAGATGATATGTGTGTTGTTGCATTGCATTGCATTGCATTGCATTGCATTGAACTAACGATCTAACGTTGTGCACTGTAGAATAACATATAGGTTATGCACTTTTTGCATTGTATTGCATTGCACACCAGAACTAAATCATTCTCATGTTCATTAAAGAGATAACGTGTGTTGTTGCATTGCATTTCATTGCACTAGCGATGTAACGTTGTGCACTGAAGAAAAACATATAGGTTATGCACTTTTTGCATTGCATTGCACTCCAGAACTAAATCATTCCCATGTTCTTTAAAGAGATAATGTGTGTTGTTGCATTGCATTGTATTCCATTGCATTGCTTTGCACTGCTTTGCATTGAATTGCATTGCACTAACGATCTAACGTTGTGCACTAAAGAATAACATATAGGTATGCACTTTTTGCACTGCAATTGCATTGCACACCAGAACTACCTCATTCCCATGTTGATTAAAGACATAACGTATGTTGTTGCATTGAATTGATTTGCAATGCTTTGCACTGCATTGCATTGCATTGCACAAACGATCTAACGTTGTGCACTGAAGAATAACATATAGGTTATGCTCTTTTCGCATTGTATTGCACAGCAGAACTAAATCATTCTCATGTTCATTAAAGAGATAACGTGTGTTGTTGCATTGCATTGCATTGCATTGCATTGCATTGCATTGCACAAACGATCTAACGTTGTGCACTGAAGAATAACTTATAGGTTATGCACTTTTTGCATTGCATTGCATTGCACACCAGAACAAAATCATTCCCATGTTCATTATTGAGATGATATGTGTGTTGATGCATTGCATTGCATTGCATTGCACAAACGATCTAACGTTGTGCACTGAAGAATAACATATAGGTTATGCACTTTTTGCATTGCATTGCATTGCACACCAGAACTAAACAATTATCATGTTCATTAAAGAGAGAACGTGTGTTGTTTCATTGCATTGCACAAACGATCTAACGTTGTGCACTGAAGAATAACATACAGGTTATGCACTTTTTGCATTGCATTGCATTGCACACCAGAACTACCTCATTCCCATGTTGATTAAAGACATAACGTGTGTTGTTGCTTTGCATTGTATTGTATTGCATTGCATTGCATTGCATTGCATTGCATTGCATTGCATTGCATTGCACAAACGATCTAACGTTGTGCACTGAAGAAAAACATATAGGTTATGCACTTTTGCATTGCATTGCATTGCACACCAGAACTAAATCATTCCCATGTTCATTAAAGAGATAATGTGTGTTGTTGCATTGCATTGCATTGCATTGCATTGCATTGCACAAACGATCTAACGTTGTGCACTGAAGAATAAAATATAGGTTATGCACTTTTTGCATTGCATTGCATTGCACACCAGAACTAAATCATTCCCATGTTCTTTAAAGAGATGATATGTATGTTGATGCATTGCATTGCACTAGCAAAGTAACGTTGTGCACAGAAGAATAACATATAGGTTATGCACATTTTGCATTGCATTGCACACTAGAACTTAACCATTCCTATGTTCATTAAAGAGATGGTATGTGTGTTGTTGCATTGCATTGCACTAACGATCTAACGTTGTGCACTGAAGAATAACATATAGGTTATGCACTTTTTGCTTTGCATTGCACACCAGAACTAACTCATTCCCATGTTCATTAAAGAGATGGTATGTGTGTTGTTGCATTGCATTGCACAAACGATCTAACGTTGTGCACTGAAGAATAACATATGGGTTATGCACTTTTCGCATTGCATTGCATTGCGTTGCACACCAGAACTCACTCAATCCCATGTTCATTAAAGAGATAACTTATGTGCTGTTGCATTGCATTGCACTAACGATCTAACGTTGTGCATTGAAGAATAACATATAGGCACTTCTTGCATTGCATTACACACCAGAAGTATCTCGTACAATATGTGCTATTGCATTGCATTTCACACAAGATCAAACTTTGTGCATTGAAGAATAACATATAAGCTATGAGTGCATCACAAACATACAATAACTATCTCATTCCGATGTGCATTGAAGAGATAAAATTTTTGGAGTTACATTCCACTGCATAAAAGATCTAACTGATATAGTTAGATATAATAATAATACATTATTATTATTCAACGCTAATTCTTAGATCGTTTGTGCAATGCAACACTCATGTTATGTTTTCATTGCACATGAGGTATGAAGTAGTTTATTCTATGCATTGTAACCCAAGAGGTAAATGCAATAATTTCCCTTAAAAGAAAAAATGAATGTTAGTTATTGTGCAATGCCAATGCACATATGTCATGTGTCAAATCAGGCCTACAGAGGACCCTCTTTGACCTACAGAACATATTTTCTGTCCAAAGAGTTCTTACTGACTTCTTGTGATGCAAGACAGTAGTCCATGTTTGGTCAAACATATTTCACATATTGCACATATTTCTGACCCAAGAGTAATCGATCTTAAACTTTCTATACATTCTCGTAGAATCTTTCTGATGTTACATCAATCAGCCATACAGAAGTCCATTTTTGACCTAATGAACACATTTCTGGATAAAGAGTCCTTGAACATTAACTTACTAAACATACAAGACTGACTTCTTGTGATGTTATATAAGCCAGACAGTAGTCCATATTTGACTGATTGAACATATTTTTGGCAAAAGAGTCCTCAAAAGGTATTTCATGTATATTATAAAGTTATAGTCTCCTTCTGATGATAAATCAGCTATACAGAGGTCCCCTTTTGACCTACTGAACATATTTCTGGCCAAAGAGTCCTAAAAGATTAACACTATACATTCAGACTGATATCTTCGGATGTTATATCATCCTGACAAAATAGCCCATATTTGACCTACCGAATTTTTTTCTGGCCAAGGAGTGAGTACTCGAAACTTGACCTTTCCATATATACTTGTTGACTCTTTCTGATGTGACGTGAGACATACAGAATTCCATATTTGACCCAAGGAACATATTTCTTGCCAAAGAGTCCTCGATCTTGGGCTATCTATACATACTCATAGACTCCTTCTGATGATAAATTATGAAAATAAATGACTCTGATAATAAATGACTCTGGCCAAAGAGTCCTCGATCTTGCGTTTTCTATACATACTCATAGACTCCTTCTGATGCTTCATAAGCCATATAGATTTCCATAACTGACATTTTGAACTTATTTGTGGTCAAAGTGTCCTAAAATTTTTCAAACTATATAAAGTTATAGACTCCTTTTAAAGATAAATCAGCTATACAGAGGGCCCCTTTTGACCTACTGAACACATTTCTGGCCAAAGAGTCCTCGATCTTGCGTTTTCTATACATACTCATAGACTCCTTCTGAAGCTTCATAAGCCATATAGATTTCCATATCTGACCTTTTGAACTTATTTGTGGTCAAAGTGTCCTCAAAATTTTTCAAACTATAGAAAGTTATAGACTCCTTTTGATGATAAATCAGCTATACAGAGGGCCCCTTTTGACCTCCTGAACATATTTCTGGCCAATGAGTCCTCGATCTTATGCTTTCTATACATACTCATAGACTCCTTCTGATGCTTCATAAGCCATATAGATGTCCATATCTGACCTTTTGAACTTATCTGTGGTCAAAGTGTCCTAGGATTTTTTCAAACTATAGAAAGTTATAGACTCCTTTTGATGATAAATCAGCTATACCCCTTTTGACCTCCAGAACATATTTCTGGCCAAAGAGTCCTCGATCTTGGGCTTTCTATACATACTCATAGACTCCTTCTGATGCTTCATAAGCCATATAGATTTCCATATCTGACATTTTGAACTTATTTGTGGTCAAAGTGTCCAAAAAAAATTTCAAACTATATAAAGCGAAGGACTCCTTTTGATGATAAATCAGCTATACAGAGGTCCCCTTTTGACCTCCAGAACATATTTCTGGCCAAAGAGTCCTCGATCTTATGCTTTATATACATACTCATAGACTCCTTCTGATGCTTCATAAGCCATATAGATGTCCATATCTGACCTGGTGAACTTATTTGTGGTCAAAGTGTCCTAAAATTTTTCAAAGTATATAAAGTTATAGACTCCTTTTGATGATAAATCAGCTATACAGAGGTCCCCTTTTGACCTCATGAACATAATTCTGGCCAAAGAGTCCTCGATCTTGGGCTTTCTATACATACTCATAGACTCCTTCTGATGCTTCATAAGCAATATAGATTTCCATATCTGACATTTTGAACATATTTGTGGTCAAAGTGTCCTAACATTTTTCAAAGTATATAAAGTTATAGACTCCTTTTGATGATAAGTCAGCTATACAGAGGTCCCCCTTTGACCTCCTGAACATATTTCTAGCCAAAGAATCCTAAATCTTGGGCTTTCTATACATACTCATAGACTCCTTATGATGCTTCATAAGCCATATAGATGTCCATATCTGACCTTTTGAACTTATTTGTGGTAAAAGTGTCCTAAAAAAAATTCAAACTATAGAAAGTTATAGACTCCTTTTGATGATAAGTCAGCTATACAAAGGTCCCTTTTTGACCTACTGAACATATTTCTGGCCCAAGAGTCCTTGATCTTGGGCTTTCTATACATACTCATAGACTCCTTCTGATGCTTCATAAGCCATATAGATGTCCATATCTGAACTTTTGAACTTATTTGTGGTCAAAGTGTCCTAAAAAAAATTCAAACCAAATAAAGTTATAAAGTCCTTTTGATGATAAATCAGCTATAAAAAGGTCCCCTTTTGACCTCCTGAACATGTTTCTGGCCAAAGAGTCCTCAATCTTGGGCTTTCTATACATACTCATAGATTCCTTCTGATGCTTCATAAGCCATATAGATGTCCATATCTGACCTTTTGAACTTATTTGTGGTCAAAGTGTCCTAACATTTTTTCAAAGTATAGAAAGTTATAGACTCCTTTTGATGATAAATCAGCTATACGGAGGTCCCCTTTTGACCTCCTGAACATATTTCTGGCCAAAGAGTCCTCGATCTTGGGCTTTCTATACATACTCATAGATTGCTTCTGATGCTTCATAAGGCATATAAGATGTCCATATCTGACCATTTGAACTTATTTGTGGTCAAAGTGTCCTAAAAAAAATTCAAACTATATAAAGTTATAGATTCCTTTTGATGATAAGTCAGCTATACAGAGGTCCCCTTTTGACCTACTGAACATGTTTCTGGCCCAAGAGTCCTTGATCTTGGGCTTTCTATACATACTCATAGACTCCTTCTGATGCTTCATAAGCCATATAGATGTCCATATCTGACCTTTTGAACTTATTTGTGGTCAAAGTGTCCTAAAAAAAATTCAAACCAAATAAAGTTATAAAGTCCTTTTGATGATAAATCAGCTATAAAAAGGTCCCCTTTTGACCTCCTGAACATGTTTCTGGCCAAAGAGTCCTCAATCTTGGGCTTTCTATACATACTCATAGATTCCTTCTGATGCTTCATAAGCCATATAGATGTCCATATCTGACCTTTTGAACTTATTTGTGGTCAAAGTGTCCTAACATTTTTTCAAACTATAGAAAGTTATAGACTCCTTTTGATGATAAATCAGCTATACAGAGTGCCCCTTTTGACCTCCAGAACATATTTCTGGCCAAAGAGTCCTCGATCTTATGCTTTCTATACATACTCATAGACTCCTTCTGATGCTTCATAAGCCATATAGATAACCATATCTGACCTTTTGAACTTATTTGTGGTCAAAGTGTCCTAAAATTTTTCAAACTATATAAAGTTATAGACTCCTTTTGATGATAAATCAGCTATACAGAGGTCCCCTTTTGACCTCATGAACATAATTCTGGCCAAAGAGTCCTCGATCTTTGGCTTTCTATACATACTCATAGACTCCTTCTGATGCTTCATAAGCAATATAGATTTCCATATCTGACATTTTGAACATATTTGTGGTCAAAGTGTCCTGACATTTTTCAAACTATATAAAGTTATAGACTCCTTTTGATGATAAGTCAGATATACAGAGGTCCCCCTTTGACCTCCTGAACATATTTCTGGCCAAAGAGTCCTAAATCTTGGGCTTTCTATACATACTCATAGACTCCTTCTGATGCTTCATAAGCCATATAGATGTCCATATCTGACCTTTTGAACTTATTTGTGGTCAAAGTGTCCTAAAAAAAATTCAAACTATAGAAAGTTATAGACTCCTTTTGATGATAAGTCAGCTATACAAAGGTCCCTTTTTGACCTACTGAACATATTTCTGGCCCAAGAGTCCTTGATCTTGGGCTTTCTATACATACTCATAGACTCCTTCTGATGCTTCATAAGCCATATAGATGTCCATATCTGAACTTTTGAACTTATTTGTGGTCAAAGTGTCCTAAAAAAAATTCAAACCAAATAAAGTTATAAAGTCCTTTTGATGATAAATCAGCTATAAAAAGGTCCCCTTTTGACCTCCTGAACATGTTTCTGGCCAAAGAGTCCTCAATCTTGGGCTTTCTATACATACTCATAGATTCCTTCTGATGCTTCATAAGCCATATAGATGTCCATATCTGACCTTTTGAACTTATTTGTGGTCAAAGTGTCCTAACATTTTTTCAAAGTATAGAAAGTTATAGACTCCTTTTGATGATAAATCAGCTATACGGAGGTCCCCTTTTGACCTCCTGAACATATTTCTGGCCAAAGAGTCCTCGATCTTGGGCTTTCTATACATACTCATAGACTGCTTCTGATGCTTCATAAGGCATATAAGATGTCCATATCTGACCATTTGAACTTATTTGTGGTCAAAGTGTCCTAAAAAAAATTCAAACTATATAAAGTTATAGATTCCTTTTGATGATAAGTCAGCTATACAGAGGTCCCCTTTTGACCTACTGAACATGTTTCTTGCCCAAGAGTCCTTGATCTTGGGCTTTCTATACATACTCATAGACTCCTTCTGATGCTTCATAAGCCATATAGATGTCCATATCTGACCTTTTGAACTTATTTTTGGTCAAAGTGTCCTAAAAAAAATTCAAACCAAATAAAGTTATAAAGTCCTTTTGATGATAAATCAGCTATAAAAAGGTCCCCTTTTGACCTCCTGAACATGTTTCTGGCCAAAGAGTCCTCAATCTTGGGCTTTCTATACATACTCATAGATTCCTTCTGATGCTTCATAAGCCATATAGATGTCCATATCTGACCTTTTGAACTTATTTGTGGTCAAAGTGTCCTAACATTTTTTCAAACTATAGAAAGTTATAGACTCCTTTTGATGATAAATCAGCTATACAGAGTGCCCCTTTTGACCTCCAGAACATATTTCTGGCCAAAGAGTCCTCGATCTTATGCTTTCTATACATACTCATAGACTCCTTCTGATGCTTCATAAGCCATATAGATGACCATATCTGACCTTTTGAACTTATTTGTGGTCAAAGTGTCCTAAAATTTTTCAAACTATATAAAGTTATAGACTCCTTTTGATGATAAATCAGCTATACAGAGGGCCCCTTTTGACCTCATGAACATAATTCTGGCCAAAGAGTCCTCGATCTTGGGCTTTCTATACATACTCATAGACTCCTTCTGATGCTTCATAAGCAATATAGATTTCCATATCTGACATTTTGAACATATTTGTGGTCAAAGTGTCCTAACATTTTTTCAAACTATAAAAAGTTATAGACTCCTTTTGATGATAAATCAGCTATACAGAGGTCCCCTTTTGACCTCCAGAACATATTTCTGGCCAAAGAGTCCTCGATCTTATGCTTTATATACATACTCATAGACTCCTTCTGATGCTTCATAAGCCATATAGATGTCCATATCTTACCTGGTGAACTTTTTTGTGGTCAAAGTGTCCTAAAATTTTTCAAAGTATATAAAGTTATAGACTCCTTTTGATGATAAATCAGCTATACAGAGGTCCCCTTTTGACCTCATGAACATAATTCTGGCCAAAGAGTCCTCGATCTTGGGCTTTCTATACATACTCATAGACTCCTTCTGATGCTTCATAAGCAATATAGATTTCCATATCTGACATTTTGAACATATTTGTGGTCAAAGTGTCCTAACATTTTTCAAAGTATATAAAGTTATAGACTCCTTTTGATGATAAGTCAGCTATACAGAGGTCCCCCTTTGACCTCCTGAACATATTTCTGGCCAAAGAGTCCTAAATCTTGGGCTTTCTATACATACTCATAGACTCCTTCTGATGCTTCATAAGCCATATAGATGTCCATATCTGACCTTTTGAACTTATTTGTGGTCAAAGTGTCCTAAAAAAATTCAAACTATAGAAAGTTATAGACTCCTTTTGATGATAAGTCAGCTATACAAAGGTCCCTTTTTGACCTACTGAACATATTTCTGGCCCAAGA
Organism: Abramis brama; assembly: GCF_963993115.1. Classification (NCBI taxonomy): domain Eukaryota; kingdom Metazoa; phylum Chordata; class Actinopteri; order Cypriniformes; family Leuciscidae; genus Abramis; species Abramis brama. The sequence continues at coordinate 9,055,848 of NC_139977.1, forward strand.
GTCCTTGATCTTGGGCTTTCTATACATACTCATAGACTCCTTCTGATGCTTCATAAGCCATATAGATGTCCATATCTGAACTTTTGAACTTATTTGTGGTCAAAGTGTCCTAAAAAAAATTCAAACCAAATAAAGTTATAAAGTCCTTTTGATGATAAATCAGCTATAAAAAGGTCCCCTTTTGACCTCCTGAACATGTTTCTGGCCAAAGAGTCCTCAATCTTGGGCTTTCTATACATACTCATAGATTCCTTCTGATGCTTCATAAGCCATATAGATGTCCATATCTGACCTTTTGAACTTATTTGTGGTCAAAGTGTCCTAACATTTTTTCAAAGTATAGAAAGTTATAGACTCCTTTTGATGATAAATCAGCTATACGGAGGTCCCCTTTTGACCTCCTGAACATATTTCTGGCCAAAGAGTCCTCGATCTTGGGCTTTCTATACATACTCATAGACTGCTTCTGATGCTTCATAAGGCATATAAGATGTCCATATCTGACCATTTGAACTTATTTGTGGTCAAAGTGTCCTAAAAAAAATTCAAACCAAATAAAGTTATAAAGTCCTTTTGATGATAAATCAGCTATAAAAAGGTCCCCTTTTGACCTCCTGAACATGTTTCTGGCCAAAGAGTCCTCAATCTTGGGCTTTCTATACATACTCATAGATTCCTTCTGATGCTTCATAAGCCATATAGATGTCCATATCTGACCTTTTGAACTTATTTGTGGTCAAAGTGTCCTAAAATTTTTCAAACTATAGAAAGTTATAGACTCCTTTTGATGATAAATCAGCTATACAGAGGTCCCCTTTTGACCTCATGAACATAATTCTGGCCAAAGAGTCCTCGATCTTGGGCTTTCTATACATACTCATAGACTCCTTCTGATGCTTCATAAGCAATATAGATTTCCATATCTGACATTTTGAACATATTTGTGGTCAAAGTGTCCTAACATTTTTTCAAACTATAAAAAGTTATAGACTCCTTTTGATGATAAATCAGCTATACAGAGGTCCCTTTTTGACCTCCAGAACATATTTCTGGCCAAAGAGTCCTCGATCTTATGCTTTATATACATACTCATAGACTCCTTCTGATGCTTCATAAGCCATATAGATGTCCATATCTGACCTGTTGAACTTTTTTGTGGTCAAAGTGTCCTAAAATTTTTCAAAGTATATAAAGTTATAGACTACATTTGATGATAAATCAGCTATACAGAGGTCCCCTTTTGACCTCATGAACATAATTCTGGCCAAAGAGTCCTTGAACTTGGGCTTTCTATACATACTCATAGACTCCTTCTGATGCTTCATAAGCAATATAGATTTCCATATCTGACATTTTGAACATATTTGTGGTCAAAGTGTCCTGACATTTTTCAAAGTATATAAAGTTATAGACTCATTTTGATGATAAGTCAGCTATACAGAGGTCCCCCTTTGACCTCCTGAACATATTTCTGGCCAAAGAGTCCTAAATCTTGGGCTTTCTATACATACTCATAGACTCCTTCTGATGCTTCATAAGCCATATAGATGTCCATATCTGACCTTTTGAACTTATTTGTGGTCAAAGTGTCCTAAAAAAAATTCAAACTATAGAAAGTTATAGACTCCTTTTGATGATAAGTCAGCTATACAAAGGTCCCTTTTTGACCTCATGAACATATTTCTGGCCAAAGAGTCCTCAAATCTTGGGCTTTCTATACATACTCATAGACTCCTTCTGATGCTTCATAAGCCATATAGATGTCCATATCTGACCATTTGAACTTATTTGTGGTAAAAGTGTCCTAAAAAAATTCAAACTATATAAAGTTATAGACTCCTTTTAAAGATAAATCAGCTATACAGAGGGCCCCTTTTGACCTACTGAACATATTTCTGGCCCAAGAGTCCTTGATCTTGGGCTTTCTATACATACTCATAGACTCCTTCTGATGCTTCATAAGCCATATAGATGTCCATATCTGAACTTTTGAACTTATTTGTGGTCAAAGTGTCCTAAAAAAAATTCAAACCAAATAAAGTTATAAAGTCCTTTTGATGATAAATCAGCTATAAAAAGGTCCCCTTTTGACCTCCTGAACATGTTTCTGGCCAAAGAGTCCTCAATCTTGGGCTTTCTATACATACTCATAGATTCCTTCTGATGCTTCGTAAGCCATATAGATGTCCATATCTGACCTTTTGAACTTATTTGTGGTCAAAGTGTCCTAACATTTTTTCAAAGTATAGAAAGTTATAGACTCCTTTTGATGATAAATCAGCTATACGGAGGTCCCCTTTTGACCTCCTGAACATATTTCTGGCCAAAGAGTCCTCGATCTTGGGCTTTCTATACATACTCATAGACTGCTTCTGATGCTTCATAAGGCATATAAGATGTCCATATCTGACCATTTGAACTTATTTGTGGTCAAAGTGTCCTAAAAAAATTCAAACTATATAAAGTTATAGATTCCTTTTGATGATAAGTCAGCTATACAGAGATCCCCTTTTGACCTACTGAACATGTTTCTGGCCCAAGAGTCCTTGATCTTGGGCTTTCTATACATACTCATAGACTCCTTCTGATGCTTCATAAGCCATATAGATGTCCATATCTGACCTTTTGAACTTATTTGTGGTTAAAGTGTCCTAAAAAAAATTCAAACCAAATAAAGTTATAAAGTCCTTTTGATGATAAATCAGCTATAAAAAGGTCCCCTTTTGACCTCCTGAACATGTTTCTGGCCAAAGAGTCCTCAATCTTGGGCTTTCTATACATACTCATAGATTCCTTCTGATGCTTCATAAGCCATATAGATGTCCATATCTGACCTTTTGAACTTATTTGTGGTCAAAGTGTCCTAACATTTTTTTCAAACTATATAAAGTTATAGATTCCTTTTGATGATAAGTCAGCTATACAGAGGTCCCCTTTTGACCTCCAGAACATATTTCTGGCCAAAGAGTCCTTGATCTTGGGCTTTCTATACATACTCATAGACTCCTTCTGATGCTTCATAAGCCATATAGATGTCCATATCTGACCTTTTGAACTTATTTGTGGTTAAAGTGTCCTAAAAAAAATTCAAACCAAATAAAGTTATAAAGTCCTTTTGATGATAAATCAGCTATAAAAAGGTCCCCTTTTGACCTCCTGAACATGTTTCTGGCAAAAGAGTCCTCAATCTTGGGCTTTCTATACATACTCATAGATTCCTTCTGATGCTTCATAAGCCATATAGATGTCCATATCTGACCTTTTGAACTTATTTGTGGTCAAAGTGTCCTAACAGTTTTTCAAAGTATAGAAAGTTATAGACTCCTTTTGATGATAAATCAGCTATACAGAGGTCCCCTTTTGACCTCCAGAACATATTTCTGGCCAAAGAGTCCTTGATCTTGGGCTTTCTATACATACTCATAGACTCCTTCTGATGCTTCATAAGCCATATAGATGTCCATATCTGACCTTTTGAACTTATTTGTGGTCGAAGTGTCCTAACATTTTTTTCAAACTATAGAAAGTTATAGACTCCTTTTGATGATAAATCAGCTATACAGAGGTCCCCTTTTGACCTCCAGAACATATTTCTGGCCAAAGAGTCCTCTATCTTGGGCTTCCTATACATACTCATAGACTCCTTCTGATGCTTCATAAGCCATATAGATTTCCATATCTGACCTTTTGAACTAATTTGTGGTCAAAGTGTCCTCAAAATTTTTCAAACTATATAAAGTTATAGACTCCATTTGATGATAAATCAGCTATACAGAGGTCCCCTTTTGACCTCCTGAACATATTTCTGGCCAAAGAGTCCTCGATCTTGGGCTTTCTATACATACTCATAGACTGCTTCTGATGCTTCATAAGCCATATAAGATGTCCATATCTGACCTGTTGAACTTTTTTGTGGTCAAAGTGTCCTAAAATTTTTCAAAGTATATAAAGTTATAGACTACATTTGATGATAAATCAGCTATACAGAGGTCCCCTTTTGACCTCATGAACATAATTCTGGCCAAAGAGTCCTCGAACTTGGGCTTTCTATACATACTCATAGACTCCTTCTGATGCTTCATAAGCAATATAGATTTCCATATCTGACATTTTGAACATATTTGTGGTCAAAGTGTCCTGACATTTTTCAAAGTATATAAAGTTATAGACTCCTTTTGATGATAAGTCAGCTATACAGAGGTCCCCCTTTGACCTCCTGAACATATTTCTGGCCAAAGAGTCCTAAATCTTGGGCTTTCTATACATACTCATAGACTCCTTCTGATGCTTCATAAGCCATATAGATGTCCATATCTGACCTTTTGAACTTATTTGTGGTCAAAGTGTCCTAAAAAAAATTCAAACTATAGAAAGTTATAGACTCCTTTTGATGATAAGTCAGCTATACAAAGGTCCCTTTTTGACCTCATGAACATATTTCTGGCCAAAGAGTCCTCAAATCTTGGGCTTTCTATACATACTCATAGACTCCTTCTGATGCTTCATAAGCCATATAGATGTCCATATCTGACCATTTGAACTTATTTGTGGTAAAAGTGTCCTAAAAAAATTCAAACTATATAAAGTTATAGACTCCTTTTAAAGATAAATCAGCTATACAGAGGGCCCCTTTTGACCTACTGAACATATTTCTGGCCCAAGAGTCCTTGATCTTGGGCTTTCTATACATACTCAAAGACTCCTTCTGATGCTTCATAAGCCATATAGATGTCCATATCTGAACTTTTGAACTTATTTGTGGTCAAAGTGTCCTAAAAAAATTCAAACTATATAAAGTTATAGACTCCTTTTAAAGATAAATCAGCTATACAGAGGGCCCCTTTTGACCTACTGAACATATTTCTGGCCCAAGAGTCCTTGATCTTGGGCTTTCTATACATACTCATAGACTCCTTCTGATGCTTCATAAGCCATATAGTTGTCCATATCTGAACTTTTGAACTTATTTGTGGTCAAAGTGTCCTAAAAAAAATTCAAACCAAATAAAGTTATAAAGTCCTTTTGATGATAAATCAGCTATAAAAAGGTCCCCTTTTGACCTCCTGAACATGTTTCTGGCCAAAGAGTCCTCAATCTTGGGCTTTCTATACATACTCATAGATTCCTTCTGATGCTTCATAAGCCATATAGATGTCCATATCTGACCTTTTGAACTTATTTGTGGTCAAAGTGTCCTAACATTTTTTCAAAGTATAGAAAGTTATAGACTCCTTTTGATGATAAATCAGCTATACGGAGGTCCCCTTTTGACCTCCTGAACATATTTCTGGCCAAAGAGTCCTCGATCTTGGGCTTTCTATACATACTCATAGACTGCTTCTGATGCTTCATAAGGCATATAAGATGTCCATATCTGACCATTTGGTCTTATTTGTGGTCAAAGTGTCCTAAAAAAATTCAAACTATATAAAGTTATAGATTCCTTTTGATGATAAGTCAGCTATACAGAGATCCCCTTTTGACCTACTGAACATGTTTCTGGCCCAAGAGTCCTTGATCTTGGGCTTTCTATACATACTCATAGACTCCTTCTGATGCTTCATAAGCCATATAGATGTCCATATCTGACCTTTTGAACTTATTTGTGGTTAAAGTGTCCTAAAAAAAATTCAAACCAAATAAAGTTATAAAGTCCTTTTGATGATAAATCAGCTATAAAAAGGTCCCCTTTTGACCTCCTGAACATGTTTCTGGCCAAAGAGTCCTCAATCTTGGGCTTTCTATACATACTCATAGATTCCTTCTGATGCTTCATAAGCCATATAGATGTCCATATCTGACCTTTTGAACTTATTTGTGGTCAAAGTGTCCTAACATTTTTTTCAAACTATATAAAGTTATAGATTCCTTTTGATGATAAGTCAGCTATACAGAGGTCCCCTTTTGACCTCCAGAACATATTTCTGGCCAAAGAGTCCTTGATCTTGGGCTTTCTATACATACTCATAGACTCCTTCTGATGCTTCATAAGCCATATAGATGTCCATATCTGACATTTTGAACTTATTTGTGGTTAAAGTGTCCTAAAAAAAATTCAAACCAAATAAAGTTATAAAGTCCTTTTGATGATAAATCAGCTATAAAAAGGTCCCCTTTTGACCTCCTGAACATGTTTCTGGCAAAAGAGTCCTCAATCTTGGGCTTTCTATACATACTCATAGATTCCTTCTGATGCTTCATAAGCCATATAGATGTCCATATCTGACCTTTTGAACTTATTTGTGGTCAAAGTGTCCTAACAGTTTTTCAAAGTATAGAAAGATATAGACTCCTTTTGATGATAAATCAGCTATACAGAGGTCCCCTTTTGACCTCCAGAACATATTTCTGGCCAAAGAGTCCTTGATCTTGGGCTTTCTATACATACTCATAGACTCCTTCTGATGCTTCATAAGCCATATAGATGTCCATATCTGACCGTTTGAACTTATTTGTGGTCAAAGTGTCCTAACATTTTTTTCAAACTATAGAAAGTTATAGACTCCTTTTGATGATAAATCAGCTATACAGAGGTCCCCTTTTGACCTCCAGAACATATTTCTGGCCAAAGAGTCCTCTATCTTGGGCTTCCTATACATACTCATAGACTCCTTCTGATGCTTCATAAGCCATATAGATTTCCATATCTGACCTTTTGAACTAATTTGTGGTCAAAGTGTCCTCAAAATTTTTCAAACTATATAAAGTTATAGACTCCATTTGATGATAAATCAGCTATACAGAGGTCCCCTTTTGACCTCCTGAACATATTTCTGGCCAAAGAGTCCTCGATCTTGGGCTTTCTATACATACTCATAGACTGCTTCTGATGCTTCATAAGGCATATAAGATGTCCATATCTGACCATTTGAACTTATTTGTGGTCAAAGTGTCCTAAAAAAAATTCAAACTATATAAAGTTATAGATTCCTTTTGATGATAAGTCAGCTATACAGAGGTCCCCTTTTGACCTACTGAACATGTTTCTGGCCCAAGAGTCCTTGATCTTGGGCTTTCTATACATACTCATAGACTCCTTCTGATGCTTCATAAGCCATATAGATGTCCATATCTGACCTTTTGAACTTATTTGTGGTTAAAGTGTCCTAAAAAAAATTCAAACCAAATAAAGTTATAAAGTCCTTTTGATGATAAATCAGCTATAAAAAGGTCCCCTTTTGACCTCCTGAACATGTTTCTGGCAAAAGAGTCCTCAATCTTGGGCTTTCTATACATACTCATAGATTCCTTCTGATGCTTCATAAGCCATATAGATGTCCATATCTGACCTTTTGAACTTATTTGTGGTCAAAGTGTCCTAACAGTTTTTCAAAGTATAGAAAGTTATAGACTCCTTTTGATGATAAATCAGCTATACAGAGGTCCCCTTTTGACCTCCAGAACATATTTCTGGCCAAAGAGTCCTTGATCTTGGGCTTTCTATACATACTCATAGACTCCTTCTGATGCTTCATAAGCCATATAGATGTCCATATCTGACCTTTTGAACTTATTTGTGGTCAAAGTGTCCTAACATTTTTTTCAAACTATAGAAAGTTATAGACTCCTTTTGATGATAAATCAGCTATACAGAGGTCCCCTTTTGACCTCCAGAACATATTTCTGGCCAAAGAGTCCTCTATCTTGGGCTTCCTATACATACTCATAGACTCCTTCTGATGCTTCATAAGCCATATAGATTTCCATATCTGACCTTTTGAACTAATTTGTGGTCAAAGTGTCCTCAAAATTTTTCAAACTATATAAAGTTATAGACTCCATTTGATGATAAATCAGCTATACAGAGGTCCCCTTTTGACCTCCTGAACATATTTCTGGCCAAAGAGTCCTCGATCTTGGGCTTTCTATACATACTCATAGACTGCTTCTGATGCTTCATAAGGCATATAAGATGTCCATATCTGACCATTTGAACTTATTTGTGGTCAAAGTGTCCTAAAAAAAATTCAAACTATATAAAGTTATAGATTCCTTTTGATGATAAGTCAGCTATACAGAGGTCCCCTTTTGACCTACTGAACATGTTTCTGGCCCAAGAGTCCTTGATCTTGGGCTTTCTATACATACTCATAGACTCCTTCTGATGCTTCATAAGCCATATAGATGTCCATATCTGACCTTTTGAACTTATTTGTGGTCAAAGTGTCCTAAAAAAAATTCAAACCAAATAAAGTTATAAAGTCCTTTTGATGATAAATCAGCTATAAAAAGGTCCCCTTTTGACCTCCTGAACATGTTTCTGGCAAAAGAGTCCTCAATCTTGGGCTTTCTATACATACTCATAGATTCCTTCTGATGCTTCATAAGCCATATAGATGTCCATATCTGACCTTTTGAACTTATTTGTGGTCAAAGTGTCCTAACAGTTTTTCAAAGTATAGAAAGTTATAGACTCCTTTTGATGATAAATCAGCTATACAGAGGTCCCCTTTTGACCTCCAGAACATATTTCTGGCCAAAGAGTCCTTGATCTTGGGCTTTCTATACATACTCATAGACTCCTTCTGATGCTTCATAAGCCATATAGATGTCCATATCTGACCTTTTGAACTTATTTGTGGTCAAAGTGTCCTAACATTTTTTTCAAACTATAGAAAGTTATAGACTCCTTTTGATGATAAATCAGCTATACAGAGGTCCCCTTTTGACCTCCAGAACATATTTCTGGCCAAAGAGTCCTCTATCTTGGGCTTCCTATACATACTCATAGACTCCTTCTGATGCTTCATAAGCCATATAGATTTCCATATCTGACCTTTTGAACTAATTTGTGGTCAAAGTGTCCTCAAAATTTTTCAAACTATATAAAGTTATAGACTCCATTTGATGATAAATCAGCTATACAGAGGTCCCCTTTTGACCTCCTGAACATATTTCTGGCCAAAGAGTCCTCGATCTTGGGCTTTCTATACATACTCATAGACTGCTTCTGATGCTTCATAAGGCATATAAGATGTCCATATCTGACCATTTGAACTTATTTGTGGTCAAAGTGTCCTAAAAAAAATTCAAACTATATAAAGTTATAGACTCCTTTTGATGATAAGTCAGCTATACAGAGGTCCCCTTTTGACCTACTGAACATGTTTCTGGCCCAAGAGTCCTTGATCTTGGGCTTTCTATACATACTCATAGACTCCTTCTGATGCTTCATAAGCCATATAGATGTCCATATCTGACCTTTTGAACTTATTTGTGGTCAAAGTGTCCTAAAAAAAATTCAAACCAAATAAAGTTATAAAGTCCTTTTGATGATAAATCAGCTATAAAAAGGTCCCCTTTTGACCTCCTGAACATGTTTCTGGCCAAAGAGTCCTCAATCTTGGGCTTTCTATACATACTCATAGATTCCTTCTGATGCTTCATAAGCCATATTGATGTCCATATCTGACCTTTTGAACTTATTTGTGGTCAAAGTGTCCTAACATTTTTTCAAAGTATAGAAAGTTATAGACTCCTTTTGATGATAAATCAGCTATACAGAGGTCCCCTTTTGACCTCCAGAACATATTTCTGGCCAAAGAGTCCTTGATCTTGGGCTTCCTATACATACTCATAGACTCCTTCTGATGCTTCATAAGCCATATAGATGTCCATATCTGACCTTTTGAACTTATTTGTGGTCAAAGTGTCCTAAAAAAAATTCAAACTATATAAAGTTATAGACTCCTTTTGATGATAAGTCAGCTATACAGAGGTCCCTTTTTGACCTCCTGAACATATTTCTGGCCAAAGAGTCCTCGATCTTGGGCTTTCTATACATACTCATAGACTCCTTCTGATGCTTCATAAGCCATATATATGTCCATATCTGACCTTTTGAACTTATTTGTGGTCAAAGTGTCCTAAAAAAAATTCAAACTATATAAAGTTATAGACTCCTTTTGATGATGTCAGCTATACAGAGGACCCCTTTTGACCTCCTGAACATGTTTCTGGCCAAAGAGTCCTCGATCTTGGGCTTTCTATACATACTCATAGACTCCTTCTGGTGCTTCATAAGCCATATAGATGTCCATATCTGACCTTTTGAACTTATTTGTGGTCAAAGTGTCCTAAAAAAAATTCAAACTATATAAAGTTATAGACTCCTTTTGATGATAAGTCAGCTATACAGAGGTCCCTTTTTGACCTCCTGAACATATTTCTGGCCAGAGTCCTCGATCTTGGGCTTTCTATACATACTCATAGTCCAACTCCTTCTGATGCTTCATAAGCCATATAGATGTCCATATCTGACCTTTTGAACTTATTTCTGGTCAAAGTGTCCTCAAAATTTTTCAAACTATATAAAGTTATAGTCTCCTTCTGATGATAAATCAGCTATACAGAGGTCCCCTTTTGACCTACTGAACATATTTCTGGCCAAAGAGTCCTAAAAGATTAACACTATACATTCAGACTGATATCTTCGGATGTTATATCATCCTGACAAAAGTCCATATTTGACCTACCGAATTTTTTTCTGGCCAATGAGTGAGTACTCGAAACTTGACCTTTCCATACATACTTGTTGACTCTTTCTGATGTTACGTCAGACATACAGAATTCCATATTTGACCCAAGGAACATATTTCTTGCCAAAGAGTCCTCGATCTTGGGCTTTCTATACATACTAATAGACTCCTTCTGATGCTTCATAAGCCATATAGATGTCCATATCTGACCTTTTGAACTTATTTCTGGTCAAAGTGTCCTCAAAATTTTTCAAACTATATAAAGTTATAGACTCCTTCTGATAATAAATCAGCTATACAAAGGTCACCTTTTGACCTTCTGAACATATTTCTGGCCAAAGAGTTCTTGAACATTATCTTGCTATACTACAGATTGACTTCTTGTGATGTTATATTAACCAGCCAGTAGTCTATTTTTGACCTACTGAACATATTTCTAGCCAGAGACCGTGAACATCAACTCACTATACATATAGACTGACTTCTCGTAATGTAAAATCAGGCAGACAGTAGTCCACATTTGACTGATTGAAAAATAATTTGACCAAAGAGTTCTCAAAAGGATTTTGTCTATCATAAATGTATAGACTCCTTCTGATGTTAAATCAGCCATACAGAAGTCCATATTTGACCTTCTGAACATATTTCTGGCCAGAGACCTTGAACATTTACCTTACTATTTATATTTCTCCTACCATAAAGACTTCTCGTGATGTTATGTCAGCCAGACTGTAGCCATATTTGACTGATTTAACATGTTTTTGGCCAAAGAATCCTCAAAATGTGTTTTACTCTTAGAAACTCATAGACTCCTTCTGATGTTAAATCAGCCATACAGAAGTCCATATTTGACCCAAGGAATATATTTATGGCCATAGAGTTCTCGATCTTGACCTTTCTATACATACTCATAGACTCCTTCTAATGTTACATAAGCCATATAGATATCCATATCTGACCTTTTGAACTTATTTCTGGTCATCAAAAGTTTTTAAACTATATAAAGTTATAGACTCTTTCTGATGATAAATCAGCTATTCAGAGGTCCCCTTTTGACCTACTGAACATATTTCTGGCCAAAGAGTCCTAAAAGATTAACACTATACATTCAGACTGATATCTTCGGATGTTATATCATCCTGACAAAAGTCCATATTTGACCTACCGAATTTTTTTCTGGCCAAGGAGTGAGTACTCGAAACTTGACCTTTCCATATATACTTGTTGACTCTTTCTGATGTTACGTCAGACATACAGAATTCCATATTTGACCCAAGGAACATATTTCTTGCCAAAGAGTCCTCGATCTTGGGCTTTCTATACATACTCATAGACTCCTTCTGATGCTTCATAAGCCATATAGATGTCCATATCTGACCTTTTGAACTTATTTGTGGTCAAAGTGTCCTCAAAATTTTTCAAACTATATAAAGTTATAGTCTCCTTCTGATAATAAATCAGCTATACAAAGGTCACCTTTTGACCTTCTGAACATATTTCTGGCCAAAGAGTTCTTGAACATTATCTTGCTATACTACAGATTGACTTCTTGTGATGTTATATTAACCAGCCAGTAGTATATTTTTGACCTACTGAAAATATTTCTGGCCAGAGTCTGTGAACATTAACTCACTATACAATATAGACTGACTTCTTGCAATGCCAAACCAGGCAGGCAGTAGTCCATATTTGACCGATTGAAAAAAAAATTGACCAAAGAGTTCTCAAAAGGATTTTGTCTATCATAATCTATAGACTCCTTCTGATGTTAAATCAGTCATACAGAAGTCCATATTTGACCTACCGAAAATATTACTGGCCAAAGAGTCCTTAAAGATTAACACTATACATTCAGATTGATATCTTCGGATGTTATATCATCATGACAAAAGTCCATATTTGACATACTGAAATTTTTTCTGGTCAAAGAGTCTAAACTTGACCATTCTATATATACTCATTGACTCTTTCTGATTCTTCATTAGCTATATAGATGTCCATATCTGGCGAATTGAAAATATTTTTGGCAAAAAGGCCCTCACAAGTTAACTTACTAAATACTCATAGACTTCTTCTGATGATACATCACTTTAACAGGTATGTGACCCTCTGAATATATTTTTGGCCAAAGAATCATTGAACATTAACTATCTATACATATTGACTCAAGAGTCAAAATTTGACCTCTTTTGGTCTGATTTATCATCAGATGGAGTCTATAATTTTACATAGTTTAAAAACTTTTGAGGAACCTTTGACCAGAAATAATAATAGGTCATAAATATGGACATAAATATGGCTTATGAAGAATCAGAAGGAGACTATGAGTATGTATAGAAAGTTCAAGATTGGCCACAAATATGTCCCTTGGGTCAATTATGGACTTCTTTATGGCTGATGTAACATCAGATGGAGTAATGTATAGAAAGAAACAGCATAAGGAGTCAATGAGCATGTATAGAATGTTCAAGATCGAGGACTCTTTTACTAGAAATATGTTCAGTAGGTCAGTTATGAACAATTGTCTGGCTGATGAAACATCAGAAGGAGTCAATGAGCTTGTAAAGAAAGTTCAAAATCGAGGACTCTTTTACCAGAAATATTTTCAGTAGGTAAATTATGGAGTACTCTCTGGCTGATGAAGCACTAAAAGGAGTCAATGAGCATGTATAGAAAGTTCAAGTACATAGACTCGTTGGCCAGAAAAAAAGAAAAAAAAATGTCATTATGGACAGTTGTCTGACCGATGTACTATCTGAAGGAGTCTATAAGTGTGAATCGAAAGTTCAAGATCAAGGACTCTTCAGTCAGAAATATGTTCAACATGTTAAATCTGAACTACTTTATGGCTAAAGAAACAAAATAAGGCGTCACTGAGAATGTATAGAAAGTTCAAAATCGCGGACTCTTTTACCAGAAATATTTTCAGTAGGTCCATTATTGACTACTGTCTGGCTGATGAAACACTAAAAGGAGTCAATTAGCATGTACAAAATTTTCAAGTCAGAAATATGTTCAACATGTCAAATCTGGACTTCTGTATGGCTAAAGAAACAAAATAAGGCATCACTGAGAATGTATAGAAAGTTCAAGATCGAGAACTCTTTTACTTCAATAGTCAATATCTACAATTGTCTGGCCGATGTACTATCTGAAAGAGTCTATAAGTATGAATAGAAAGTTCAAGATCGAGGAATCTTCGGTCAGAAATATGTTCATTATGTCAAATCAGAACTACTGCATGGCTGATGGAACACCAGAAAGAGTCTATGAGTATGTTTAAAAGGTTCAAGATCGAGGACTCTTTTGCCAGAAATATGTTTAGTGGGTCAAATATGGACTGCTGTCTGGCTGATGAATCAGAAGTCAATTAAGATTGAGGAAGAAGATTATGAATAGAAAGTTCAAGTTCAAAGACTCTTCAGGTAGAAATATGTTCAGTGGGTCAATTATCTATATGGAGTCACTGAGAATCTATAGAAAGTTCAAGACGGAGGACTCTTTTACTATAAATATGTTCAGATGGTCAATTATGGACTATTGTCTGCTTGTGAAACATCAGAAGGACTCAATGAGCCTATATAGAAAGTTCAAGTTCAAGACTCTTCGGGCAGCAATATGTTCAGTAGGTCAATTATGGACTAATGTCTGGCTGATGAAACACTAAAAGGAGTCAATTAGCATGTACAGAATGTTCAAGTTCATGGACTTGTTGGCCAGAAATATGTTTAATAATTAATATGGACAATTGTCTGTCCGATGTAGTTTCTGAAAGAGTCTATAATTATGAATAGAAAGTTCAAGATCAAAGACTCTTTGGTCAGAAATATGTTCAACATGTCAAATCTGGACTTCTGTATGGCTGAAGAAACATCAGAAGTAAATGATTATGTATAGAAAGTTCAAGTTCATAGACTCTTCGGGCAGAAAAATGTTCAGTAGGTCAATTGTGGACAATTATCTGGCTGATGAAACATCAGAAGGAGTATGTATAGAAAGAATAAGATCAAGGCCAGAAATATGTTCAATTGATCAAATTTTGAAATACTATATTGCTGTTGTAAAATCAGGAGTCATTGAGTATGTATTGAAAAATGTTCATAGACTCATTGGTCAGAAATAGGTTTGATAGGTCATATTGATACAATACAATACAATAATGTTTTGCTATTGTAACATCAGAAGGAGTCAATGTATAGAGAAATCAAGATTATAAACCCATCGCTCAGAAATGAGTTTAGTAGTCAATTATGGATCATTTTTTGGCTGAAGTACTATCTGAAAGCGTCTATGAGTAGCCTATGTATAGAAAGATCAAGGACTCTTCCAGACAGAAATATGTTCAATTGTCAAATATGGATAATAGCCTGGGTGATGAAAAATCAGAAGGAGATAGTAATTATGTATAGATAATTAAAGTTCTAGGTCTCTTTGTCCAGATATATGTTCAATGGATCAAATTTGGACTAACAATATGGTTGATTTAACATCAAAAGTAGTCGATGAGAATGCATATAAACATACCTTTTGACGACTCTTTTGGCCAGAAATATGTTCTCTTGGTCAAATATGGACTACTGTATGGTGGATGTAAAATCAAAAATAGTCTAGGAGAAGGAACAGTAAGTTAAACTTTGATGATTCTTTTGCCAGAAATATGTTCAGTAGGTCAATAATTAACTTCTGTCTCAATGATGAAACATCAGAACAAGCCTATGATTATGTATAGAACGATCAAGATCGAGGACACTTTGGTTATAGAAATGTTCAATAGGTCAAATTTGAACTATACTGTATGGCTGATGAAACATCAGAAGGATTGTAAGAGCAATTAGTCTAGAAATTTAAAGTTCAAGGTCTCATGTCTAGAAATATGTTCAAAATATAAAATTTGAACTACTGTTCAAATACATTGGATAGCAGATCGGATAGAAGATACATAAATTAACAAGTCTACAAGTATGTTTAGAAAGTTCAAGATCGAGGACTCTATGGTCAGAAATATATTTAATGGGTCAAGTATGGACATCTTTCAGGCTGATGAAACATCGGAAGCTGTCAATGAGCATGTACAGAAAGGTCAAGATCAGGGACTCTTTGACCAGAAATATGTTAGTAGGTTAAATATGGACTTTTGTATGGCTAATGTATTATTAAGAGAAGTCAATAAGCAGAGAAAGTTAATGTTCAAAGACTCTTTGGCCAAAAATGTGTTCCGTAGTTCAAATAGGAACCTCTGTATGGCTGAATTAACATAATAAGAAACCCTTTGAGGACCATTTGACCAGAAATAAGTTTAATAGGTCAAATATGGAATTCTATATGTGGCTTATGAACCATCAGAAGGAGTCTAGGAGTTAGAATGCAAAGTTCAAGATTGAGGACTCTTTTTTATCAGAAGGAGTCTATAACTTTATATAGTTTGAAAATTTTTGAGGACACTTTGACCAGAAATAAGTTCAAAATGTCAGATATGGACATCTATATGGCTTATGAAGCATCAGAAGGAGTCTATGAGTATGTATAGAAAGCCCAAGATCGAGGACTCTTTGGCAAGAAATATGTTCCTTGGGTTAAATATGGAATTCTGTATGTCTGACGTAACATCAGAAAGAGTCAACAATATGGAAAGGTCAAGTTTCGAGTACACACTCCTTGGCCAGAAAAAAATTCGGTAGGTCAAATATGGACTTTTGTCAGGATGATATAACATCCGAGGATATCAGTCTGAATGTATAGTGTTAATCTTTTAGGACTCTTTGGCCAGAAATATGTTCAGTAGGTCAAAAGGGGACCTCTGTATAGCTGATTTATCATCAGAAGGAGACTATAACTTTATATAGTTTGAAAAATTTTGAGGACACTTTGACAAGAAATAAGTTCAAAAGGTCAGATATGGACATCTATATGGCTTATAAAGCATCAGAAGGAATCTATGAGTATGTATAGAAAGCCCAATATTGAGGACTCTTTGGCCAAAAACATGTTCAGGAGGTCAAAAGGGGACCTCTGTATAGCTGACTTATCATCAGAAGGAGACTATAACTTTATATACTTTGAAAAATTTTGAGGACACTTTGACAAGAAATAAGTTCAAAAGGTCAGCTATGGACATCTATATGGCTTATAAAGCATCAGAAGGAATCTATGAGTATGTATAGAAAGCCCAATATTGAGGACTCTTTGGCCAAAAACATGTTCAGGAGGTCAAAAGGGGACCTCTGTATAGCTGACTTATCATCAAAAGGAGTCTATAACTTTATATAGTTTGAAAAATTTTAGGACACTTTGACCACAGATAAGTTCAAAATGTCAGATATGGAAATCTATATGGCTTAAGAAGCATCAGAAGGAGTCTATGAGTATGTATAGAAAGCCCAAGATCGAGGACTCTTTGGCCAGAAATATGTTCAGTAGGTCAAAAGGGGCCCTCTGTATAGCTGATTTATCTTAAAAAGGAGTCTATAACTTTATATAGTTTGAAAAATTTTAGGACACTTTGACCACAAATAAGTTCAAAATGTCAGATATGGAAATCTATATGGCTTATGAAGCATCAGAAGGAATCTATGAGTATGTATAGAAAGCCCAAGATTGAGGACTCTTTGGCCAGAAATATGCTCAGGAGGTCAAAAGGGGACCTCTGTATAGCTGACATCATCAAAAGGAGTCTATAACTTTATATAGTTTGAAAAATGTTAGGACACTTTGACCACAAATAAGTTCAACAGGTCAGATATGGACATCTATATGGCTTATGAAGCATCAGAAGGAGTCTATGAGTATGTATAGAAAGCATAAGATTGAGGATTCTTTGGCCAGAAATATGTTCTGGAGGTCAAAAGGGGCCCTCTGTATAGCTGATTTATCATCAAAAGGAGTCTATAACTTTCTATAGTTTGAAAAAATGTTAGGACACTTTGACCACAAATAAGTTCAAAAGGTCAGATATGGACATCTATATGGCTTATGAAGCATCAGAAGGAGTCTATGAGTATGTATAGAAATCCCATGATCGAGGACTCTTTGGCCAGAAATATGTTCAGGAGGTCAAAAGGGGACCTCTGTATAGCTGATTTATCATCAAAAGGAGTCTATAACTTTATATAGATTGATTTCTTTTTTTTAGGACACTTTGACCACAAATAAGTTCAAAAGGTCAGATATGGACATCTATATGGCTTATGAAGCATCAGAAGGAATCTATGAGTATGTATGGAAAGCCCAAGATTGAGGACTCTTTGGCAAGAAATATGTTCCTTGGGTTAAATATGGAATTCTGTATGTCTGACGTAACATCAGAAAGAGTCAACAATATGGAAAGGTCAAGTTTCGAGTACTCACTCCTTGGCCAGAAAAAAATTCGGTAGGTCAAATATGGACTTTTGTCAGGATGATATAACATCCGAGGATATCAATCTGAATGTATAGTGTTAATCTTTTAGGACTCTTTGGCCAGAAATATGTTCAGTAGGTCAAAAGGGGACCTCTGTATAGCTGATTTATCATCAGAAGGAGACTATAACTTTATATAGTTTGAAAAATTTTGAGGACACTTTGACAAGAAATAAGTTCAAAAGGTCAGATATGGACATCTATATGGCTTATAAAGCATCAGAAGGAATTTATGAGTATGTATAGAAAGCCCAATATTGAGGACTCTTTGGCCAAAAACATGTTCAGGAGGTCAAAAGGGGACCTCTGTATAGCTGACATCATCAAAAGGAGTCTATAACTTTATATAGTTTGAAAAATTTTAGGACACTTTGACCACAAATAAGTTCAAAATGTCAGATATGGACATCTATATGGCTTATGAAGCATCAGAAGGAGTCTATGAGTATGTATAGAAATCCCATGATCGAGGACTCTTTGGCCAGAAATATGTTCAGGAGGTCAAAAGGGGACCTCTGTATAGCTGATTTATCATCAAAAGGAGTCTATAACTTTATATAGATTGATTTCTTTTTTTTTAGGACACTTTGACCACAAATAAGTTCAAAAGGTCAGATATGGACATCTATATGGCTTATGAATCATCAGAAGGAGTCTATGAGTATGTATAGAAAGCATAAGATCGAGGACTCTTTGGCCAGAAATATGTTCTGGAGGTCAAAAGGGGTCCTCTGTATAGCTGATTTATCATCAAAAGGAGTCTATAACTTTATATAGTTTGAAAACTTTGAGGACACTTTGACCACAAATAAGTTCAACAGGTCAGATATGGACATCTATATGGCTTATGAAGCATCAGAAGGAGTCTATGAGTATGTATAGAAAGCATAAGATCGAGGACTCTTTGGCAAGAAATATGTTCTGGAGGTCAAAAAGGGCCCTCCGTATAGGTGATTTATCATCAAAAGGAGTCTATAACTTTATATAGTTTGAATTTTTTTTAGGACACTTTGACCACAGATAAGTTCAAAAGGTCAGATATGGTCATCTATATGGCTTATGAAGCATCAGAAGGAGTCTATGAGTATGTATAGAAAGCATAAGATCGAGGACTCTTTGGCCAGAAATATGTTCTGGAGGTCAAAAGGGGCACTCTGTATAGCTTATTTATCATCAAAAGGAGTCTATAACTTTCTATAGTTTGAAAAATTTTGAGGACACTTTGACCACAAATAAGTTCAACAGGTCAGATATGGACATCTATATGGCTTATGAAGCATCAGAAGGAGTCTATGAGTATGTATAGAAAGCCCATGATCGAGGACTCTTTGGCCAGAAATATGTTCAGGAGGACAAAAGGGGACCTCTGTATAGCTGATTTATCTTTAAAAGGAGTCTATAACTTTCTATAGTTTGAAAAAATGTTGACACTTTGACCACAAATAAGTTCAACAGGTCAGATATGGACATCTATATGGCTTATGAAGCATCAGAAGGAGTCTATGAGTATGTATAGAAAGCCCATGATCGAGGACTCTTTGGCCAGAAATATGTTCAGGAGGTCAAAAGGGGACCTCTGTATAGCTGATTTATCTTTAAAAGGAGTCTATAACTTTATATAGTTTGAAAAATTTTAGGACACTTTGACCACAAATAAGTTCAAAATGTCAGATATGGAAATCTATATGGCTTATGAAGCATCAGAAGGAGTCTATGAATATGTATAGAAAGCATAAGATCGAGGACTCTTTGGCCAGAAATATGTTCTGGAGGTCAAAAGGGGACCTCTGTATAGCTGATTTATCATCAAAAGGAGTCTATAACTTTATATAGATTGATTTCTATTTTTTAGGACACTTTGACCACAAATAAGTTCAAAAGGTCAGATATGGACATCTATATGGCTTATGAAGCATCAGAAGGAGTCTATGAGTATGTATAGAAAGCATAAGATCGAGGACTCTTTGGCCAGAAATATGTTCTGGAGGTCAAAAGGGGTCCTCTGTATAGCTGATTTATCATCAAAAGGAGTCTATAACTTTCTATAGTTTGAAAAAATGTTAGGACATATTGACCACAAATAAGTTCAAAATGTCAGATATGGAATTCTATATGGCTTATGAAGCATCAGAAGGAGTCTAGAGTATGTATAGAAAGCCCAAGATCGAGGACTCTTTGGCCAGAAATATGTTCAGGAGGTCAAAGGGGGACCTCTGTATAGCTGACTTATCATCAAAAGGAGTCTATAACTTTCTATAGTTTGAAAAATTTTGAGAACACTTTGACCACAAATAAGTTCAAAAGGTCAGATATGGACATCTATATGGCTTATGAATCATCAGAAGGAGTCTATGAGTATGTATGGAAAGCCCAAGATTGAGGACTCTTTGGCCAGAAATATGTTCAGGAGGTCAAAAGGGGACCTCTGTATAGCTGACTTATCATCAAAAGGAGTCTATAACTTTATATAGTTTGAAAAATTTTAGGACACTTTGACCACAAATAAGTTCAACAGGTCAGATATGGACATCTATATGGCTTATGAAGCATCAGAAGGAGTCTATGAGTATGTATAGAAAGCCCAAGATCGAGGACTCTTTGGCCAGAATTATGTTCATGAGGTCAAAAGGGGCCCTCTGTATAGCTGATTTATCTTTAAAAGGAGTCTATAACTTTATATAGTTTGAAAATTTTTGGACACTTTGACCACAAATAAGTTCAAAATGTCAGATATGGAAATCTATATGGCTTATGAAGCATCAGAAGGAGTCTATGAGTATGTATAGAAAGCCCATGATCGAGGACTCTTTGGCCAGAAATATGTTCAGGAGGTCAAAAGGGGACCTCTGTATAGCTGATTTATCTTTAAAAGGAGTCTATAACTTTATATAGTTTGAAAAATTTTAAGACACTTTGACCACAAATAAGTTCAAAATGTCAGATATGGAAATCTATATATGGCTTATGAAGCATCAGAAGGAGTCTATGAGTATGTATAGAAAGCATAAGATCGAGGACTCTTTGGCAAGAAATATGTTCTGGAGGTCAAAAAGGGCCCTCCGTATAGCTGATTTATCATCAACAGGAGTCTATAACTTTATATAGTTTGAATTTTTTTTAGGACACTTTGACCACAGATAAGTTCAAAAGGTCAGATATGGTCATCTATATGGCTTATGAAGCATCAGAAGGAGTCTATGAGTATGTATAGAAAGCCCAAGATCGAGGACTCTTTGGCCAGAAATATGTTCAGGAGGTCAAAAGGGGCCCTCTGTATAACTGATTTATCATCAAAAGGAGTCTATAACTTTATATAGTTTGAAAACTTTGAGGACACTTTGACCACAAATAAGTTCAACAGGTCAGATATGGACATCTATATGGCTTATGAAGCATCAGAAGGAGTCTATGAGTATGTATAGAAATCCCATGATCGAGGACTCTTTGGCCAGAAATATGTTCAGGAGGTCAAAAGGGGACCTCTGTATAGCTGATTTATCATCAAAAGGAGTCTATAACTTTATATAGATTGATTTCTTTTTTTTTAGGACACTTTGACCACAAATAAGTTCAAAAGGTCAGATATGGACATCTATATGGCTTATGAATCATCAGAAGGAGTCTATGAGTATGTATAGAAAGCATAAGATCGAGGACTCTTTGGCCAGAAATATGTTCTGGAGGTCAAAAGGGGTCCTCTGTATAGCTGATTTATCATCAAAAGGAGTCTATAACTTTATATAGTTTGAAAACTTTGAGGACACTTTGACCACAAATAAGTTCAACAGGTCAGATATGGACATCTATATGGCTTATGAAGCATCAGAAGGAGTCTATGAGTATGTATAGAAAGCATAAGATCGAGGACTCTTTGGCAAGAAATATGTTCTGGAGGTCAAAAAGGGCCCTCCGTATAGCTGATTTATCATCAAAAGGAGTCTATAACTTTATATAGTTTGAATTTTTTTTAGGACACTTTGACCACAGATAAGTTCAAAAGGTCAGATATGGTCATCTATATGGCTTATGAAGCATCAGAAGGAGTCTATGAGTATGTATAGAAAGCATAAGATCGAGGACTCTTTGGCCAGAAATATTTTCTGGAGGTCAAAAGGGGCACTCTGTATAGCTTATTTATCATCAAAAGGAGTCTATAACTTTCTATAGTTTGAAAAATTTTGAGAACACTTTGACCACAAATAAGTTCAAAAGGTCAGATATGGACATCTATATGGCTTATGAATCATCAGAAGGAGTCTATGAGTATGTATGGAAAGCCCAAGATTGAGGACTCTTTGGCCAGAAATATGTTCAGGAGGTCAAAAGGGGACCTCTGTATAGCTGACTTATCATCAAAAGGAGTCTATAACTTTATATAGTTTGAAAAATTTTAGGACACTTTGACCACAAATAAGTTCAACAGGTCAGATATGGACATCTATATGGCTTATGAAGCATCAGAAGGAGTCTATGAGTATGTATAGAAAGCCCATGATCGAGGACTCTTTGGCCAGAAATATGTTCAGGAGGTCAAAAGGGGACCTCTGTATAGCTGATTTATCATCAAAAGGAGTCTATAACTTTATATAGATTGATTTCTTTTTTTTTAGGACACTTTGACCACAAATAAGTTCAAAAGGTCAGATATGGACATCTATATGGCTTATGAATCATCAGAAGGAGTCTATGAGTATGTATAGAAAGCATAAGATCGAGGACTCTTTGGCCAGAAATATGTTCTGGAGGTCAAAAGGGGTCCTCTGTATAGCTGATTTATCATCAAAAGGAGTCTATAACTTTATATAGTTTGAAAACTTTGAGGACACTTTGACCACAAATAAGTTCAACAGGTCAGATATGGACATCTATATGGCTTATGAAGCATCAGAAGGAGTCTATGAGTATGTATAGAAAGCATAAGATCGAGGACTCTTTGGCAAGAAATATGTTCTGGAGGTCAAAAAGGGCCCTCCGTATAGCTGATTTATCATCAAAAGGAGTCTATAACTTTATATAGTTTGAACTTTTTTTAGGACACTTTGACCACAGATGAGTTCAAAAGGTCAGATATGGTCATCTATATGGCTTATGAAGCATCAGAAGGAGTCTATGAGTATGTATAGAAAGCCCAAGATCGAGGACTCTTTGGCAAGAAATATGTTCCTTGGGTTAAATATGGAATTCTGTATGTCTGACGTAACATCAGAAAGAGTCAACAATATGGAAAGGTCAAGTTTCGAGTACACACTCCTTGGCCAGAAAAAAATTCGGTAGGTCAAATATGGACTTTTGTCAGGATGATATAACATCCGAGGATATCAGTCTGAATGTATAGTGTTAATCTTTTAGGACTCTTTGGCCAGAAATATGTTCAGTAGGTCAAAAGGGGACCTCTGTATAGCTGATTTATCATCAGAAGGAGACTATAACTTTATATAGTTTGAAAAATTTTGAGGACACTTTGACAAGAAATAAGTTCAAAAGGTCAGATATGGACATCTATATGGCTTGTAAAGCATCAGAAGGAATCTATGAGTATGTATAGAAAGCCCAATATTGAGGACTCTTTGGCCAAAAACATGTTCAGGAGGTCAAAAGGGGACCTCTGTATAGCTGACTTATCATCAGAAGGAGACTATAACTTTATATACTTTGAAAAATTTTGAGGACACTTTGACAAGAAATAAGTTCAAAAGGTCAGCTATGGACATCTATATGGCTTATAAAGCATCAGAAGGAATCTATGAGTATGTATAGAAAGCCCAATATTGAGGACTCTTTGGCCAAAAACATGTTCAGGAGGTCAAAAGGGGACCTCTGTATAGCTGACTTATCATCAAAAGGAGTCTATAACTTTATATAGTTTGAAAAATTTTAGGACACTTTGACCACAGATAAGTTCAAAATGTCAGATATGGAAATCTATATGGCTTAAGAAGCATCAGAAGGAGTCTATGAGTATGTATAGAAAGCCCAAGATCGAGGACTCTTTGGCCAGAAATATGTTCAGTAGGTCAAAAGGGGCCCTCTGTATAGCTGATTTATCTTAAAAAGGAGTCTATAACTTTATATAGTTTGAAAAATTTTAGGACACTTTGACCACAAATAAGTTCAAAATGTCAGATATGGAAATCTATATGGCTTATGAAGCATCAGAAGGAATCTATGAGTATGTATAGAAAGCCCAAGATTGAGGACTCTTTGGCCAGAAATATGCTCAGGAGGTCAAAAGGGGACCTCTGTATAGCTGACATCATCAAAAGGAGTCTATAACTTTATATAGTTTGAAAAATGTTAGGACACTTTGACCACAAATAAGTTCAACAGGTCAGATATGGACATCTATATGGCTTATGAAGCATCAGAAGGAGTCTATGAGTATGTATAGAAAGCATAAGATTGAGGATTCTTTGGCCAGAAATATGTTCTGGAGGTCAAAAGGGGCCCTCTGTATAGCTGATTTATCATCAAAAGGAGTCTATAACTTTCTATAGTTTGAAAAAATGTTAGGACACTTTGACCACAAATAAGTTCAAAAGGTCAGATATGGACATCTATATGGCTTATGAAGCATCAGAAGGAGTCTATGAGTATGTATAGAAATCCCATGATCGAGGACTCTTTGGCCAGAAATATGTTCAGGAGGTCAAAAGGGGACCTCTGTATAGCTGATTTATCATCAAAAGGAGTCTATAACTTTATATAGATTGATTTCTTTTTTTTAGGACACTTTGACCACAAATAAGTTCAAAAGGTCAGATATGGACATCTATATGGCTTATGAAGCATCAGAAGGAATCTATGAGTATGTATGGAAAGCCCAAGATTGAGGACTCTTTGGCAAGAAATATGTTCCTTGGGTTAAATATGGAATTCTGTATGTCTGACGTAACATCAGAAAGAGTCAACAATATGGAAAGGTCAAGTTTCGAGTACTCACTCCTTGGCCAGAAAAAAATTCGGTAGGTCAAATATGGACTTTTGTCAGGATGATATAACATCCGAGGATATCAATCTGAATGTATAGTGTTAATCTTTTAGGACTCTTTGGCCAGAAATATGTTCAGTAGGTCAAAAGGGGACCTCTGTATAGCTGATTTATCATCAGAAGGAGACTATAACTTTATATAGTTTGAAAAATTTTGAGGACACTTTGACAAGAAATAAGTTCAAAAGGTCAGATATGGACATCTATATGGCTTATAAAGCATCAGAAGGAATTTATGAGTATGTATAGAAAGCCCAATATTGAGGACTCTTTGGCCAAAAACATGTTCAGGAGGTCAAAAGGGGACCTCTGTATAGCTGACATCATCAAAAGGAGTCTATAACTTTATATAGTTTGAAAAATTTTAGGACACTTTGACCACAAATAAGTTCAAAATGTCAGATATGGACATCTATATGGCTTATGAAGCATCAGAAGGAGTCTATGAGTATGTATAGAAATCCCATGATCGAGGACTCTTTGGCCAGAAATATGTTCAGGAGGTCAAAAGGGGACCTCTGTATAGCTGATTTATCATCAAAAGGAGTCTATAACTTTATATAGATTGATTTCTTTTTTTTTAGGACACTTTGACCACAAATAAGTTCAAAAGGTCAGATATGGACATCTATATGGCTTATGAATCATCAGAAGGAGTCTATGAGTATGTATAGAAAGCATAAGATCGAGGACTCTTTGGCCAGAAATATGTTCTGGAGGTCAAAAGGGGTCCTCTGTATAGCTGATTTATCATCAAAAGGAGTCTATAACTTTATATAGTTTGAAAACTTTGAGGACACTTTGACCACAAATAAGTTCAACAGGTCAGATATGGACATCTATATGGCTTATGAAGCATCAGAAGGAGTCTATGAGTATGTATAGAAAGCATAAGATCGAGGACTCTTTGGCAAGAAATATGTTCTGGAGGTCAAAAAGGGCCCTCCGTATAGCTGATTTATCATCAAAAGGAGTCTATAACTTTATATAGTTTGAATTTTTTTTAGGACACTTTGACCACAAATAAGTTCAAAAGGTCAGATATGGACATCTATATGGCTTATGAAGCATCAGAAGGAGTCTATGAGTATGTATAGAAAGCATAAGATCGAGGACTCTTTGGCCAGAAATATGTTCTGGAGGTCAAAAGGGGTCCTCTGTATAGCTGATTTATCATCAAAAGGAGTCTATAACTTTCTATAGTTTGAAAAAATGTTAGGACATTTTGACCACAAATAAGTTCAAAATGTCAGATATGGAATTCTATATGGCTTATGAAGCATCAGAAGGAGTCTAGAGTATGTATAGAAAGCCCAAGATCGAGGACTCTTTGGCCAGAAATATGTTCAGGAGGTCAAAGGGGGACCTCTGTATAGCTGACTTATCATCAAAAGGAGTCTATAACTTTCTATAGTTTGAAAAATTTTGAGAACACTTTGACCACAAATAAGTTCAAAAGGTCAGATATGGACATCTATATGGCTTATGAATCATCAGAAGGAGTCTAGGAGTATGTATGGATAGGCCAAGATTGAGGACTCTTTGGCCAGAAATATGTTCAGGAAGTCAAAAGGGGACCTCTGTATAGCTGACTTATCATCAAAAGGAGTCTATAACTTTATATAGTTTGAAAAATTTTAGGACACTTTGACCACAAATAAGTTCAACAGGTCAGATATGGACATCTATATGGCTTATGAAGCATCAGAAGGAGTCTATGAGTATGTATAGAAAGCCCATGATCGAGGACTCTTTGGCCAGAAATATGTTCAGGAGGTCAAAAGGGGACCTCTGTATAGCTGATTTATCTTTAAAAGGAGTCTATAACTTTATATTGTTTGAAAAATTTTACTACACTTTGACCACAAATAAGTTCAAAATGTCAGATATGGAAATCTATATGGCTTATGAAGCATCAGAAGAAGTCTATATGTATCGAAAGCATAAGATCGAGGACTCTTTGGCAAGAAATTTGTTCTGGAGGTCAAAAAGGGCCCTCCGTATAGCTGATTTATCATCAAAAGGAGTCTATAACTTTATATAGTTTGAATTTTTTTTAGGACACTTTGACCACAGATAAGTACAAAAGGTCAGATATGGTCATCTATATGGCTTATGAAGCATCAGAAGGAGTCTATGAGTATGTATAGAAAGCCCAAGATCTAGGACTCTTTGGCCAGAAATATGTTCAGGAGGTCAAAAGGGGCCCTCTGTATAGCTGATTTATCATCAAAAGGAGTCTATAACTTTATATAGTTTGAAAACTTTGAGGACACTTTGACCACAAATAAGTTCAACAGGTCAGATATGGACATCTATATGGCTTATGAAGCATCAGAAGGAGTCTATGAGTATGTATAGAAAACATAAGATCGAGGACTCTTTGGCAAAAAATATGTTCTGGAGGTCAAAAAGGGCCCTCCGTATAGCTGATTTATCATCAAAAGGAGTCTATAACTTTATATAGTTTGAAATTTTTTTAGGACACTTTGACCACAGATAAGTTCAAAAGGTCAGATATGGTCATCTATATGGCTTATGAAGCATCAGAAGGAGTCTATGAGTATGTATAGAAAGCATAAGATCGAGGACTCTTTGGCCAGAAATATGTTCTGGAGGTCAAAAGGGGCACTCTGTATAGCTTATTTATCATCAAAAGGAGTCTATAACTTTCTATAGTTTGAAAAATTTTGAGGACACTTTGACCACAAATAAGTTCAAAAGGTCAGATATGGACATCTATATGGCTTATGAATCATCAGAAGGAGTCTATGAGTATGTATGGAAAGCCCAAGATTGAGGACTCTTTGGCCAGAAATATGTTCAGGAGGTCAAAAGGGGACCTCTGTATAGCTGATTTATCATCAAAAGGAGTCTATATCTTTATATAGTTTGAAAAAATGTTAGGACACTTTGACCACAAATAAGTTCAAAAGGTCAGATATGGACATCTATATGGCTTATGAAGCATCAGAAGGAGTCTATGAGTATGTATATAAAGCCCAAGATCAAGGACTCTTTGGCCAGAAATATGTTCAGGAGGTCAAAAGGGGACCTCTGTATAGCTGATTTATCATCAAAAGGAGTCTATAACTTTATATAGTTAGAATTTTTTTTAGGACACTTTGATCACAAATAAGTTCAAAAGGTCAGATATGGACATCTATATGGCTTATGAAGCATCAGAAGGAGTCCATGAGTATGTATAGAAAGCATAAGATTGAGGACTCTTAAGCCAGAAATATGTTCTGGAGGTCAAAAGGGGCCCTCTTTATAGCTGATTTATCATCAAAAGGAGTCTATAACTTTCTATAGTTTGAAAAAATGTTAGGACACTTTGACCACAAATAAGTTCAAAAGGACAGATATGGACATCTATATGGCTTATGAAGCATCAGAAGGAGTCTATGAGTATGTATAGAAAGCCCAAGATCGAGGACTCTTTGACCAGAAATATGTTCTGAAGGTCAAAAGGGGACCTCTGTATAGCTGATTTATCATAAAAAGGAGTCTATAACTTTCTATAGTTTGAAAAATTTTGAGGACACTTTGACCACAAATAAGTTCAAAAGGTCAGATATGGATATCTATATGGCTTATGTAACATTAGAAGGAGTCTATGAGTATGTATAGAAAGGTCAAGATTGAGAACTCTATGGCCATAAATATATACCTTGGGTCAAATATGGACTTCTGTATGGCTGATTTAACATCAGAAGGAGTCTATGAGTTTCTAAGAGTAAAACACATTTAGAGGATTCTTTGGCCAAAAACATGTTATATCAGTCAAATATGGCTACAGTCTGGCTGACATAACATCACGAGAAGTCTTTATGGTAGGAGAAATATAAATAGTAAGGTAAATGTTCAAGGTCTCTGGCCAGAAATATGTTCAGAAGGTCAAATATGGCCTTCTGTATGGCTGATTTAACATCAGAAGGAGTCTATACATTTATAATAGACAAAATCCTTTTGAGAACTCTTAGGTCAAATTTTTTTTCAATCAGTCAAATGTGGACTACTGTCTGCCTGATTTTACATTACGAGAAGTCAGTCTATATGTATAGTGAGTTGATGTTCACGGTCTCTGGCTAGAAATATGTTCAGAAGGTCAAAAATAGACTACTGGCTGGTTAATATAACATCACAAGAAGTCAATCTGTAGTATAGCAAGATAATGTTCAAGAACTCTTTGGCCAGAAATATGTTCAGAAGGTCAAAAGGTGACCTTTGTATAGCTGATTTTTCATCAGAAGGAGACTATAACTTTATATAGTTTGAAAAATTTTGAGGACACTTTGACCAGAAATAAGTTCAAAAGGTCAGATATGGACATCTATATGGCTTATGAAGCATCAGAAGGATTTGGACTATGATTATGTATAGAAAGCCAAAGATCGAGGACTCTTTGGCAAGAAATATGTTCCTTGGGTCAAATACGGAATTCTGTATGTCTGACGTAACATCAGAAAGAGTCAACAAGTATATATGGAAAGGTCAAGTTTCGCGTACTCACTCTTTGGCCAGAAAAAAATCCGGTAGGTCAAATATGGACTTTTGTCAGGATGATATAACATCTTTAAGGACTCTTTGGCCAGAAATATGTTCAGTAGGTCAAAAGCTACTACTATGTATAGCTCATTGTTATAACATTATGTGCTTTGCACAAACGATCTAACGTTGAGCATCATTAAAGAAACATAGGTTATGCACTTCGTGCATTGCATTGCATTGCACACCAAAACTAACTCCATGTTCATTAAAGAGATAACATATGTGTTGTTGCAATTGCATTGCACAAACGATCTAACGTTGTGCACTGAAGAATAACATATAGGTTATGCACTTTTCGCATTTGCATTGCATGGCACACAAGAACAAAATCATTCCCATGTTCATTATAGAGATGATATGTGTGTTGATGCATTGCATTGCATTGCATTGCATTGCATTGCACTAACGATCTAACGTTGTGCACTGAAGAATAACATATAGGTTATGCACTTTTCGCATTGCATGGCATTGCACACCAGAACTAAATCATTCCCATGTTCATTAAACAGATAACGTGTGTTGGTGCATTGCATTGCATTGCATTGCATTACTTTACTTTGCTTTGCATTGCATTGCATTGCATTACATTGCACTAACGATCTATCGTTATGCACTGAAGAATAACTTATAGGTTATGCATAATTCGCATTGCATTGCATTGCACACCAGAACATAATCATTCCCATGTTCATTATAGAGATGATATGTGTGTTGATGCATTGCATTGCATTGCATTGCATTGCATTGCACTAACGATCTAACGTTGTGCACTGAAGAATAACATATAGGTTATGCACTTTTCGCATTGCATGGCATTGCACACCAGAACTAAATCATTCCCATGTTCATTAAACAGATAACGTGTGTTGGTGCATTGCATTGCATTGCACAAACGATCTAACGTTGTGCACTGAAGAATAACATATAGGTCATCCACTTTTCGCATTGCATGGCATTGCAAACCAGAACTAAATCATTCCCATGTTCTTTAAAGAGATGATATGTGTGTTGATGCATTGCATTGCACTAGCGATGTAACGTTGTGCACTGAAGAATAACATATAGGTTATGCACTTTTTGCATTGCATTGCATTGCACACCAGAACTACCTCATTCCCATGTTGATTAAAGACGTGTGTTGTTGCATTGCATTGCATTGCATTGCATTGATTTGCATTGCTTTGCACTGCATTGCATTGCATTGCATTGCATTGCATTGCACAAACGATCTAACGTTGTGCACTGAAGAATAACATATAGGTTATGCTCTTTTCGCATTGCATTTGCACACCAGAACTACCTCATTCCCATGTTGATTAAAGACATAACGTGTGTTGTTGCTTTGCATTGCATTGCATTGCACTAACGATCTAACGTTGTGCACTGAATAACATTCATTCATTGCATTGCATTGCACACCAGAACTAAATCATTCCCATGTTTATTAAAGACATAACGTGTGTTGTTGCATTGCTCTGCTTTGCACTGTATTGCATTGCATTGCTCTAACGATCTAACGTTGTGCACTGAAGAATAACATATAGGTTATGCACTTTTCGCATTGCATTGCATTGCACACCAGAACTAAATCATTCCCATGTTGATTAAAGACATAACGTGTGCTGTTGCATTGCATTGCATTGCATTGATTTGCAATGCTTTGCACTGCATTGCATTGCATTGCATTGCACTAACGATCTAACTTTGTGCACTGAAGAATAACATATAGGTTATGCACTTTTTGCATTTCACTGCATTGCACACCAGAACTAAATCATTCCCATGTTCATTAAAGAGATAACGTTTGTTGGTGCATTGCATTGCATTGCATTGCACAAACGATCTATGAAGAACAACATTTAGGTTATGCTCTTTTCGCATTGCATTGCACACCAGAACAAAATCATTCCAAAGTTCATTATAGAGATGATATGTGTGTTGTTGCATTGCATTGCATTGCATTGCACTAACGATGTGCACTGAAGAATAACATACAGGGTATGCTCTTTTCGCATTGCATTGCACACCAGAACAAAATCATTCCATTGCAAAGTCCAGTGCAAAGTATTGCATTGCATTGCTTTGCACTGCTTTGCATTGCATTGCATTGCACTAACGATCTAACGTTGTGCACTGAAGAATAACATATAGGTATGCACTTTTTGCACTGCATTGCATTGCACACCAGAACTATCTCATTCCCATGTTGATTAAAGACATAACGTGTGTTGTTGCATTGCATTGCACTAACGATCTAACTTTGTGCACTGAAGAATAACATATAGGTTATGCTCTTTTGGCATTTCACTGCATTGCACGCCATAACTAAATCATTCCCATGTTCATTAAAGAGATAACGTTTGTTGGTGCATTGCATTGCATTGCACAAACGATCTAAGGTTGTGCACTGAAGAAAAACATATAGGTTATGCACTTTTTGCATTGCATTGCATTGCACACCAGAACTAAATCATTCCCATATTCATTAAAGAGATAATATGTGTTGTTGCATTGCATCGTATTGCATTGCATTGATTTGCATTGCTTTGCACTGCATTGCATTGCACTACACTTACGATCTAACGTTGTGCACTGAAGAATAACATATAGGTTATGCACTTTTTGCATTGCATTGCATTGCACACCAGAACTAAATCTTTCCCATGTTCATTAAAGACATAACGTGTGTTGTTGCATTGCATTGTATTGCATTGCATTACATTGATTTGCATTGCTTTGCACTGCATTGCATTGCACTACACTTACGATGTAACGTTGTGCACTGAAGAATAACATATAGGTTATGCACTTTTCGCATTGCATTGCATTGCACACCAGAACTAAATCATTTCCATGTTGATTAAAGACATAACGTGTGCTGTTGCATTGCATTGCATTGATTTGCAATGCTTTGCATTGCATTGCATTGCATTGCATTGCATTGCATTGCATTGATTTGCAATGCTTTGCACTGCATTGCATTGCATTGCATTGCATTGCACTAACGATCTAACTTTGTGCACTGAAGAATAACATATAGGTTATGCACTTTTTGCATTTCACTGCATTGCACACCAGAACTAAATCATTCCCAGGTTCATTAAAGAGATAACGTTTTTTGGTGCATTGCATTGCATTGCTTTGCATTGCACAAACGATCTAATGTTGTGCACTGAAGAATAACATATAGGTTACGCTCTTTTCGCATTGCATTGCACACCAGAACAAAATCATTCCAAAGTTCATTATAGAGATGATATGTGTGTTGTTGCATTGCATTGCATTGATTTGCATTGCTTTGCACTGCATTGCATTGCATTGCATTGCATTGCATTGCATTGCATTGCATTGCATTGCACTACACTAAAGATCTAACGTTGTGCACTGAAAAATAACATATAGGTTATGCACTTTTTGCATTGCATTGCACACCAGAACTAAATCATTCCCATGTTGATTAAAGACATAACGTGTGCTGTTGCATTGCATTGCATTGCATTGATTTGCAATGCTTTGCACTGCATTGCATTGCATTGCATTGCATTGCATTGCATTGCATTGCACTAACGATCTAGCTTTGTGCACTGAAGAATAACATATAGGTTATGCACTTTTTGCATTTCACTGCATTGCACACCAGAACTAAATCATTCCCATGTTCATTAAAGAGATAACGTTTGTTGGTGCATTGCATTGCACAAACGATCTAATGTTGTGCACTGAAGAATAACATATAGGTTATGCTCTTTTCGCATTGCATTGCACACCAGAACAAAATCATTCCAAAGTTCATTATAGAGATGATATCTGTGTTGTTGCATTGCATTTCATTGCACTAGCGATGTAACGTTGTGCACTGAAGAAAAACATATAGGTTATGCACTTTTTGCATTGCATTGCACTCCAGAACTAAATCATTCCCATGTTCTTTAAAGAGATAATGTGTGTTGTTGCATTGCATTGTATTCCATTGCATTGCTTTGCACTGCTTTGCATTGAATTGCATTGCACTAACGATCTAACGTTGTGCACTAAAGAATAACATATAGGTATGCACTTTTTGCACTGCAATTGCATTGCACACCAGAACTACCTCATTCCCATGTTGATTAAAGACATAACGTATGTTGTTGCATTGAATTGATTTGCAATGCTTTGCACTGCATTGCATTGCATTGCCCTAAAAATCTAACTTTGTGCACTGAAGAATAACATATAGGTTATGCTCTTTTTGCCTTTCACTGCATTGCACACCAGAACTAAATCATTCCCATGTTCATTAAAGAGATAACGTTTGTTGGTGCATTGCATTGCATTGCATTGCACAAACGATCTAATGTTGTGCACTGAAAAATAACATATAGGTTATGCTCTTTTCGCATTGCATTGCACACCAGAACAAAATCATTCCCAAGTTCATTATAGAGATGATATGTGTGTTGTTGCATTGCATTGCATTGAACTAACGATCTAACGCTGTGCACTGTAGAATAACATATAGATTATGCACTTTTTGCATTGCATTGTATTGCACAGCAGAACTAAATCATTCTCATGTTCATTAAAGAGATAACGTGTGTTGTTGCATTGCATTGCATTGCATTGCACAAACGATCTAACGTTGTGCACTGAAAAATAACTTATAGGTTATGCATAATTCGCATTGCATTGCATTGCACACCAGAACAAAATCATTCCCATGTTCATTATAGAGATGATATGTGTGTTGATGCATTGCATTGCATTGCATTGCACAAACGATCTAACGTTGTGCACTGAAGAATAACATATAGGTTATGCACTTTTTGCATTGCATTGCATTGCACACCAGAACTAAACAATTATCATGTTCATTAAAGAGAGAACGTGTGTTGTTTCATTGCATTGCACAAACGATCTAACGTTGTGCACTGAAGAATAACATACAGGTTATGCTCTTTTCGCATTGCATTGCACACCAGAACAAAATCATTCCAAAGTTCATTATAGAGATGATATGTGTGTTGTTGCATTGCATTGCATTGCATTGCATTGCATTGCATTGCACAAACGATCTATGAAGAACAACATTTAGGTTATGCTCTTTTCGCATTGCATTGCACACCAGAACAAAATCATTCCAAAGTTCATTATAGAGATGATATGTGTGTTGTTGCATTGCATTGCATTGCATTGCACTAACGATGTGCACTGAAGAATAACATACAGGGTATGCTCTTTTCGCATTGCATTGCACACCAGAACAAAATCATTCCATTGCAAAGTCCAGTGCAAAGTATTGCATTGCATTGCTTTGCACTGCTTTGCATTGCATTGCATTGCACTAACGATCTAACGTTGTGCACTGAAGAATAACATATAGGTATGCACTTTTTGCACTGCATTGCATTGCACACCAGAACTATCTCATTCCCATGTTGATTAAAGACATAACGTGTGTTGTTGCATTGCATTGCACTAACGATCTAACTTTGTGCACTGAAGAATAACATATAGGTTATGCTCTTTTGGCATTTCACTGCATTGCACGCCGTAACTAAATCATTCCCATGTTCATTAAAGAGATAACGTTTGTTGGTGCATTGCATTGCATTGCATTGCACAAACGATCTAAGGTTGTGCACTGAAGAAAAACATATAGGTTATGCACTT
The DNA here is from genome assembly GCF_963993115.1 of Abramis brama. Lineage (NCBI taxonomy): Eukaryota > Metazoa > Chordata > Actinopteri > Cypriniformes > Leuciscidae > Abramis > Abramis brama. The sequence continues at coordinate 9,090,915 of NC_139977.1, forward strand.
TTTGCATTGCATTGCATTGCACACCAGAACTAAATCATTCCCATATTCATTAAAGAGATAATGTGTGTTGTTGCATTGCATCGTATTGCATTGCATTGATTTGCATTGCTTTGCACGGCATTGCATTGCACTACACTTACGATCTAACGTTGTGCACTGAAGAATAACATATAGGTTATGCACTTTTTGCATTGCATTGCATTGCACACCAGAACTAAATCTTTCCCATGTTCATTAAAGACATAACGTGTGTTGTTGCATTGCATTGTATTGCATTGCATTACATTGATTTGCATTGCTTTGCACTGCATTGCATTGCACTACACTTACGATGTAACGTTGTGCACTGAAGAATAACATATAGGTTATGCACTTTTCGCATTGCATTGCATTGCACACCAGAACTAAATCATTTCCATGTTGATTAAAGACATAACGTGTGCTGTTGCATTGCATTGCATTGATTTGCAATGCTTTGCATTGCATTGCATTGCATTGCATTGCATTGATTTGCAATGCTTTGCACTGCATTGCATTGCATTGCACTAACGATCTAACTTTGTGCACTGAAGAATAACATATAGGTTATGCACTTTTTGCATTTCACTGCATTGCACACCAGAACAAAATCACTCCAAGGTTCATTAAAGAGATAACGTTTTTTGGTGCATTGCATTGCATTGCTTTGCATTGCACAAACGATCTAATGTTGTGCACTGAAGAATAACATATAGGTTACGCTCTTTTCGCATTGCATTGCACACCAGAACAAAATCATTCCAAAGTTCATTATAGAGATGATATGTGTGTTGTTGCATTGCATTGCATTGATTTGCATTGCTTTGCACTGCATTGCATTGCATTGCTTTGCACTGCATTGCATTGCATTGCATTGCATTGCATTGCACTACACTAAAGATCTAACGTTGTGCACTGAAAAATAACATATAGGTTATGCACTTTTTGCATTTCACTGCATTGCACACCAGAACTAAATCATTCCCATGTTCATTAAAGAGATAACGTTTGTTGGTGCATTGCATTGCACAAACGATCTAATGTTGTGCACTGAAGAATAACATATAGGTTATGCTCTTTTCGCATTGCATTGCACACCAGAACAAAATCATTCCAAATTTCATTATAGAGATGATATGTGTGTTGTTGCATTGCATTGCATTGCATTGCATTGAACTAACGATCTAACGTTGTGCACTGTAGAATAACATATAGGTTATGCACTTTTTGCATTGTATTGCATTGCACACCAGAACTAAATCATTCTCATGTTCATTAAAGAGATAACGTGTGTTGTTGCATTGCATTTCATTGCACTAGCGATGTAACGTTGTGCACTGAAGAAAAACATATAGGTTATGCACTTTTTGCATTGCATTGCACTCCAGAACTAAATCATTCCCATGTTCTTTAAAGAGATAATGTGTGTTGTTGCATTGCATTGTATTCCATTGCATTGCTTTGCACTGCTTTGCATTGAATTGCATTGCACTAACGATCTAACGTTGTGCACTAAAGAATAACATATAGGTATGCACTTTTTGCACTGCAATTGCATTGCACACCAGAACTACCTCATTCCCATGTTGATTAAAGACATAACGTATGTTGTTGCATTGAATTGATTTGCAATGCTTTGCACTGCATTGCATTGCATTGCACAAACGATCTAACGTTGTGCACTGAAGAATAACATATAGGTTATGCTCTTTTCGCATTGTATTGCACAGCAGAACTAAATCATTCTCATGTTCATTAAAGAGATAACGTGTGTTGTTGCATTGCATTGCATTGCATTGCATTGCATTGCACAAACGATCTAACGTTGTGCACTGAAGAATAACTTATAGGTTATGCACTTTTTGCATTGCATTGCATTGCACACCAGAACAAAATCATTCCCATGTTCATTATAGAGATGATATGTGTGTTGATGCATTGCATTGCATTGCATTGCACAAACGATCTAACGTTGTGCACTGAAGAATAACATATAGGTTATGCACTTTTTGCATTGCATTGCATTGCACACCAGAACTAAACAATTATCATGTTCATTAAAGAGAGAACGTGTGTTGTTTCATTGCATTGCACAAACGATCTAACGTTGTGCACTGAAGAATAACATACAGGTTATGCACTTTTTGCATTGCATTGCATTGCACACCAGAACTACCTCATTCCCATGTTGATTAAAGACATAACGTGTGTTGTTGCTTTGCATTGTATTGCATTGCATTGCATTGCATTGCATTGCATTGCATTGCATTGCATTGCATTGCATTGCTTTGCACTGCATTGCATTGCATTGCACAAACGATCTAACGTTGTGCACTGAAGAAAAACATATAGGTTATGCACTTTTGCATTGCATTGCATTGCACACCAGAACTAAATCATTCCCATGTTCATTAAAGAGATAATGTGTGTTGTTGCATTGCATTGCATTGCATTGCATTGCATTGCACAAACGATCTAACGTTGTGCACTGAAGAATAAAATATAGGTTATGCACTTTTTGCATTGCATTGCATTGCACACCAGAACTAAATCATTCCCATGTTCTTTAAAGAGATGATATGTATGTTGATGCATTGCATTGCACTAGCAAAGTAACGTTGTGCACAGAAGAATAACATATAGGTTATGCACATTTTGCATTGCATTGCACACTAGAACTTAACCATTCCTATGTTCATTAAAGAGATGGTATGTGTGTTGTTGCATTGCATTGCACTAACGATCTAACGTTGTGCACTGAAGAATAACATATAGGTTATGCACTTTTCGCATTGCATTGCATTGCGTTGCACACCAGAACTCACTCAATCCCATGTTCATTAAAGAGATAACTTATGTGCTGTTGCATTGCATTGCACTAACGATCTAACGTTGTGCATTGAAGAATAACATATAGGCACTTCTTGCATTGCATTACACACCAGAAGTATCTCGTACAATATGTGCTATTGCATTGCATTTCACACAAGATCAAACTTTGTGCATTGAAGAATAACATATAAGCTATGAGTGCATCACAAGCATACAATAACTATCTCATTCCGATGTGCATTGAAGAGATAAAATTTTTGGAGTTACATTCCACTGCATAAAAGATCTAACTGATATAGTTAGATATAATAATAATACATTATTATTATTCAACGCTAATTCTTAGATCGTTTGTGCAATGCAACACTCATGTTATGTTTTCATTGCACATGAGGTATGAAGTAGTTTATTCTATGCATTGTAACCCAAGAGGTAAATGCAATAATTTCCCTTAAAAGAAAAAATGAATGTTAGTTATTGTGCAATGCCAATGCACATATGTCATGTGTCAAATCAGGCCTACAGAGGACCCTCTTTGACCTACAGAACATATTTTCTGTCCAAAGAGTTCTTACTGACTTCTTGTGATGCAAGACAGTAGTCCATGTTTGGTCAAACATATTTCACATATTGCACATATTTCTGACCCAAGAGTAATCGATCTTAAACTTTCTATACATTCTCGTAGAATCTTTCTGATGTTACATCAATCAGCCATACAGAAGTCCATTTTTGACCTACTGAACACATTTCTGGATAAAGAGTCCTTGAACATTAACTTACTAAACATACAAGACTGACTTCTTGTGATGTTATATAAGCCAGACAGTAGTCCATATTTGACTGATTGAACATATTTTTGGCAAAAGAGTCCTCAAAAGGTATTTTATGTATATTATAAAGTTATAGTCTCCTTCTGATGATAAATCAGCTATACAGAGGTCCCCTTTTGACCTACTGAACATATTTCTGGCCAAAGAGTCCTAAAAGATTAACACTATACATTCAGACTGATATCTTCGGATGTTATATCATCCTGACAAAATAGCCCATATTTGACCTACCGAATTTTTTTCTGGCCAAGGAGTGAGTACTCGAAACTTGACCTTTCCATATATACTTGTTGACTCTTTCTGATGTGACGTGAGACATACAGAATTCCATATTTGACCCAAGGAACATATTTCTTGCCAAAGAGTCCTCGATCTTGGGCTATCTATACATACTCATAGACTCCTTCTGATGATAAATTATGAAAATAAATGACTCTGATAATAAATGACTCTGGCCAAAGAGTCCTCGATCTTGCGTTTTCTATACATACTCATAGACTCCTTATGATGCTTCATAAGCCATATAGATTTCCATAACTGACATTTTGAACTTATTTGTGGTCAAAGTGTCCTAAAATTTTTCAAACTATATAAAGTTATAGACTCCTTTTAAAGATAAATCAGCTATACAGAGGGCCCCTTTTGACCTACTGAACACATTTCTGGCCAAAGAGTCCTCGATCTTGCGTTTTCTATACATACTCATAGACTCCTTCTGAAGCTTCATAAGCCATATAGATTTCCATATCTGACCTTTTGAACTTATTTGTGGTCAAAGTGTCCTCAAAATTTTTCAAACTATAGAAAGTTATAGACTCCTTTTGATGATAAATCAGCTATACAGAGGGCCCCTTTTGACCTCCTGAACATATTTCTGGCCAATGAGTCCTCGAATGGGCTTTCTATACATACTCATAGACTCCTTCTGATGCTTCATAAACCATTATAGATGTCCATATCTTACCTTTTGAACTTATTTGTCATCAAAGTGTCCTAACATTTTTTCAAACTATAGAAAGTTATAGACTCCTTTTGATGATAAATCAGCTATACAGAGGGCCCCTTTTGACCTCCAGAACATATTTCTGGCCTAAGAGTCCTCGATCTTATGCTTTCTATACATACTCATAGACTCCTTCTGATGCTTCATAAGCCATATAGATGTCCATATCTGACCTTTTGAACTTATCTGTGGTCAAAGTGTCCTAGGATTTTTTCAAACTATAGAAAGTTATAGACTCCTTTTGATGATAAATCAGCTATACCCCTTTTGACCTCCAGAACATATTTCTGGCCAAAGAGTCCTCGATCTTGGGCTTTCTATACATACTCATAGACTCCTTCTGATGCTTCATAAGCCATATAGATTTCCATATCTGACAATTTGAACTTATTTGTGGTCAAAGTGTCCTAACATTTTTTTAAACTATAGAAAGTTATAGACTCCTTTTGATGATAAATCAGCTATACAGAAGGCCCCTTTTGACCTCATGAACATAATTCTGGCCAAAGAGTCCTCGATCTTGGGCTTTCTATACATACTCATAGACTCCTTCTGATGCTTCATAAGCCATATAGATTTCCATATCTGACCTTTTGAACTTATTTGTGGTCAAAGTGTCCTCAAAATTTTTCAAACTATATAAAGTTATAGACTCCATTTGATGATAAATCAGCTATACAGAGGTCCCCTTTTGACCTCCTGAACATATTTCTGGCCAAAGAGTCCTCGATCTTGGGCTTTCTATACATACTCATAGAATGCTTCTGATGCTTCATAAGGCATATAAGATGTCCATATCTGACCATTTGAACTTATTTGTGGTCAAAGTGTCCTAAAAAAAATTCAAACTATATAAAGTTATAGATTCCTTTTGATGATAAGTCAGCTATACAGAGGTCCCCTTTTGACCTACTGAACATGTTTCTGGCCCAAGAGTCCTTGATCTTGGGCTTTCTATACATACTCATAGACTCCTTCTGATGCTTCATAAGCCATATAGATGTCCATATCTGACCTTTTGAACTTATTTGTGGTCAAAGTGTCCTAAAAAAAATTCAAACCAAATAAAGTTATAAAGTCCTTTTGATGATAAATCAGCTATAAAAAGGTCCCCTTTTGACCTCCTGAACATGTTTCTGGCCAAAGAGTCCTCAATCTTGGGCTTTCTATACATACTCATAGATTCCTTCTGATGCTTCATAAGCCATATAGATGTCCATATCTGACCTTTTGAACTTATTTGTGGTCAAAGTGTCCTAACATTTTTTCAAACTATAGAAAGTTATAGACTCCTTTTGATGATAAATCAGCTATACAGAGTGCCCCTTTTGACCTCCAGAACATATTTCTGGCCAAAGAGTCCTCGATCTTATGCTTTCTATACATACTCATAGACTCCTTCTGATGCTTCATAAGCCATATAGATGACCATATCTGACCTTTTGAACTTATTTGTGGTCAAAGTGTCCTAAAATTTTTCAAACTATATAAAGTTATAGACTCCTTTTGATGATAAATCAGCTATACAGAGGGCCCCTTTTGACCTCATGAACATAATTCTGGCCAAAGAGTCCTCGATCTTGGGCTTTCTATACATACTCATAGACTCCTTCTGATGCTTCATAAGCAATATAGATTTCCATATCTGACATTTTGAACATATTTGTGGTCAAAGTGTCCTAACATTTTTTCAAACTATAAAAAGTTATAGACTCCTTTTGATGATAAATCAGCTATACAGAGGTCCCCTTTTGACCTCCAGAACATATTTCTGGCCAATGAGTCCTCGAATGGGCTTTCTATACATACTCATAGACTCCTTCTGATGCTTCATAAGCCATTATAGATGTCCATATCTTACCTTTTGAACTTATTTGTCGTCAAAGTGTCCTAACATTTTTTCAAACTATAGAAAGTTATAGACTCCTTTTGATGATAAATCAGCTATACAGAGGGCCCCTTTTGACCTCCAGAACATATTTCTGGCCTAAGAGTCCTCGATCTTATGCTTTCTATACATACTCATAGACTCCTTCTGATGCTTCATAAGCCATATAGATGTCCATATCTGACCTTTTGAACTTATCTGTGGTCAAAGTGTCCTAGGATTTTTTCAAACTATAGAAAGTTATAGACTCCTTTTGATGATAAATCAGCTATACCCCTTTTGACCTCCAGAACATATTTCTGGCCAAAGAGTCCTCGATCTTGGGCTTTCTATACATACTCATAGACTCCTTCTGATGCTTCATAAGCCATATAGATTTCCATATCTGACATTTTGAACTTATTTGTGGTCAAAGTGTCCAAAAAAAATTTCAAACTATATAAAGCGAAGGACTCCATTTGATGATAAATCAGCTATACAGAGGTCCCCTTTTGACCTCCTGAACATATTTCTGGCCAAAGAGTCCTCGATCTTGGGCTTTCTATACATACTCATAGACTCCTTCTGATGCTTCATAAGGCATATAGATGACCATATCTGACCTTTTGAACTTATCTGTGGTCAAAGTGTCCTAAAAAAAATTCAAACTATATAAAGTTATAGACTCCTTTTGATGATAAATCAGCTATACGGAGGGCCCTTTTTGACCTCCAGAACATATTTCTTGCCAAAGAGTCCTCGATCTTATGCTTTCTATACATACTCATAGACTCCTTCTGATGCTTCATAAGCCATATAGATGTCCATATCTGACCTGTTGAACTTATTTGTGGTCAAAGTGTCCTCAAAGTTTTCAAACTATATAAAGTTATAGACTCCTTTTGATGATAAATCAGCTATACAGAGGGCCCCTTCTGACCTCCTGAACATATTTCTGGCCAAAGAGTCCTCGATCTTGCGTTTTCTATACATACTCATAGACTCCTTCTGATGCTTCATAAGCCATATAGATGTCCATATCTGACCTGGTGAACTTTTTTGTGGTCAAAGTGTCCTAAAATTTTTCAAAGTATATAAAGTTATAGACTCCTTTTGATGATAAATCAGCTATACAGAGGTCCCCTTTTGACCTCCAGAACATAATTCTGGCCAAAGAGTCCTCGATCTTGGGCTTTCTATACATACTCATAGACTCCTTCTGATGCTTCATAAGCAATATAGATTTCCATATCTGACATTTTGAACATATTTGTGGTCAAAGTGTCCTAAAAAAAATTCAAACTATAGAATGTTATAGACTCCTTTTGATGATAAGTCAGCTATACAAAGGTCCCTTTTTGACCTACTGAACATATTTCTGGCCCAAGAGTCCTTGATCTTGGGCTTTCTATACATACTCATAGACTCCTTCTGATGCTTCATAAGCCATATAGATGTCCATATCTGAACTTTTGAACTTATTTGTGGTCAAAGTGTCCTAAAAAAAATTCAAACCAAATAAAGTTATAAAGTCCTTTTGATGATAAATCAGCTATAAAAAGGTCCCCTTTTGACCTCCTGAACATGTTTCTGGCCAAAGAGTCCTCAATCTTGGGCTTTCTATACATACTCATAGATTCCTTCTGATGCTTCATAAGCCATATAGATGTCCATATCTGACCTTTTGAACTTATTTTTGGTCAAAGTGTCCTAACATTTTTTCAAAGTATAGAAAGTTATAGACTCCTTTTGATGATAAATCAGCTATACGGAGGTCCCCTTTTGACCTCCTGAACATATTTCTGGCCAAAGAGTCCTCGATCTTGGGCTTTCTATACATACTCATAGACTGCTTCTGATGCTTCATAAGGCATATAAGATGTCCATATCTGACCATTTGAACTTATTTGTGGTCAAAGTGTCCTAAAAAAAATTCAAACTATATAAAGTTATAGATTCCTTTTGATGATAAGTCAGCTATACAGAGGTCCCCTTTTGACCTACTGAACATGTTTCTGGCCCAAGAGTCCTTGATCTTGGGCTTTCTATACATACTCATAGACTCCTTCTGATGCTTCATAAGCCATATAGATGTCCATATCTGACCTTTTGAACTTATTTGTGGTCAAAGTGTCCTAAAAAAAATTCAAACCAAATAAAGTTATAAAGTCCTTTTGATGATAAATCAGCTATAAAAAGGTCCCCTTTTGACCTCCTGAACATGTTTCTGGCCAAAGAGTCCTCAATCTTGGGCTTTCTATACATACTCATAGATTCCTTCTGATGCTTCATAAGCCATATAGATGTCCATATCTGACCTTTTGAACTTATTTGTGGTCAAAGTGTCCTAACATTTTTTCAAAGTATAGAAAGTTATAGACTCCTTTTGATGATAAATCAGCTATACGGAGGTCCCCTTTTGACCTCCTGAACATATTTCTGGCCAAAGAGTCCTCGATCTTGGGCTTTCTATACATACTCATAGACTGCTTCTGATGCTTCATAAGGCATATAAGATGTCCATATCTGACCATTTGAACTTATTTGTGGTCAAAGTGTCCTAAAAAAAATTCAAACTATATAAAGTTATAGATTCCATTTGATGATAAGTCAGCTATACAGAGGTCCCCTTTTGACCTACTGAACATGTTTCTGGCCCAAGAGTCCTTGATCTTGGGCTTTCTATACATACTCATAGACTCCTTCTGATGCTTCATAAGCCATATAGATGTCCATATCTGACCTTTTGAACTTATTTGTGGTCAAAGTGTCCTAAAAAAAATTCAAACCAAATAAAGTTATAAAGTCCTTTTGATGATAAATCAGCTATAAAAAGGTCCCCTTTTGACCTCCTGAACATGTTTCTGGCCAAAGAGTCCTCAATCTTGGGCTTTCTATACATACTCATAGATTCCTTCTGATGCTTCATAAGCCATATAGATGTCCATATCTGACCTTTTGAACTTATTTGTGGTCAAAGTGTCCTAACATTTTTTCAAACTATAGAAAGTTATAGACTCCTTTTGATGATAAATCAGCTATACAGAGTGCCCCTTTTGACCTCCAGAACATATTTCTGGCCAAAGAGTCCTCGATCTTATGCTTTCTATACATACTCATAGACTCCTTCTGATGCTTCATAAGCCATATAGATGACCATATCTGACCTTTTGAACTTATTTGTGGTCAAAGTGTCCTAAAATTTTTCAAACTATATAAAGTTATAGACTCCTTTTGATGATAAATCAGCTATACAGAGGGCCCCTTTTGACCTCATGAACATAATTCTGGCCAAAGAGTCCTCGATCTTGGGCTTTCTATACATACTCATAGACTCCTTCTGATGCTTCATAAGCAATATAGATTTCCATATCTGACATTTTGAACATATTTGTGGTCAAAGTGTCCTAACATTTTTTCAAACTATAAAAAGTTATAGACTCCTTTTGATGATAAATCAGCTATACAGAGGTCCCCTTTTGACCTCCAGAACATATTTCTGGCCAAAGAGTCCTCGATCTTATGCTTTATATACATACTCATAGACTCCTTCTGATGCTTCATAAGCCATATAGATGTCCATATCTGACCTGGTGAACTTTTTTGTGGTCAAAGTGTCCTAAAATTTTTCAAAGTATATAAAGTTATAGACTCCTTTTGATGATAAATCAGCTATACAGAGGTCCCCTTTTGACCTCATGAACATAATTCTGGCCAAAGAGTCCTCGATCTTGGGCTTTCTATACATACTCATAGACTCCTTCTGATGCTTCATAAGCAATATAGATTTCCATATCTGACATTTTGAACATATTTGTGGTCAAAGTGTCCTAACATTTTTCAAAGTATATAAAGTTATAGACTCCTTTTGATGATAAGTCAGCTATACAGAGGTCCCCCTTTGACCTCCTGAACATATTTCTGGCCAAAGAGTCCTAAATCTTGGGCTTTCTATACATACTCATAGACTCCTTCTGATGCTTCATAAGCCATATAGATGTCCATATCTGACCTTTTGAACTTATTTGTGGTCAAAGTGTCCTAAAAAAAATTCAAACTATAGAAAGTTATAGACTCCTTTTGATGATGTCAGCTATACAAAGGTCCCTTTTTGACCTACTGAACATATTTCTGGCCCAAGAGTCCTTGATCTTGGGCTTTCTATACATACTCATAGACTCCTTCTGATGCTTCATAAGCCATATAGATGTCCATATCTGAACTTTTGAACTTATTTGTGGTCAAAGTGTCCTAAAAAAAATTCAAACCAAATAAAGTTATAAAGTCCTTTTGATGATAAATCAGCTATAAAAAGGTCCCCTTTTGACCTCCTGAACATGTTTCTGGCCAAAGAGTCCTCAATCTTGGGCTTTCTATACATACTCATAGATTCCTTCTGATGCTTCATAAGCCATATAGATGTCCATATCTGACCTTTTGAACTTATTTGTGGTCAAAGTGTCCTAACATTTTTTCAAAGTATAGAAAGTTATAGACTCCTTTTGATGATAAATCAGCTATACGGAGGTCCCCTTTTGACCTCCTGAACATATTTCTGGCCAAAGAGTCCTCGATCTTGGGCTTTCTATATATACTCATAGACTGCTTCTGATGCTTCATAAGGCATATAAGATGTCCATATCTGACCATTTGAACTTATTTGTGGTCAAAGTGTCCTAAAAAAAATTCAAACTATATAAAGTTATAGATTCCTTTTGATGATAAGTCAGCTATACAGAGGTCCCCTTTTGACCTACTGAACATGTTTCTGGCCCAAGAGTCCTCGATCTTGGGCTTTCTATACATACTCATAGACTCCTTCTGATGCTTCATAAGCCATATAGATGTCCATATCTGACCTTTTGAACTTATTTGTGGTCAAAGTGTCCTAAAAAAAATTCAAACCAAATAAAGTTATAAAGTCCTTTTGATGATAAATCAGCTATAAAAAGGTCCCCTTTTGACCTCCTGAACATGTTTCTGGCCAAAGAGTCCTCAATCTTGGGCTTTCTATACATACTCATAGATTCCTTCTGATGCTTCATAAGCCATATAGATGTCCATATCTGACCTTTTGAACTTATTTGTGGTCAAAGTGTCCTAACATTTTTTCAAACTATAGAAAGTTATAGACTCCTTTTGATGATAAATCAGCTATACAGAGTGCCCCTTTTGACCTCCAGAACATATTTCTGGCCAAAGAGTCCTCGATCTTATGCTTTCTATACATACTCATAGACTCCTTCTGATGCTTCATAAGCCATATAGATGACCATATCTGACCTTTTGAACTTATTTGTGGTCAAAGTGTCCTAAAATTTTTCAAACTATATAAAGTTATAGACTCCTTTTGATGATAAATCAGCTATACAGAGGTCCCCTTTTGACCTCATGAACATAATTCTGGCCAAAGAGTCCTCGATCTTGGGCTTTCTATACATACTCATAGACTCCTTCTGATGCTTCATAAAGCAATATAGATTTCCATATCTGACATTTTGAACATATTTGTGGTCAAAGTGTCCTCAAAGTTTTCAAACTATATAAAGTTATAGACTCCTTTTGATGATAAATCAGCTATACAGAGGGCCCCTTCTGACCTCCTGAACATATTTCTGGCCAAAGAGTCCTCGATCTTGCGTTTTCTATACATACTCATAGACTCCTTCTGATGCTTCATAAGCCATATAGATGTCCATATCTGACCTGGTGAACTTTTTTGTGGTCAAAGTGTCCTAAAATTTTTCAAAGTATATAAAGTTATAGACTCCTTTTGATGATAAATCAGCTATACAGAGGTCCCCTTTTGACCTCCAGAACATAATTCTGGCCAAAGAGTCCTCGATCTTGGGCTTTCTATACATACTCATAGACTGCTTCTGATGCTTCATAAGGCATATAAGATGTCCATATCTGACCATTTGAACTTATTTGTGGTCAAAGTGTCCTAAAAAAAATTCAAACTATATAAAGTTATAGATTCCTTTTGATGATAAGTCAGCTATACAGAGGTCCCCTTTTGACCTACTGAACATGTTTCTGGCCCAAGAGTCCTTGATCTTGGGCTTTCTATACATACTCATAGACTCCTTCTGATGCTTCATAAGCCATATAGATGTCCATATCTGACCTTTTGAACTTATTTGTGGTCAAAGTGTCCTAAAAAAAATTCAAACCAAATAAAGTTATAAAGTCCTTTTGATGATAAATCAGCTATAAAAAGGTCCCCTTTTGACCTCCTGAACATGTTTCTGGCCAAAGAGTCCTCAATCTTGGGCTTTCTATACATACTCATAGATTCCTTCTGATGCTTCATAAGCCATATAGATGTCCATATCTGACCTTTTGAACTTATTTGTGGTCAAAGTGTCAAACATTTTTTCAAAGTATAGAAAGTTATAGACTCCTTTTGATGATAAATCAGCTATACGGAGGTCCCCTTTTGACCTCCTGAACATATTTCTGGCCAAAGAGTCCTCGATCTTGGGCTTTCTATACATACTCATAGACTGCTTCTGATGCTTCATAAGGCATATAAGATGTCCATATCTGACCATTTGAACTTATTTGTGGTCAAAGTGTCCTAAAAAAAATTCAAACTATATAAAGTTATAGATTCCATTTGATGATAAGTCAGCTATACAGAGGTCCCCTTTTGACCTACTGAACATGTTTCTGGCCCAAGAGTCCTTGATCTTGGGCTTTCTATACATACTCATAGACTCCTTCTGATGCTTCATAAGCCATATAGATGTCCATATCTGACCTTTTGAACTTATTTGTGGTCAAAGTGTCCTAAAAAAAATTCAAACCAAATAAAGTTATAAAGTCCTTTTGATGATAAATCAGCTATAAAAAGGTCCCCTTTTGACCTCCTGAACATGTTTCTGGCCAAAGAGTCCTCAATCTTGGGCTTTCTATACATACTCATAGATTCCTTCTGATGCTTCATAAGCCATATAGATGTCCATATCTGACCTTTTGAACTTATTTGTGGTCAAAGTGTCCTAACATTTTTTCAAACTATAGAAAGTTATAGACTCCTTTTGATGATAAATCAGCTATACAGAGTGCCCCTTTTGACCTCCAGAACATATTTCTGGCCAAAGAGTCCTCGATCTTATGCTTTCTATACATACTCATAGACTCCTTCTGATGCTTCATAAGCCATATAGATGACCATATCTGACCTTTTGAACTTATTTGTGGTCAAAGTGTCCTAAAATTTTTCAAACTATATAAAGTTATAGACTCCTTTTGATGATAAATCAGCTATACAGAGGGCCCCTTTTGACCTCATGAACATAATTCTGGCCAAAGAGTCCTCGATCTTGGGCTTTCTATACATACTCATAGACTCCTTCTGATGCTTCATAAGCAATATAGATTTCCATATCTGACATTTTGAACATATTTGTGGTCAAAGTGTCCTAACATTTTTTCAAACTATAAAAAGTTATAGACTCCTTTTGATGATAAATCAGCTATACAGAGGTCCCCTTTTGACCTCCAGAACATATTTCTGGCCAAAGAGTCCTCGATCTTATGCTTTATATACATACTCATAGACTCCTTCTGATGCTTCATAAGCCATATAGATGTCCATATCTGACCTGGTGAACTTTTTTGTGGTCAAAGTGTCCTAAAATTTTTCAAAGTATATAAAGTTATAGACTCCTTTTGATGATAAATCAGCTATACAGAGGTCCCCTTTTGACCTCATGAACATAATTCTGGCCAAAGAGTCCTCGATCTTGGGCTTTCTATACATACTCATAGACTCCTTCTGATGCTTCATAAGCAATATAGATTTCCATATCTGACATTTTGAACATATTTGTGGTCAAAGTGTCCTAACATTTTTCAAAGTATATAAAGTTATAGACTCCTTTTGATGATAAGTCAGCTATACAGAGGTCCCCCTTTGACCTCCTGAACATATTTCTGGCCAAAGAGTCCTAAATCTTGGGCTTTCTATACATACTCATAGACTCCTTCTGATGCTTCATAAGCCATATAGATGTCCATATCTGACCTTTTGAACTTATTTGTGGTCAAAGTGTCCTAAAAAAAATTCAAACTATAGAAAGTTATAGACTCCTTTTGATGATGTCAGCTATACAAAGGTCCCTTTTTGACCTACTGAACATATTTCTGGCCCAAGAGTCCTTGATCTTGGGCTTTCTATACATACTCATAGACTCCTTCTGATGCTTCATAAGCCATATAGATGTCCATATCTGAACTTTTGAACTTATTTGTGGTCAAAGTGTCCTAAAAAAAATTCAAACCAAATAAAGTTATAAAGTCCTTTTGATGATAAATCAGCTATAAAAAGGTCCCCTTTTGACCTCCTGAACATGTTTCTGGCCAAAGAGTCCTCAATCTTGGGCTTTCTATACATACTCATAGATTCCTTCTGATGCTTCATAAGCCATATAGATGTCCATATCTGACCTTTTGAACTTATTTGTGGTCAAAGTGTCCTAACATTTTTTCAAAGTATAGAAAGTTATAGACTCCTTTTGATGATAAATCAGCTATACGGAGGTCCCCTTTTGACCTCCTGAACATATTTCTGGCCAAAGAGTCCTCGATCTTGGGCTTTCTATACATACTCATAGACTGCTTCTGATGCTTCATAAGGCATATAAGATGTCCATATCTGACCATTTGAACTTATTTGTGGTCAAAGTGTCCTAAAAAAAATTCAAACTATATAAAGTTATAGATTCCTTTTGATGATAAGTCAGCTATACAGAGGTCCCCTTTTGACCTACTGAACATGTTTCTGGCCCAAGAGTCCTCGATCTTGGGCTTTCTATACATACTCATAGACTCCTTCTGATGCTTCATAAGCCATATAGATGTCCATATCTGACCTTTTGAACTTATTTGTGGTCAAAGTGTCCTAAAAAAAATTCAAACCAAATAAAGTTATAAAGTCCTTTTGATGATAAATCAGCTATAAAAAGGTCCCCTTTTGACCTCCTGAACATGTTTCTGGCCAAAGAGTCCTCAATCTTGGGCTTTCTATACATACTCATAGATTCCTTCTGATGCTTCATAAGCCATATAGATGTCCATATCTGACCTTTTGAACTTATTTGTGGTCAAAGTGTCCTAACATTTTTTCAAACTATAGAAAGTTATAGACTCCTTTTGATGATAAATCAGCTATACAGAGTGCCCCTTTTGACCTCCAGAACATATTTCTGGCCAAAGAGTCCTCGATCTTATGCTTTCTATACATACTCATAGACTCCTTCTGATGCTTCATAAGCCATATAGATGACCATATCTGACCTTTTGAACTTATTTGTGGTCAAAGTGTCCTAAAATTTTTCAAACTATATAAAGTTATAGACTCCTTTTGATGATAAATCAGCTATACAGAGGTCCCCTTTTGACCTCATGAACATAATTCTGGCCAAAGAGTCCTCGATCTTGGGCTTTCTATACATACTCATAGACTCCTTCTGATGCTTCATAAAGCAATATAGATTTCCATATCTGACATTTTGAACATATTTGTGGTCAAAGTGTCCTAACATTTTTTCAAACTATAAAAAGTTATAGACTCCTTTTGATGATAAATCAGCTATACAGAGGTCCCTTTTTGACCTCCAGAACATATTTCTGGCCAAAGAGTCCTCGATCTTATGCTTTATATACATACTCATAGACTCCTTCTGATGCTTCATAAGCCATATAGATGTCCATATCTGACCTGTTGAACTTTTTTGTGGTCAAAGTGTCCTAAAATTTTTCAAAGTATATAAAGTTATAGACTACATTTGATGATAAATCAGCTATACAGAGGTCCCCTTTTGACCTCATGAACATAATTCTGGCCAAAGAGTCCTCGAACTTGGGCTTTCTATACATACTCATAGACTCCTTCTGATGCTTCATAAGCAATATAGATGTCCATATCTGACCTTTTGAACTTATTTGTGGTCAAAGTGTCCTAAAAAAAATTCAAACTATAGAAAGTTATAGACTCCTTTTGATGATAAGTCAGCTATACAAAGGTCCCTTTTTGACCTCATGAACATATTTCTGGCCAAAGAGTCCTCAAATCTTGGGCTTTCTATACATACTCATAGACTCCTTCTGATGCTTCATAAGCCATATAGATGTCCATATCTGACCATTTGAACTTATTTGTGGTAAAAGTGTCCTAAAAAAATTCAAACTATATAAAGTTATAGACTCCTTTTAAAGATAAATCAGCTATACAGAGGGCCCCTTTTGACCTACTGAACATATTTCTGGCCCAAGAGTCCTTGATCTTGGGCTTTCTATACATACTCATAGACTCCTTCTGATGCTTCATAAGCCATATAGATGTCCATATCTGAACTTTTGAACTTATTTGTGGTCAAAGTGTCCTAAAAAAAATTCAAACCAAATAAAGTTATAAAGTCCTTTTGATGATAAATCAGCTATAAAAAGGTCCCCATTTGACCTCCTGAACATGTTTCTGGCCAAAGAGTCCTCAATCTTGGGCTTTCTATACATACTCATAGATTCCT
Source organism: Abramis brama (assembly GCF_963993115.1). Taxonomy (NCBI): domain Eukaryota; kingdom Metazoa; phylum Chordata; class Actinopteri; order Cypriniformes; family Leuciscidae; genus Abramis; species Abramis brama. Next base: position 9,108,006 of record NC_139977.1, read on the forward strand.
TCTGATGCTTCATAAGCCATATAGATGTCCATATCTGACCTTTTGAACTTATTTGTGGTCAAAGTGTCCTAACATTTTTTCAAAGTATAGAAAGTTATAGACTCCTTTTGATGATAAATCAGCTATACGGAGGTCCCCTTTTGACCTCCTGAACATATTTCTGGCCAAAGAGTCCTCGATCTTGGGCTTTCTATACATACTCATAGACTGCTTCTGATGCTTCATAAGGCATATAAGATGTCCATATCTGACCACTTGAACTTATTTGTGGTCAAAGTGTCCTAAAAAAATTCAAACTATATAAAGTTATAGATTCCTTTTGATGATAAGTCAGCTATACAGAGATCCCCTTTTGACCTACTGAACATGTTTCTGGCCCAAGAGTCCTTGATCTTGGGCTTTCTATACATACTCATAGACTCCTTCTGATGCTTCATAAGCCATATAGATGTCCATATCTGACCTTTTGAACTTATTTGTGGTTAAAGTGTCCTAAAAAAAATTCAAACCAAATAAAGTTATAAAGTCCTTTTGATGATAAATCAGCTATAAAAAGGTCCCCTTTTGACCTCCTGAACATGTTTCTGGCCAAAGAGTCCTCAATCTTGGGCTTTCTATACATACTCATAGATTCCTTCTGATGCTTCATAAGCCATATAGATGTCCATATCTGACCTTTTGAACTTATTTGTGGTAAAAGTGTCCTAACATTTTTTTCAAACTATATAAAGTTATAGATTCCTTTTGATGATAAGTCAGCTATACAGAGGTCCCCTTTTGACCTCCAGAACATATTTCTGGCCAAAGAGTCCTTGATCTTGGGCTTTCTATACATACTCATAGACTCCTTCTGATGCTTCATAAGCCATATAGATGTCCATATCTGACCCTTTGAACTTATTTGTGGTCAAAGTGTCCTAAAAAAAATTCAAACCAAATAAAGTTATAAAGTCCTTTTGATGATAAATCAGCTATAAAAAGGTCCCCTTTTGACCTCCTGAACATGTTTCTGGCCAAAGAGTCCTCAATCTTGGGCTTTCTATACATACTCATAGATTCCTTCTGATGCTTCATAAGCCATATAGATGTCCATATCTGACCTTTTGAACTTATTTGTGGTCAAAGTGTCCTAACATTTTTTAAAAGTATAGAAAGTTATAGACTCCTTTTGATGATAAATCAGCTATACAGAGGTCCCCTTTTGACCTCCTGAACATATTTCTGGCCAAAGAGTCCTCGATCTTGGGCTTTCTATACATACTCATAGACTGCTTCTGATGCTTCATAAGGCATATAAGATGTCCATATCTGACCATTTGAACTTATTTGTGGTCAAAGTGTCCTAAAAAAAATTCAAACTATATAAAGTTACAGATTCCTTTTGATGATAAGTCAGCTATACAGAGGTCCCCTTTTGACCTACTGAACATGTTTCTGGCCCAAGAGTCCTTGATCTTGGGCTTTCTATACATACTCATAGACTCCTTCTGATGCTTCATAAGCCATATAGATGTCCATATCTGACCTTTTGAACTTATTTGTGGTTAAAGTGTCCTAAAAAAAATTCAAACCAAATAAAGTTATAAAGTCCTTTTGATGATAAATCAGCTATAAAAAGGTCCCCTTTTGACCTCCTGAACATGTTTCTGGCAAAAGAGTCCTCAATCTTGGGCTTTCTATACATACTCATAGATTCCTTCTGATGCTTCATAAGCCATATAGATGTCCATATCTGACCTTTTGAACTTATTTGTGGTCAAAGTGTCCTAACAGTTTTTCAAAGTATAGAAAGTTATAGACTCCTTTTGATGATAAATCAGCTATACAGAGGTCCCCTTTTGACCTCCAGAACATATTTCTGGCCAAAGAGTCCTTGATCTTGGGCTTTCTATACATACTCATAGACTCCTTCTGATGCTTCATAAGCCATATAGATGTCCATATCTGACCTTTTGAACTTATTTGTGGTCAAAGTGTCCTAACATTTTTTTCAAACTATAGAAAGTTATAGACTCCTTTTGATGATAAATCAGCTATACAGAGGTCCCCTTTTGACCTCCAGAACATATTTCTGGCCAAAGAGTCCTCTATCTTGGGCTTCCTATACATACTCATAGACTCCTTCTGATGCTTCATAAGCCATATAGATTTCCATATCTGACCTTTTGAACTAATTTGTGGTCAAAGTGTCCTCAAAATTTTTCAAACTATATAAAGTTATAGACTCCATTTGATGATAAATCAGCTATACAGAGGTCCCCTTTTGACCTCCTGAACATATTTCTGGCCAAAGAGTCCTCGATCTTGGGCTTTCTATACATACTCATAGACTGCTTCTGATGCTTCATAAGGCATATAAGATGTCCATATCTGACCATTTGAACTTATTTGTGGTCAAAGTGTCCTAAAAAAAATTCAAACTATATAAAGTTATAGATTCCTTTTGATGATAAGTCAGCTATACAGAGGTCCCCTTTTGACCTACTGAACATGTTTCTGGCCCAAGAGTCCTTGATCTTGGGCTTTCTATACATACTCATAGACTCCTTCTGATGCTTCATAAGCCATATAGATGTCCATATCTGACCTTTTGAACTTATTTGTGGTCAAAGTGTCCTAAAAAAAATTCAAACCAAATAAAGTTATAAAGTCCTTTTGATGATAAATCAGCTATAAAAAGGTCCCCTTTTGACCTCCTGAACATGTTTCTGGCCAAAGAGTCCTCAATCTTGGGCTTTCTATACATACTCATAGATTCCTTCTGATGCTTCATAAGCCATATTGATGTCCATATCTGACCTTTTGAACTTATTTGTGGTCAAAGTGTCCTAACATTTTTTCAAAGTATAGAAAGTTATAGACTCCTTTTGATGATAAATCAGCTATACAGAGGTCCCCTTTTTACCTCCAGAACATATTTCTGGCCAAAGAGTCCTTGATCTTGGGCTTCCTATACATACTCATAGACTCCTTCTGATGCTTCATAAGCCATATAGATGTCCATATCTGACCTTTTGAACTTATTTGTGGTCAAAGTGTCCTAACATTTTTTTCAAACTATAGAAAGTTATAGACTCCTTTTGATGATAAATCAGCTATACAGAGGTCCCCTTTTGACCTCCAGAACATATTTCTGGCCAAAGAGTCCTCTATCTTGGGCTTCCTATACATACTCATAGACTCCTTCTGATGCTTCATAAGCCATATAGATCTCCATATCTGACCTTTTGAACTTATTTGTGGTCAAAGTGTCCTCAAAATTTTTCAAACTATATAAAGTTATAGACTCCATTTGATGATAAATCAGCTATACAGAGGTCCCCTTTTGACCTCCTGAACATATTTCTGGCAAAAGAGTCCTCGATCTTGGGCTTTCTATACATACTCATAGACTCCTTCAGATGCTTCATAAGCCATATAGATGTCCATATCTGACCTTTTGAACTTATTTGTGGTCAAAGTGTCCTAAAAAAAATTCAAACTATATAAAGTTATAGACTCCTTTTGATGATAAGTCAGCTATACAGAGGTCCCTTTTTGACCTCCTGAACATATTTCTGGCCAAAGAGTCCTCGATCTTGGGCTTTCTATACATACTCATAGACTCCTTCTGATGCTTCATAAGCCATATAGATGTCCATATCTGACCTTTTGAACTTATTTGTGGTCAAAGTGTCCTAAAAAAAATTCAAACTATATAAAGTTATAGACTCCTTTTGATGATGTCAGCTATACAGAGGACCCCTTTTGACCTCCTGAACATGTTTCTGGCCAAAGAGTCCTCGATCTTGGGCTTTCTATACATACTCATAGATTCCTTCTGATGCTTCATAAGCCATATAGATGTCCATATCTGACCTTTTGAACTTATTTGTGGTCAAAGTGTCCTAACATTTTTTCAAACTATAGAAAGTTATAGACTCCTTTTGATGATAAATCAGCTATACAGAGGTCCCCTTTTGACCTCCTGAACATATTTCTGGCCAAAGAGTCCTCGATCTTGGGCTTTCTATACATACTCATAGACTCCTTCTGGTGCTTCATAAGCCATATAGATGTCCATATCTGACCTTTTGAACTTATTTGTGGTCAAAGTGTCCTAAAAAAAATTCAAACTATATAAAGTTATAGACTCCTTTTGATGATAAGTCAGCTATACAGAGGTCCCTTTTTGACCTCCTGAACATATTTCTGGCCAGAGTCCTCGATCTTGGGCTTTCTATACATACTCATAGTCCAACTCCTTCTGATGCTTCATAAGCCATATAGATGTCCATATCTGACCTTTTGAACTTATTTCTGGTCAAAGTGTCCTCAAAATTTTTCAAACTATATAAAGTTATAGTCTCCTTCTGATGATAAATCAGCTATACAGAGGTCCCCTTTTGACCTACTGAACATATTTCTGGCCAAAGAGTCCTAAAAGATTAACACTATACATTCAGACTGATATCTTCGGATGTTATATCATCCTGACAAAAGTCCATATTTGACCTACCGAATTTTTTTTTGGCCAATGAGTGAGTACTCGAAACTTGACCTTTCCATACATACTTGTTGACTCTTTCTGATGTTACGTCAGACATACAGAATTCCATATTTGACCCAAGGAACATATTTCTTGCCAAAGAGTCCTCGATCTTGGGCTTTCTATACATACTAATAGACTCCTTCTGATGCTTCATAAGCCATATAGATGTCCATATCTGACCTTTTGAACTTATTTCTGGTCAAAGTGTCCTCAAAATTTTTCAAACTATATAAAGTTATAGACTCCTTCTGATAATAAATCAGCTATACAAAGGTCACCTTTTGACCTTCTGAACATATTTCTGGCCAAAGAGTTCTTGAACATTATCTTGCTATACTACAGATTGACTTCTTGTGATGTTATATTAACCAGCCAGTAGTCTATTTTTGACCTACTGAACATATTTCTAGCCAGAGACCGTGAACATCAACTCACTATACATATAGACTGACTTCTCGTAATGTAAAATCAGGCAGACAGTAGTCCACATTTGACTGATTGAAAAAAAATTTGACCAAAGAGTTCTCAAAAGGATTTTGTCTATCATAAATGTATAGACTCCTTCTGATGTTAAATCAGCCATACAGAAGTCCATATTTGACCTTCTGAACATATTTCTGGCCAAAGAGTCCTTAAAGATTAACACTATACATTCAGATTGATATCTTCGGATGTTATATCATCATGACAAAAGTCCATATTTGACATACTGAAATTTTTTCTGGTCAAAGAGTCTAAACTTGACCATTCTATATATACTCATTGACTCTTTCTGATTCTTCATTAGCTATATAGATGTCCATATCTGGCGAATTGAAAATATTTTTGGCAAAAAGGCCCTCACAAGTTAACTTACTAAATACTCATAGACTTCTTCTGATGATACATCACTTTAACAGGTATGTGACCCTCTGAATATATTTTTGGCCAAAGAATCATTGAACATTAACTATCTATACATATTGACTCAAGAGTCAAAATTTGACCTCTTTTGGTCTGATTTATCATCAGATGGAGTCTATAATTTTACATAGTTTAAAAACTTTTGAGGAACCTTTGACCAGAAATAATAATAGGTCATAAATATGGACATAAATATGGCTTATGAAGAATCAGAAGGAGACTATGAGTATGTATAGAAAGTTCAAGATTGGCCACAAATATGTCCCTTGGGTCAATTATGGACTTCTTTATGGCTGATGTAACATCAGATGGAGTAATGTATAGAAAGAAACAGCATAAGGAGTCAATGAGCATGTACAGAATGTTCAAGATCGAGGACTCTTTTACTAGAAATATGTTCAGTAGGTCAGTTATGAACAATTGTCTGGCTGATGAAACATCAGAAGGAGTCAATGAGCTTGTAAAGAAAGTTCAAAATCGAGGACTCTTTTACCAGAAATATTTTCAGTAGGTAAATTATGGAGTACTCTCTGGCTGATGAAGCACTAAAAGGAGTCAATGAGCATGTATAGAAAGTTCAAGTACATAGACTCGTTGGCCAGAAAAAAAGAAAAAAAAATGTCATTATGGACAGTTGTCTGACCGATGTACTATCTGAAGGAGTCTATAAGTGTGAATAGAAAGTTCAAGATCAAGGACTCTTCAGTCAGAAATATGTTCAACATGTTAAATCTGAACTACTTTATGGCTAAAGAAACAAAATAAGGCGTCACTGAGAATGTATAGAAAGTTCAAAATCGCGGACTCTTTTACCAGAAATATTTTCAGTAGGTCCATTATTGACTACTGTCTGGCTGATGAAACACTAAAAGGAGTCAATTAGCATGTACAAAATTTTCAAGTCAGAAATATGTTCAACATGTCAAATCTGGACTTCTGTATGGCTAAAGAAACAAAATAAGGCATCACTGAGAATGTATAGAAAGTTCAAGATCGAGAACTCTTTTACTTCAATAGTCAATATCTACAATTGTCTGGCCGATGTACTATCTGAAAGAGTCTATAAGTATGAATAGAAAGTTCAAGATCGAGGAATCTTCGGTCAGAAATATGTTCATTATGTCAAATCAGAACTACTGCATGGCTGATGGAACACCAGAAAGAGTCTATGAGTATGTTTAAAAGGTTCAAGATCGAGGACTCTTTTGCCAGAAATATGTTTAGTGGGTCAAATATGGACTGCTGTCTGGCTGATGAATCAGAAGTCAATTAAGATTGAGGAAGAAGATTATGAATAGAAAGTTCAAGTTCAAAGACTCTTCAGGTAGAAATATGTTCAGTGGGTCAATTATCTATATGGAGTCACTGAGAATCTATAGAAAGTTCAAGACGGAGGACTCTTTTACTATAAATATGTTCAGATGGTCAATTATGGACTATTGTCTGCTTGTGAAACATCAGAAGGACTCAATGAGCCTATATAGAAAGTTCAAGTTCAAGACTCTTCGGGCAGCAATATGTTCAGTAGGTCAATTATGGACTAATGTCTGGCTGATGAAACACTAAAAGGAGTCAATTAGCATGTACAGAATGTTCAAGTTCATGGACTTGTTGGCCAGAAATATGTTTAATAATTAATATGGACAATTGTCTGTCCGATGTACTTTCTGAAAGAGTCTATAATTATGAATAGAAAGTTCAAGATCAAAGACTCTTTGGTCAGAAATATGTTCAACATGTCAAATCTGGACTTCTGTATGGCTGAAGAAACATCAGAAGTAAATGATTATGTATAGAAAGTTCAAGTTCATAGACTCTTCGGGCAGAAAAATGTTCAGTAGGTCAATTGTGGACAATTATCTGGCTGATGAAACATCAGAAGGAGTATGTATAGAAAGAATAAGATCAAGGCCAGAAATATGTTCAATTGATCAAATTTTGAAATACTATATTGCTGTTGTAAAATCAGGAGTCATTGAGTATGTATTGAAAAATGTTCATAGACTCATTGGTCAGAAATAGGTTTGATAGGTCATATTGATACAATACAATACAATAATGTTTTGCTATTGTAACATCAGAAGGAGTCAATGTATAGAGAAATCAAGATTATAAACCCATCGCTCAGAAATGAGTTTAGTAGTCAATTATGGATCATTTTTTGGCTGAAGTACTATCTGAAAGCGTCTATGAGTAGCCTATGTATAGAAAGATCAAGGACTCTTCCAGACAGAAATATGTTCAATTGTCAAATATGGATAATAGCCTGGGTGATGAAAAATCAGAAGGAGATAGTAATTATGTATAGATAATTAAAGTTCTAGGTCTCTTTGTCCAGATATATGTTCAATGGATCAAATTTGGACTAACAATATGGTTGATTTAACATCAAAAGTAGTCGATGAGAATGCATATAAACATACCTTTTGACGACTCTTTTGGCCAGAAATATGTTCTCTTGGTCAAATATGGACTACTGTATGGTGGATGTAAAATCAAAAATAGTCTAGGAGAAGGAACAGTAAGTTAAACTTTGATGATTCTTTTGCCAGAAATATGTTCAGTAGGTCAATAATTAACTTCTGTCTCAATGATGAAACATCAGAACAAGCCTATGATTATGTATAGAACGATCAAGATCGAGGACACTTTGGTTATAGAAATGTTCAATAGGTCAAATTTGAACTATACTGTATGGCTGATGAAACACCAGAAGGATTGTAAGAGCAATTAGTCTAGAAATTTAAAGTTCAAGGTCTCATGTCTAGAAATATGTTCAAAATATAAAATTTGAACTACTGTTCAAATACATTGGATAGCAGATCGGATAGAAGATACATAAATTAACAAGTCTACAAGTATGTTTAGAAAGTTCAAGATCGAGGACTCTATGGTCAGAAATATATTTAATGGGTCAAGTATGGACATCTTTCAGGCTGATGAAACATCGGAAGCTGTCAATGAGCATGTACAGAAAGGTCAAGATCAGGGACTCTTTGACCAGAAATATGTTAGTAGGTTAAATATGGACTTTTGTATGGCTAATGTATTATTAAGAGAAGTCAATAAGCAGAGAAAGTTAATGTTCAAAGACTCTTTGGCCAAAAATGTGTTCCGTAGTTCAAATAGGAACCTCTGTATGGCTGAATTAACATAATAAGAAACCCTTTGAGGACCATTTGACCAGAAATAAGTTTAATAGGTCAAATATGGAATTCTATATGTGGCTTATGAACCATCAGAAGGAGTCTAGGAGTTAGAATGCAAAGTTCAAGATTGAGGACTCTTTTTTATCAGAAGGAGTCTATAACTTTATATAGTTTGAACATTTTTGAGGACACTTTGACCAGAAATAAGTTCAAAATGTCAGATATGGACATCTATATGGCTTATGAAGCATCAGAAGGAGTCTATGAGTATGTATAGAAAGCCCAAGATCGAGGACTCTTTGGCAAGAAATATGTTCCTTGGGTTAAATATGGAATTCTGTATGTCTGACGTAACATCAGAAAGAGTCAACAATATGGAAAGGTCAAGTTTCGAGTACACACTCCTTGGCCAGAAAAAAATTCGGTAGGTCAAATATGGACTTTTGTCAGGATGATATAACATCCGAGGATATCAGTCTGAATGTATAGTGTTAATCTTTTAGGACTCTTTGGCCAGAAATATGTTCAGTAGGTCAAAAGGGGACCTCTGTATAGCTGATTTATCATCAGAAGGAGACTATAACTTTATATAGTTTGAAAAATTTTGAGGACACTTTGACAAGAAATAAGTTCAAAAGGTCAGATATGGACATCTATATGGCTTATAAAGCATCAGAAGGAATCTATGAGTATGTATAGAAAGCCCAATATTGAGGACTCTTTGGCCAAAAACATGTTCAGGAGGTCAAAAGGGGACCTCTGTATAGCTGACTTATCATCAGAAGGAGACTATAACTTTATATACTTTGAAAAATTTTGAGGACACTTTGACAAGAAATAAGTTCAAAAGGTCAGCTATGGACATCTATATGGCTTATAAAGCATCAGAAGGAATCTATGAGTATGTATAGAAAGCCCAATATTGAGGACTCTTTGGCCAAAAACATGTTCAGGAGGTCAAAAGGGGACCTCTGTATAGCTGACTTATCATCAAAAGGAGTCTATAACTTTATATAGTTTGAAAAATTTTAGGACACTTTGACCACAGATAAGTTCAAAATGTCAGATATGGAAATCTATATGGCTTAAGAAGCATCAGAAGGAGTCTATGAGTATGTATAGAAAGCCCAAGATCGAGGACTCTTTGGCCAGAAATATGTTCAGTAGGTCAAAAGGGGCCCTCTGTATAGCTGATTTATCTTAAAAAGGAGTCTATAACTTTATATAGTTTGAAAAATTTTAGGACACTTTGACCACAAATAAGTTCAAAATGTCAGATATGGAAATCTATATGGCTTATGAAGCATCAGAAGGAATCTATGAGTATGTATAGAAAGCCCAAGATTGAGGACTCTTTGGCCAGAAATATGCTCAGGAGGTCAAAAGGGGACCTCTGTATAGCTGACATCATCAAAAGGAGTCTATAACTTTATATAGTTTGAAAAATGTTAGGACACTTTGACCACAAATAAGTTCAACAGGTCAGATATGGACATCTATATGGCTTATGAAGCATCAGAAGGAGTCTATGAGTATGTATAGAAAGCATAAGATTGAGGATTCTTTGGCCAGAAATATGTTCTGGAGGTCAAAAGGGGCCCTCTGTATAGCTGATTTATCATCAAAAGGAGTCTATAACTTTCTATAGTTTGAAAAAATGTTAGGACACTTTGACCACAAATAAGTTCAAAAGGTCAGATATGGACATCTATATGGCTTATGAAGCATCAGAAGGAGTCTATGAGTATGTATAGAAATCCCATGATCGAGGACTCTTTGGCCAGAAATATGTTCAGGAGGTCAAAAGGGGACCTCTGTATAGCTGATTTATCATCAAAAGGAGTCTATAACTTTATATAGATTGATTTCTTTTTTTTAGGACACTTTGACCACAAATAAGTTCAAAAGGTCAGATATGGACATCTATATGGCTTATGAAGCATCAGAAGGAATCTATGAGTATGTATGGAAAGCCCAAGATTGAGGACTCTTTGGCAAGAAATATGTTCCTTGGGTTAAATATGGAATTCTGTATGTCTGACGTAACATCAGAAAGAGTCAACAATATGGAAAGGTCAAGTTTCGAGTACTCACTCCTTGGCCAGAAAAAAATTCGGTAGGTCAAATATGGACTTTTGTCAGGATGATATAACATCCGAGGATATCAATCTGAATGTATAGTGTTATTCTTTTAGGACTCTTTGGCCAGAAATATGTTCAGTAGGTCAAAAGGGGACCTCTGTATAGCTGATTTATCATCAGAAGGAGACTATAACTTTATATAGTTTGAAAAATTTTGAGGACACTTTGACAAGAAATAAGTTCAAAAGGTCAGATATGGACATCTATATGGCTTATAAAGCATCAGAAGGAATTTATGAGTATGTATAGAAAGCCCAATATTGAGGACTCTTTGGCCAAAAACATGTTCAGGAGGTCAAAAGGGGACCTCTGTATAGCTGACATCATCAAAAGGAGTCTATAACTTTATATAGTTTGAAAAATTTTAGGACACTTTGACCACAAATAAGTTCAAAATGTCAGATATGGACATCTATATGGCTTATGAAGCATCAGAAGGAGTCTATGAGTATGTATAGAAATCCCATGATCGAGGACTCTTTGGCCAGAAATATGTTCAGGAGGTCAAAAGGGGACCTCTGTATAGCTGATTTATCATCAAAAGGAGTCTATAACTTTATATAGATTGATTTCTTTTTTTTTAGGACACTTTGACCACAAATAAGTTCAAAAGGTCAGATATGGACATCTATATGGCTTATGAAGCATCAGAAGGAGTCTATGAGTATGTATAGAAAGCATAAGATCGAGGACTCTTTGGCCAGAAATATGTTCTGGAGGTCAAAAGGGGTCCTCTGTATAGCTGATTTATCATCAAAAGGAGTCTATAACTTTCTATAGTTTGAAAAAATGTTAGGACATTTTGACCACAAATAAGTTCAAAATGTCAGATATGGAATTCTATATGGCTTATGAAGCATCAGAAGGAGTCTAGAGTATGTATAGAAAGCCCAAGATCGAGGACTCTTTGGCCAGAAATATGTTCAGGAGGTCAAAGGGGGACCTCTGTATAGCTGACTTATCATCAAAAGGAGTCTATAACTTTCTATAGTTTGAAAAATTTTGAGAACACTTTGACCACAAATAAGTTCAAAAGGTGAGATATGGACATCTATATGGCTTATGAATCATCAGAAGGAGTCTATGAGTATGTATGGAAAGCCCAAGATTGAGGACTCTTTGGCCAGAAATATGTTCAGGAGGTCAAAAGGGGACCTCTGTATAGCTGATTTATCATCAAAAGGAGTCTATAACTTTCTATAGTTTGAAAAAATGTTAAGACACTTTGACCACAAATAAGTTCAAAAGGTCAGATATGGACATCTATATGGCTTATGAAGCATCAGAAGGAGTCTATGAGTATGTATAGAAAGCCCATGATCGAGGACTCTTTGGCCAGAAATATGTTCAGGAGGTCAAAAGGGGACCTCTGTATAGCTGATTTATCTTTAAAAGGAGTCTATAACTTTATATTGTTTGAAAAATTTTAGGACACTTTGACCACAAATAAGTTCAAAATGTCAGATATGGAAATCTATATGGCTTATGAAGCATCAGAAGAAGTCTATATGTATCGAAAGCATAAGATCGAGGACTCTTTGGCAAGAAATTTGTTCTGGAGGTCAAAAAGGGCCCTCCGTATAGCTGATTTATCATCAAAAGGAGTCTATAACTTTATATAGTTTGAATTTTTTTTAGGACACTTTGACCACAGATAAGTTCAAAAGGTCAGATATGGTCATCTATATGGCTTATGAAGCATCAGAAGGAGTCTATGAGTATGTATAGAAAGCCCAAGATCGAGGACTCTTTGGCCAGAAATATGTTCAGGAGGTCAAAAGGGGCCCTCTGTATAGCTGATTTATCATCAAAAGGAGTCTATAACTTTATATAGTTTGAAAACTTTGAGGACACTTTGACCACAAATAAGTTCAACAGGTCAGATATGGACATCTATATGGCTTATGAAGCATCAGAAGGAGTCTATGAGTATGTATAGAAAGCATAAGATCGAGGACTCTTTGGCAAAAAATATGTTCTGGAGGTCAAAAAGGGCCCTCCGTATAGCTGATTTATCATCAAAAGGAGTCTATAACTTTATATAGTTTGAAATTTTTTTAGGACACTTTGACCACAGATAAGTTCAAAAGGTCAGATATGGTCATCTATATGGCTTATGAAGCATCAGAAGGAGTCTATGAGTATGTATAGAAAGCATAAGATCGAGGACTCTTTGGCCAGAAATATGTTCTGGAGGTCAAAAGGGGCACTCTGTATAGCTTATTTATCATCAAAAGGAGTCTATAACTTTCTATAGTTTGAAAAATTTTGAGGACACTTTGACCACAAATAAGTTCAAAAGGTCAGATATGGACATCTATATGGCTTATGAATCATCAGAAGGAGTCTATGAGTATGTATGGAAAACCCAAGATTGAGGACTCTTTGGCCAGAAATATGTTCAGGAGGTCAAAAGGGGACCTCTGTATAGCTGACTTATCATCAAAAGGAGTCTATAACTTTATATAGTTTGAAAAATTTTAGGACACTTTGACCACAAATAAGTTCAACAGGTCAGATATGGACATCTATATGGCTTATGAAGCATCAGAAGGAGTCTATGAGTTTGTATAGAAAGCCCATGATTGAGGACTCTTTGGCCAGAAATATGTTCAGGAGGTCAAAAGGGGACCTCTGTATAGCTGATTTATCATCAAAAGGAGTCTATAACTTTATATAGTTTGAAAAAATGTTAGGACACTTTGACCACAAATAAGTTCAAAAGGTCAGATATGGACATCTATATGGCTTATGAAGCATCAGAAGGAGTCTATGAGTATGTATATAAAGCCCAAGATCAAGGACTCTTTGGCCAGAAATATGTTCAGGAGGTCAAAATGGGACCTCTGTATAGCTGATTTATCATCAAAAGGAGTCTATAACTTTATATAGTTAGAATTTTTTTTAGGACACTTTGATCACAAATAAGTTCAAAAGGTCAGATATGGACATCTATATGGCTTATGAAGCATCAGAAGGAGTCCATGAGTATGTATAGAAAGCATAAGATTGAGGACTCTTAAGCCAGAAATATGTTCTGGAGGTCAAAAGGGGCCCTCTTTATAGCTGATTTATCATCAAAAGGAGTCTATAACTTTCTATAGTTTGAAAAAATGTTAGGACACTTTGACCACAAATAAGTTCAAAAGGACAGATATGGACATCTATATGGCTTTTGAAGCATCAGAAGGAGTCTATGAGTATGTATATGTAACCGACCGAATAATTGCCATAGCATGTTTGTCCTTCTGTTCTTACCGTATCCCTCTTCCTTTCAGCCACGCCCTCTAGCTAGCTTGCAAGTGGCTAATCATTCATTAGCGGCAGTGGCATGTTGTATAAAACTGGCATATTGGGTGGCAAACAAAGTAATTTCTCAGCTCGTTACATCCTCTTTACATTGGGTACGCTGTGTCGTTGCATATGGAAGACGCTTCCGGGTAGCATATGGTTGATCTACCGAAGGTCTTGGCCGAAGACACTGTGCGCGCGCAGTCTGTTATTGTCTATGGGGATGCGAGTTGAGGTTTTCATACGGGGAAGGTAATCAGGGTGTCCCATTTCCGTGTATGTGGTGTGTGACATTCCAAGAGGTTTGCATACGGGGAAGGTAACCTGGGAGTCCAATTTCCGTGTATGTTGAGTGTGATATTCCTAGAGAAAGCTTGTCACTGCTGCTTTGCCTCCTGTGAATTTAATGTAATTGTAGCTTTTGCCTCATTTTGTTTTGTTTTCTTTACTGTCTTTTGTTATTTTGTGTTTCAGTAATAGGTGTGGTATTGGCTGCCCCATTAGTTTGCTGTGGTAGCGCTAACATCAGTTTTGCTTATTTCTTATCTGGTTTATTAGGTTTAATAGTAACATCAATCTTTTCTTCTCTGTTCTGGAGAACCAGAGTGTTGAAGCTGTTTCGTGGGATAGGTCGCCGGATTGAGCCCTCCTCTTCACACATTGCGCACAGTATTTGTAGTGGTAACGTGCACTTCACTATTTGCAGTGATCACCCTTTGTAGTATTTGTGCCTATGAGTATGAGTGTGTGTGTGTGTGTGTGTGTGCGCGTGTGTGAATAGGCCACAGATTCAGCAGCACGGGTGGTGTCGACCTCACTCCCTTTTCAGGACAGGTAACCTCTCCTAAACAGCTGATCCATTTAATTATTATTTGCTTTCTTTAGTATTCCTGGTGGCAGCCACTACCTCCCTCTGGCTGGTCTAGGGGGCTCATTTGTATCGCCCCATACTACTCGGAGAAACAAACCCCAGACTGTTTTTATTGAACTATCTGTTAATAAACATGTTTGTACTTTTATATTGAAATATTACGTCTCTGTCATTACTTCAGTATCTGTGTGTGAGAGCCCTCTTGTCTAAATTAAGGTGTTGGAGGTCTAGGTAGCCTACATCTTGGTGTGAAAGGCCCCAGGTGGCGTAGTTGAGCACCCTAGAGTCAATACCTATATCATATGACTCTTGCCGGTCACAATCTGGCGTAGTCGGCAGGGTTAAGTATACAGAGATGTGTATTTCTTTTTTTTTTCTCTCTTTTCTTCCCCCCCCCCCCCATATATTGATGTGGTTATAATAGAGGCAAAGCAGCAGCTGGCACATCGGGGGACCTGAGAATTCTACCTGGAGGCACCGCATCACCACACCCTCTTGTGGCCACCCCTAGGAAGTAATCTAGTACTTCCGTTCCAGTTATGGCTGAAGAGTTACAGGAACTGAGGGAGCAAGTGCGGCAGCTTCAAGTGGACAAGGAGCGATTGCTGTATCTCCCTAGGGAAAGAAAATGTCCTGTGTTTAGGGGCAGATCAGGTGTTGGTATTGATGAATGGTTAGAAGAAGTGAATGCTTGTGTGCGTGCAAGACGTTTGAGTTCACGTGACAAGGCCTATTTTATGTTTGATCATTTGGATGGTGAAGCAAAGGATGAGATACGCTATAGGCCTAGGGAAGAGAAGGAAGACCCAGAGCAAATTGTATCTATCCTTAAAGACCTTTATGGATGTTCAACATCTTATGTTTCTTTACAAGAGCAGTTTTTCTCCCGGAAACAACTTGATGGGGAGTCCCTACAGGAGTATTCTCATGCTCTCCTCTCTTTAATGGATAGGGTTAAACAAATTTCCCCTGAATCCGTGCCCCAATCTGACTTGCTGCTGCGTGATCAGTTTGTAGAGCATGTCATTAACTCTGATCTCCGTAGAGAATTAAAGCGTTTGGCACGTCAGACTCCAGGGCTGTCTATGTTGGAGGTGCGAGCTGCAGCCATTCGGTGGGAGCGGGAGGGTGGGCCTAGTGCCGTCACTAGAGGTAGAAGTTGTTCAGTCCCTTCTCTTTGTGCTATGCAGACCTCTAAAGGCCAGTATATTCCCTCCCCCACTGTGAACCCGGCTAGTTCAGAAATGGCAGAATTGAGAGCGATGTTGTTGAAACAGCAGGAACAGATTAATCTGTTAACTAGAAGTTTGTCTACTTTGCAGGGGCCTGTACGCCAGGTTAGGTCTAGCCGCCCAACCCCTGTCATTTGTAGGCGATGTCAAAAATCTGGTCACTATGCAAGAGAGTGTGACAACGAGCGAGTGGTTCCAGCACAGCCCTTAGCTCTTCAAACTCATCGTCAGGCTGACTCCATTCCCTCTTCTCAGATGTCGGAAAACTAGCTCCCTCCAATGTGCAGAGCCACACGTTGGGTGGGGGTAGTATGGGCTCTCAGGGTCAGATTCCGGCATGCCATACTGTGTCATCTCTTGTGGGACAGTGTCCCAAGGTAGCTGTCAGTGTAGGGGGAGTAATTGTTAACTGCTTATTGGATACAGGGTCCATGGTGTCCACTATGGTGGAAAGTTTCTTTTTAGATAATTTTCAAGACCAGCTTCAGCATTGTCATTGGTTGCAGCTTCGTGCTGCAAATGGTTTAGAAATACCCTACACAGGCTATGCAGAGTTAACCGTTGAGTTGCTGGGAAGGGTAATTCCTGATCGTGGCTGGTTAGTAGTCAAGGATCCCCCGGGTCAGCCCCTTCCATCTGCGGTGCCCGGTGTATTGGGAATGAATATAATCCGAGAATGTTATGACGAACTATTTGGCCAGCATGGCCCCGCTCTGTTTGATCTCCCACCAGTGGTTTGTGCGTCACCTCCATGGCAGAGAGCCCTGCAGCATTGCCATCTAGCCCAGTTCAATTTCCCTGGGACTAAGATAGGGGTTGTTAAAGTTCGGGGTAGGAGGCCCATCCATATACCTGGGGGTACTGTTAAATTGGTGCCTGCCACCTGCTCTCCTCAGTTTTGTACTGCTCCTGCTGTTCTTCTTGAACCAGCTACCAATTCGTTACCTGAGGGTCTTCTTGTTTCACCTGCCCTAGTTCATGTAGAGCGAGGTACAGCTTTTATTCCTATTGTTAATGTTGGACTTACCCGTGCTACACTTTACCCCCGTAGTTTAATAGGTGTGGTGGCTCATGTCACAGTCGAAAGCCTCCCTACCGGCATTGAGGTTGTTCGGGGAATTGATACTGTTACGGCCACTCTTAACTCTCACATTGGGCAGGTTGATAAAGTGAAAGAGCAGATTCGGGCTATTGACCTATCCGGGCTCTCAGAGTCTGAACAAGAACATGTGAGGGCCTTTTTGTTAAAGCATGTGTCCGTCTTTTCAGCTTTTGAGGGTGATCTTGGCTGTACCAATCTGCTGTCACATGACATTCCCTTATTAGATGATCAGCCTGTTAGGCAGAGGTATAGGCGTCTCCCCCCTTCTGACTACGAGGCTGTGAAGGCCCATCTACAGCAGCTTTTGGACAGCCAGATTATCCGGGAAAGTAGTAGCCCCTATGCCTCTCCCATTGTTCTGGTGAGGAAGAAGGATGGCAGCCTTCGTATGTGTGTGGATTACCGACAACTCAATCGGAAGACACGGAGGGATGCATTTCCACTTCCCCGCATAGAGGAGTCCTTAGATGCATTGTCTGGGGCACAGTGGTTTTCCACGCTGGATTTAGCTAGTGGCTATAACCAGGTACCAGTGACTGAGAAGGACCGCCCAAAGACTGCTTTTTGCACACCCTTTGGACTATTTGAGTTCAATAGAATGCCTTTTGGGCTATGCAATGCTCCAGGCACATTCCAGCGGTTAATGGAAAGGATGTTTGGAGCCCAAAACTGTCAGTCCCTCTTGTTGTACCTGGACGACATCATTGTGTTTTCGTCTAGTGTGAATGACCATATGGCCCGTTTAGACCTGGTGTTGAGCCGACTCCAGAAAGAAGGATTGAAGGCAAAACTGGAGAAGTGTTGTTTCTTTAGGAAGGAGGTCCAGTATTTGGGCCATTTAATCTCCCGTGAAGGTGTGTCTACGGATCCAGCCAAGGTGTCTGCCGTTGCCAACTGGCCTCACCCTACCAATGTTTCAGAGTTGAGGTCCTTCCTTGGATTTGCAAGTTACTATAGGCGGTTTGTGGAGGGATTTTCAGAACTAGCTGCTCCACTACATCGTCTGGTAGCTGATTTAGCAGGGACTAAGACGAGGAAGGGCCACGGACCACGGCTGGATGGGGCCTGGACAGACTCTTCCGAGCAGAGTTTCCAGGAGTTAAAGAGGAGGTTAGTGAATTCACCTACCTTGGCGTTTGCTAATTTCACTCTCCCCTTCATCCTTGAGGTGGACGCTAGCCATATTGGTCTTGGAGCAGTGCTCTCGCAAGAACAGGATGGTAAAAATCGCCCAATTGCCTACGCCAGCCGGAGTCTTAGCCCTGCCGAGAAGAACTATAGTTCCATGAAGTTGGAATTTCTGGGTATGAAATGGGCAATGACAGAGAAGTTCCGGGAATACTTGTGGGGCCAACAATGTACAGTCTGGACTGATAACAACCCTTTGAGCTACCTGGATACAGCTAAGTTGGGCGCGACTGAGCAGCGATGGGTAGCGGAGCTATCTGCTTATAATTACACCATTCGCTACCGCTCCGGTCGCTCAAATAAGAATGCAGACTCTCTGTCCAGACAGCCTCCTGTAGAATGCTCCAACTCTGTTTCAGGGCCATCAGCTGCAGGAACTGCTCTACCTGTGCCCATGCAACAAGCTGCCCGACGAGAGGGGTGTCTTCAGGTGACCCAAGAGACCATGTCTGTCTTTCCTTTTCATACTGCTAAGGACCTAAAGGCTCTGCAAGAGGTGGACCCTACTATCAGTGCTTTCCTCCCATTCTGGCGGATGCAGCAACTACCTAACTCTACAGCCCGGGAACGCCTGCCTGGGCCAACCAAGGTACTATTTCGCCACTGGGATCGCCTGGTGGAAACCACTGGATTGCTGTACCGCCGGATTCACCGGCCTGACGGGGGTGAGGAAATTGATCAACTTCTGCTGCCAGGATGCCTAAAGGGTGAAGTACTGAAGCAGCTCCACGATGAGCATGGTCATCAGGGCATAGAGCGCACCTCCGAGTTAGTGCGCCAGAGGTGCTATTGGCCAGGGATGAAGGACGACATTAAACAGTGGTGCCTAGACTGTGTGAGATGTACCCTCGCCAAGTCCGCTCACCCCAAGCCCTATGCGCCTATGGGACACCTGCTAGCGTCTCGTCCCAACCAGATCCTAGCAGTGGACTTCACCTTCCTGGAACCTTCCAGAGATGGTAAGGAACAAGTTTTAATTATCACTGATGTGTTTTCTAAATTCACACAGGCAGTGCCTACCCGGGACCAGAAGGCGGCAACAGTGGCTAACGTGCTGGTCCGGGAGTGGTTCTTCCGGTACGGGGTCCCTGCTCGTCTCCACTCCGACCAAGGCCGTAGTTTTGAGAATGCTGTTATTTATCAGCTGTGCAGCCTATATGGGGTCCAAAAGACCCGGACAACACCCTACCATCCGCAGGGAAATGGCCAGTGCGAGCGGTTTAATCGCACAATGCACGATCTGTTGCGTACGCTCTCAGCTGAGCAGAAGAGCCGCTGGCCTGACTATTTACCTCAGTTGGTGTTCAGCTACAACACCACCATCCATCAGTCAACGGGTGAGTCCCCACATTTTATAATGTTTGGTCAGGAGCCTCAACTACCTGTTGACTTCCTTTTGGGCAGAGTACCAGAACCGGAAGGCGGGAGAGTGAGTGAGTGGGTGCAGGAACATCAG
The DNA here is from genome assembly GCF_963993115.1 of Abramis brama. Taxonomy (NCBI): domain Eukaryota; kingdom Metazoa; phylum Chordata; class Actinopteri; order Cypriniformes; family Leuciscidae; genus Abramis; species Abramis brama. The sequence continues at coordinate 9,127,871 of NC_139977.1, forward strand.
AGACGTCTAACCGTGGCCTTCCATGGCACTAGAGAACGGTTGCAGGCGGCTGCCGCACGGAGGAAGGAACGGCACGACCAAGGAGCCCAAAATGTGCCATTGGAAGTAGGACAGTTCGTTTATCTCAGAGACCATGGATTGAGAGGGCGTAACAAAATCCAGGATGCCTGGAGCCCAATCCTACACCAAGTGGTCCGAGCCCCATCCCCTGGAGGTGTGGTATACTCCGTAGCCCCCGTGCATAACCTTAGTGTGAGCCGACAAGTACATCGGATGATGCTAAAGCTTGCCCGTCAAAATCACTGCCCAGAGCCTCCTGACGTACCCTTGGAGCATCCGACATCAGCTGATCATGAGATTGAAGATGATCATGTTGGTCAGTGGATCATGGTGAGGGCACCCGGGAACCAGACACAACCTGTCCATCTCGATCCAGTTGCTTCCCCTCCTGAACTGTCTGGTCCAGCCAGCCCCTTGGCGCAAGTTGAACAGCCTGCTCCGGTTTCAGTGACTCATACAGAAGCTTGCCCTGATGATGGTGTCCTAGCTCTACGCAGAACCTCCCGGACCACCGCCGGAAGACATGGGAATCTCCATAACCTCCCAGTGTCGGTGGTGAGTAGGGCAGACGGGGCTATGAACTCCCGGGTACCTGGCTCTAGTAATATGGTCATGGGGGTTTTCAGACCCTGGTGTTAATAGAACGGAATATGTTTTTTGTTGGTTTTTTTTTGGTTATACACTTTTTTTATTTTTTTTTATCTGCGGGACGCTGATAAAGAATGGGGGGGTAGAGCTGTAACCGACCGAATAATTGCCATAGCATGTTTGTCCTTCTGTTCTTACCGTATCCCTCTTCCTTTCAGCCACGCCCTCTAGCTAGCTTGCAAGTGGCTAATCATTCATTAGCGGCAGTGGCATGTTGTATAAAACTGGCATATTGGGTGGCAAACAAAGTAATTTCTCAGCTCGTTACATCCTCTTTACATTGGGTACGCTGTGTCGTTGCATATGGAAGATGCTTCCGGGTAGCATATGGTTGATCTACCGAAGGTCTTGGCCGAAGACACTGTGCGCGCGCAGTCTGTTATTGTCTATGGGGATGCGAGTTGAGGTTTTCATACGGGGAAGGTAATCAGGGTGTCCCATTTCCGTGTATGTGGTGTGTGACATTCCAAGAGGTTTGCATACGGGGAAGGTAACCTGGGAGTCCAATTTCCGTGTATGTTGAGTGTGATATTCCTAGAGAAAGCTTGTCACTGCTGCTTTGCCTCCTGTGAATTTAATGTAATTGTAGCTTTTGCCTCATTTTGTTTTGTTTTCTTTACTGTCTTTTGTTATTTTGTGTTTCAGTAATAGGTGTGGTATTGGCTGCCCCATTAGTTTGCTGTGGTAGCGCTAACATCAGTTTTGCTTATTTCTTATCTGGTTTATTAGGTTTAATAGTAACATCAATCTTTTCTTCTCTGTTCTGGAGAACCAGAGTGTTGAAGCTGTTTCGTGGGATAGGTCGCCGGATTGAGCCCTCCTCTTCACACATTGCGCACAGTATTTGTAGTGGTAACGTGCACTTCACTATTTGCAGTGATCACCCTTTGTAGTATTTGTGCCTATGAGTATGAGTGTGTGTGTGTGTGTGTGTGTGCGCGTGTGTGAATAGGCCACAGATTCAGCAGCACGGGTGGTGTCGACCTCACTCCCTTTTCAGGACAGGTAACCTCTCCTAAACAGCTGATCCATTTAATTATTATTTGCTTTCTTTAGTATTCCTGGTGGCAGCCACTACCTCCCTCTGGCTGGTCTAGGGGGCTCATTTGTATCGCCCCATACTACTCGGAGAAACAAACCCCAGACTGTTTTTATTGAACTATCTGTTAATAAACATGTTTGTACTTTTATATTGAAATATTACGTCTCTGTCATTACTTCAGTATCTGTGTGTGAGAGCCCTCTTGTCTAAATTAAGGTGTTGGAGGTCTAGGTAGCCTACATCTTGGTGTGAAAGGCCCCAGGTGGCGTAGTTGAGCACCCTAGAGTCAATACCTATATCATATGACTCTTGCCGGTCACAATCTGGCGTAGTCGGCAGGGTTAAGTATACAGAGATGTGTATTTCTTTTTTTTTTCTCTCTTTTCTTCCCCCCCCCCCCCATATATTGATGTGGTTATAATAGAGGCAAAGCAGCAGCTGGCACATCGGGGGACCTGAGAATTCTACCTGGAGGCACCGCATCACCACACCCTCTTGTGGCCACCCCTAGGAAGTAATCTAGTACTTCCGTTCCAGTTATGGCTGAAGAGTTACAGGAACTGAGGGAGCAAGTGCGGCAGCTTCAAGTGGACAAGGAGCGATTGCTGTATCTCCCTAGGGAAAGAAAATGTCCTGTGTTTAGGGGCAGATCAGGTGTTGGTATTGATGAATGGTTAGAAGAAGTGAATGCTTGTGTGCGTGCAAGACGTTTGAGTTCACGTGACAAGGCCTATTTTATGTTTGATCATTTGGATGGTGAAGCAAAGGATGAGATACGCTATAGGCCTAGGGAAGAGAAGGAAGACCCAGAGCAAATTGTATCTATCCTTAAAGACCTTTATGGATGTTCAACATCTTATGTTTCTTTACAAGAGCAGTTTTTCTCCCGGAAACAACTTGATGGGGAGTCCCTACAGGAGTATTCTCATGCTCTCCTCTCTTTAATGGATAGGGTTAAACAAATTTCCCCTGAATCCGTGCCCCAATCTGACTTGCTGCTGCGTGATCAGTTTGTAGAGCATGTCATTAACTCTGATCTCCGTAGAGAATTAAAGCGTTTGGCACGTCAGACTCCAGGGCTGTCTATGTTGGAGGTGCGAGCTGCAGCCATTCGGTGGGAGCGGGAGGGTGGGCCTAGTGCCGTCACTAGAGGTAGAAGTTGTTCAGTCCCTTCTCTTTGTGCTATGCAGACCTCTAAAGGCCAGTATATTCCCTCCCCCACTGTGAACCCGGCTAGTTCAGAAATGGCAGAATTGAGAGCGATGTTGTTGAAACAGCAGGAACAGATTAATCTGTTAACTAGAAGTTTGTCTACTTTGCAGGGGCCTGTACGCCAGGTTAGGTCTAGCCGCCCAACCCCTGTCATTTGTAGGCGATGTCAAAAATCTGGTCACTATGCAAGAGAGTGTGACAACGAGCGAGTGGTTCCAGCACAGCCCTTAGCTCTTCAAACTCATCGTCAGGCTGACTCCATTCCCTCTTCTCAGATGTCGGAAAACTAGCTCCCTCCAATGTGCAGAGCCACACGTTGGGTGGGGGTAGTATGGGCTCTCAGGGTCAGATTCCGGCATGCCATACTGTGTCATCTCTTGTGGGACAGTGTCCCAAGGTAGCTGTCAGTGTAGGGGGAGTAATTGTTAACTGCTTATTGGATACAGGGTCCATGGTGTCCACTATGGTGGAAAGTTTCTTTTTAGATAATTTTCAAGACCAGCTTCAGCATTGTCATTGGTTGCAGCTTCGTGCTGCAAATGGTTTAGAAATACCCTACACAGGCTATGCAGAGTTAACCGTTGAGTTGCTGGGAAGGGTAATTCCTGATCGTGGCTGGTTAGTAGTCAAGGATCCCCCGGGTCAGCCCCTTCCATCTGCGGTGCCCGGTGTATTGGGAATGAATATAATCCGAGAATGTTATGACGAACTATTTGGCCAGCATGGCCCCGCTCTGTTTGATCTCCCACCAGTGGTTTGTGCGTCACCTCCATGGCAGAGAGCCCTGCAGCATTGCCATCTAGCCCAGTTCAATTTCCCTGGGACTAAGATAGGGGTTGTTAAAGTTCGGGGTAGGAGGCCCATCCATATACCTGGGGGTACTGTTAAATTGGTGCCTGCCACCTGCTCTCCTCAGTTTTGTACTGCTCCTGCTGTTCTTCTTGAACCAGCTACCAATTCGTTACCTGAGGGTCTTCTTGTTTCACCTGCCCTAGTTCATGTAGAGCGAGGTACAGCTTTTATTCCTATTGTTAATGTTGGACTTACCCGTGCTACACTTTACCCCCGTAGTTTAATAGGTGTGGTGGCTCATGTCACAGTCGAAAGCCTCCCTACCGGCATTGAGGTTGTTCGGGGAATTGATACTGTTACGGCCACTCTTAACTCTCACATTGGGCAGGTTGATAAAGTGAAAGAGCAGATTCGGGCTATTGACCTATCCGGGCTCTCAGAGTCTGAACAAGAACATGTGAGGGCCTTTTTGTTAAAGCATGTGTCCGTCTTTTCAGCTTTTGAGGGTGATCTTGGCTGTACCAATCTGCTGTCACATGACATTCCCTTATTAGATGATCAGCCTGTTAGGCAGAGGTATAGGCGTCTCCCCCCTTCTGACTACGAGGCTGTGAAGGCCCATCTACAGCAGCTTTTGGACAGCCAGATTATCCGGGAAAGTAGTAGCCCCTATGCCTCTCCCATTGTTCTGGTGAGGAAGAAGGATGGCAGCCTTCGTATGTGTGTGGATTACCGACAACTCAATCGGAAGACACGGAGGGATGCATTTCCACTTCCCCGCATAGAGGAGTCCTTAGATGCATTGTCTGGGGCACAGTGGTTTTCCACGCTGGATTTAGCTAGTGGCTATAACCAGGTACCAGTGACTGAGAAGGACCGCCCAAAGACTGCTTTTTGCACACCCTTTGGACTATTTGAGTTCAATAGAATGCCTTTTGGGCTATGCAATGCTCCAGGCACATTCCAGCGGTTAATGGAAAGGATGTTTGGAGCCCAAAACTGTCAGTCCCTCTTGTTGTACCTGGACGACATCATTGTGTTTTCGTCTAGTGTGAATGACCATATGGCCCGTTTAGACCTGGTGTTGAGCCGACTCCAGAAAGAAGGATTGAAGGCAAAACTGGAGAAGTGTTGTTTCTTTAGGAAGGAGGTCCAGTATTTGGGCCATTTAATCTCCCGTGAAGGTGTGTCTACGGATCCAGCCAAGGTGTCTGCCGTTGCCAACTGGCCTCACCCTACCAATGTTTCAGAGTTGAGGTCCTTCCTTGGATTTGCAAGTTACTATAGGCGGTTTGTGGAGGGATTTTCAGAACTAGCTGCTCCACTACATCGTCTGGTAGCTGATTTAGCAGGGACTAAGACGAGGAAGGGCCACGGACCACGGCTGGATGGGGCCTGGACAGACTCTTCCGAGCAGAGTTTCCAGGAGTTAAAGAGGAGGTTAGTGAATTCACCTACCTTGGCGTTTGCTAATTTCACTCTCCCCTTCATCCTTGAGGTGGACGCTAGCCATATTGGTCTTGGAGCAGTGCTCTCGCAAGAACAGGATGGTAAAAATCGCCCAATTGCCTACGCCAGCCGGAGTCTTAGCCCTGCCGAGAAGAACTATAGTTCCATGAAGTTGGAATTTCTGGGTATGAAATGGGCAATGACAGAGAAGTTCCGGGAATACTTGTGGGGCCAACAATGTACAGTCTGGACTGATAACAACCCTTTGAGCTACCTGGATACAGCTAAGTTGGGCGCGACTGAGCAGCGATGGGTAGCGGAGCTATCTGCTTATAATTACACCATTCGCTACCGCTCCGGTCGCTCAAATAAGAATGCAGACTCTCTGTCCAGACAGCCTCCTGTAGAATGCTCCAACTCTGTTTCAGGGCCATCAGCTGCAGGAACTGCTCTACCTGTGCCCATGCAACAAGCTGCCCGACGAGAGGGGTGTCTTCAGGTGACCCAAGAGACCATGTCTGTCTTTCCTTTTCATACTGCTAAGGACCTAAAGGCTCTGCAAGAGGTGGACCCTACTATCAGTGCTTTCCTCCCATTCTGGCGGATGCAGCAACTACCTAACTCTACAGCCCGGGAACGCCTGCCTGGGCCAACCAAGGTACTATTTCGCCACTGGGATCGCCTGGTGGAAACCACTGGATTGCTGTACCGCCGGATTCACCGGCCTGACGGGGGTGAGGAAATTGATCAACTTCTGCTGCCAGGATGCCTAAAGGGTGAAGTACTGAAGCAGCTCCACGATGAGCATGGTCATCAGGGCATAGAGCGCACCTCCGAGTTAGTGCGCCAGAGGTGCTATTGGCCAGGGATGAAGGACGACATTAAACAGTGGTGCCTAGACTGTGTGAGATGTACCCTCGCCAAGTCCGCTCACCCCAAGCCCTATGCGCCTATGGGACACCTGCTAGCGTCTCGTCCCAACCAGATCCTAGCAGTGGACTTCACCTTCCTGGAACCTTCCAGAGATGGTAAGGAACAAGTTTTAATTATCACTGATGTGTTTTCTAAATTCACACAGGCAGTGCCTACCCGGGACCAGAAGGCGGCAACAGTGGCTAACGTGCTGGTCCGGGAGTGGTTCTTCCGGTACGGGGTCCCTGCTCGTCTCCACTCCGACCAAGGCCGTAGTTTTGAGAATGCTGTTATTTATCAGCTGTGCAGCCTATATGGGGTCCAAAAGACCCGGACAACACCCTACCATCCGCAGGGAAATGGCCAGTGCGAGCGGTTTAATCGCACAATGCACGATCTGTTGCGTACGCTCTCAGCTGAGCAGAAGAGCCGCTGGCCTGACTATTTACCTCAGTTGGTGTTCAGCTACAACACCACCATCCATCAGTCAACGGGTGAGTCCCCACATTTTATAATGTTTGGTCAGGAGCCTCAACTACCTGTTGACTTCCTTTTGGGCAGAGTACCAGAACCGGAAGGCGGGAGAGTGAGTGAGTGGGTGCAGGAACATCAGAGACGTCTAACCGTGGCCTTCCATGGCACTAGAGAACGGTTGCAGGCGGCTGCCGCACGGAGGAAGGAACGGCACGACCAAGGAGCCCAAAATGTGCCATTGGAAGTAGGACAGTTCGTTTATCTCAGAGACCATGGATTGAGAGGGCGTAACAAAATCCAGGATGCCTGGAGCCCAATCCTACACCAAGTGGTCCGAGCCCCATCCCCTGGAGGTGTGGTATACTCCGTAGCCCCCGTGCATAACCTTAGTGTGAGCCGACAAGTACATCGGATGATGCTAAAGCTTGCCCGTCAAAATCACTGCCCAGAGCCTCCTGACGTACCCTTGGAGCATCCGACATCAGCTGATCATGAGATTGAAGATGATCATGTTGGTCAGTGGATCATGGTGAGGGCACCCGGGAACCAGACACAACCTGTCCATCTCGATCCAGTTGCTTCCCCTCCTGAACTGTCTGGTCCAGCCAGCCCCTTGGCGCAAGTTGAACAGCCTGCTCCGGTTTCAGTGACTCATACAGAAGCTTGCCCTGATGATGGTGTCCTAGCTCTACGCAGAACCTCCCGGACCACCGCCGGAAGACATGGGAATCTCCATAACCTCCCAGTGTCGGTGGTGAGTAGGGCAGACGGGGCTATGAACTCCCGGGTACCTGGCTCTAGTAATATGGTCATGGGGGTTTTCAGACCCTGGTGTTAATAGAACGGAATATGTTTTTTGTTGGTTTTTTTTTGGTTATACACTTTTTTTATTTTTTTTTATCTGCGGGACGCTGATAAAGAATGGGGGGGTAGAGCTGTAACCGACCGAATAATTGCCATAGCATGTTTGTCCTTCTGTTCTTACCGTATCCCTCTTCCTTTCAGCCACGCCCTCTAGCTAGCTTGCAAGTGGCTAATCATTCATTAGCGGCAGTGGCATGTTGTATAAAACTGGCATATTGGGTGGCAAACAAAGTAATTTCTCAGCTCGTTACATCCTCTTTACATTGGGTACGCTGTGTCGTTGCATATGGAAGATGCTTCCGGGTAGCATATGGTTGATCTACCGAAGGTCTTGGCCGAAGACACTGTGCGCGCGCAGTCTGTTATTGTCTATGGGGATGCGAGTTGAGGTTTTCATACGGGGAAGGTAATCAGGGTGTCCCATTTCCGTGTATGTGGTGTGTGACATTCCAAGAGGTTTGCATACGGGGAAGGTAACCTGGGAGTCCAATTTCCGTGTATGTTGAGTGTGATATTCCTAGAGAAAGCTTGTCACTGCTGCTTTGCCTCCTGTGAATTTAATGTAATTGTAGCTTTTGCCTCATTTTGTTTTGTTTTCTTTACTGTCTTTTGTTATTTTGTGTTTCAGTAATAGGTGTGGTATTGGCTGCCCCATTAGTTTGCTGTGGTAGCGCTAACATCAGTTTTGCTTATTTCTTATCTGGTTTATTAGGTTTAATAGTAACATCAATCTTTTCTTCTCTGTTCTGGAGAACCAGAGTGTTGAAGCTGTTTCGTGGGATAGGTCGCCGGATTGAGCCCTCCTCTTCACACATTGCGCACAGTATTTGTAGTGGTAACGTGCACTTCACTATTTGCAGTGATCACCCTTTGTAGTATTTGTGCCTATGAGTATGAGTGTGTGTGTGTGTGTGTGTGTGCGCGTGTGTGAATAGGCCACAGATTCAGCAGCACGGGTGGTGTCGACCTCACTCCCTTTTCAGGACAGGTAACCTCTCCTAAACAGCTGATCCATTTAATTATTATTTGCTTTCTTTAGTATTCCTGGTGGCAGCCACTACCTCCCTCTGGCTGGTCTAGGGGGCTCATTTGTATCGCCCCATACTACTCGGAGAAACAAACCCCAGACTGTTTTTATTGAACTATCTGTTAATAAACATGTTTGTACTTTTATATTGAAATATTACGTCTCTGTCATTACTTCAGTATCTGTGTGTGAGAGCCCTCTTGTCTAAATTAAGGTGTTGGAGGTCTAGGTAGCCTACATCTTGGTGTGAAAGGCCCCAGGTGGCGTAGTTGAGCACCCTAGAGTCAATACCTATATCATATGACTCTTGCCGGTCACATATAGAAAGCCCAAGATCGAGGACTCTTTGACCAGAAATATGTTCTGAAGGTCAAAAGGGGACCTCTGTATAGCTGATTTATCATAAAAAGGAGTCTATAACTTTCTATAGTTTGAAAAATTTTGAGGACACTTTGACCACAAATAAGTTCAAAAGGTCAGATATGGATATCTATATGGCTTATGAAGCATCAGAAGGAATCTATGAGTATGTATAGAAAGCCCAAGATTGAGGACTCTTTGGCCAGAAATATGTTCAGGAGGTCAAAAGGGGACCTCTGTATAGCTGACATCATCAAAAGGAGTCTATAACTTTATATAGTTTGAAAAATGTTAGGACACTTTGACCACAAATAAGTTCAAAAGGTCAGATATGGACATCTATATGGCTTATGAAGCATCAGAAGGAGTCTATGAGTATGTATAGAAATCCCATGATCGAGGACTCTTTGGCCAGAAATATGTTCAGGAGGTCAAAAGGGGACCTCTGTATAGCTGATTTATCATCAAAAGGAGTCTATAACTTTATATAGATTGATTTCTTTTTTTTAGGACACTTTGACCACAAATAAGTTCAAAAGGTCAGATATGGACATCTATATGGCTTATGAAGCATCAGAAGGAGTCTATGAGTATGTATAGAAAGCCCAAGATCGAGGACTCTTTGGCAAGAAATATGTTCCTTGGGTTAAATATGGAATTCTGTATGTCTGACGTAACATCAGAAAGAGTCAACAATATGGAAAGGTCAAGTTTCGAGTACTCACTCCTTGGCCAGAAAAAAATTTGGTAGGTCAAATATGGACTTTTGTCAGGATGATATAACATCCGAGGATATCAATCTGAATGTATAGTGTTAATCTTTTAGGACTCTTTGGCCAGAAATATGTTCAGTAGGTCAAAAGGGGACCTCTGTATAGCTGATTTATCATCAGAAGGAGACTATAACTTTATATAGTTTGAAAAATTTTGAGGACACTTTGACAAGAAATAAGTTCAAAAGGTCAGATATGGACATCTATATGGCTTATAAAGCATCAGAAGGAATCTATGAGTATGTATAGAAAGCCCAATATTGAGGACTCTTTGGCCAAAAACATGTTCAGGAGGTCAAAAGGGGACCTCTGTATAGCTGACTTATCATCAAAAGGAGTCTATAACTTTATATAGTTTGAAAAATTTTAGGACACTTTGACCACAAATAAGTTCAAAATGTCAGATATGGACATCTATATGGCTTATGAATCATCAGAAGGAGTCTATGAGTATGTATAGAAAGCATAAGATCGAGGACTCTTTGGCCAGAAATATGTTCTGGAGGTCAAAAGGGGTCCTCTGTATAGCTGATTTATCATCAAAAGGAGTCTATAACTTTATATAGTTTGAAAACTTTGAGGACACTTTGACCACAAATAAGTTCAACAGGTCAGATATGGACATCTATATGGCTTATGAAGCATCAGAAGGAGTCTATGAGTATGTATAGAAAGCATAAGATCGAGGACTCTTTGGCAAGAAATATGTTCTGGAGGTCAAAAAGGGCCCTCCGTATAGCTGATTTATCATCAAAAGGAGTCTATAACTTTATATAGTTTGAATTTTTTTTAGGACACTTTGACCACAGATAAGTTCAAAAGGTCAGATATGGTCATCTATATGGCTTATGAAGCATCAGAAGGAGTCTATGAGTATGTATAGAAAGCATAAGATCGAGGACTCTTTGGCCAGAAATATGTTCTGGAGGTCAAAAGGGGCACTCTGTATAGCTTATTTATTATCAAAAGGAGTCTATAACTTTCTATAGTTTGAAAAATTTTGAGAACACTTTGACCACAAATAAGTTCAAAAGGTCAGATATGGACATCTATATGGCTTATGAATCATCAGAAGGAGTCTATGAGTATGTATGGAAAGCCCAAGATTGAGGACTCTTTGGCCAGAAATATGTTCAGGAGGTCAAAAGGGGACCTCTGTATAGCTGACTTATCATCAAAAGGAGTCTATAACTTTATATAGTTTGAAAAATTTTAGGACACTTTGACCACAAATAAGTTCAACAGGTCAGATATGGACATCTATATGGCTTATGAAGCATCAGAAGGAGTCTATGAGTATGTATAGAAAGCATAAGATCGAGGACTCTTTGGCCAGAAATATGTTCTGGAGGTCAAAAGGGGACCTCTGTATAGCTGATTTATCATCAAAAGGAGTCTATAACTTTCTATAGTTTGAAAAAATGTTAAGACACTTTGACCACAAATAAGTTCAAAAGGTCAGATATGGACATCTATATGGCTTATGAAGCATCAGAAGGAGTCTATGAGTATGTATAGAAAGCCCACGATCGAGGACTCTTTGGCCAGAAATATGTTCAGGAGGTCAAAGGGGGACCTCTGTATAGCTGACTTATCATCAAAAGGAGTCTATAACTTTCTATAGTTTGAAAAATTTTGAGAACACTTTGACCACAAATAAGTTCAAAAGGTCAGATATGGACATCTATATGGCTTATGAATCATCAGAAGGAGTCTATGAGTATGTATGGAAAGCCCAAGATTGAGGACTCTTTGGCCAGAAATATGTTCAGGAGGTCAAAAGGGGACCTCTGTATAGCTGATTTATCATCAAAAGGAGTCTATAACTTTCTATAGTTTGAAAAAATGTCAAGACACTTTGACCACAAATAAGTTCAAAAGGTCAGATATGGACATCTATATGGCTTATGAAGCATCAGAAGGAGTCTATGAGTATGTATAGAAAGCCCATGATCGAGGACTCTTTGGCCAGAAATATGTTCAGGAGGTCAAAAGGGGACCTCTGTATAGCTGATTTATCTTTAAAAGGAGTCTATAACTTTATATTGTTTGAAAATTTTTAGGACACTTTGACCAAAAATAAGTTCAAAATGTCAGATATGGAAATCTATATGGCTTATGAAGCATCAGAAGAAGTCTATATGTATCGAAAGCATAAGATCGAGGACTCTTTGGCAAGAAATTTGTTCTGGAGGTCAAAAAGGGCCCTCCGTATAGCTGATTTATCATCAAAAGGAGTCTATAACTTTATATAGTTTGAATTTTTTTTAGGACACTTTGACCACAGATAAGTTCAAAAGGTCAGATATGGTCATCTATATGGCTTATGAAGCATCAGAAGGAGTCTATGAGTATGTATAGAAAGCCCAAGATCGAGGACTCTTTGGCCAGAAATATGTTCAGGAGGTCAAAAGGGGCCCTCTGTATAGCTGATTTATCATCAAAAGGAGTCTATAACTTTATATAGTTTGAAAACTTTGAGGACACTTTGACCACAAATAAGTTCAACAGGTCAGATATGGACATCTATATGGCTTATGAAGCATCAGAAGGAGTCTATGAGTATGTATAGAAAGCATAAGATCGAGGACTCTTTGGCAAAAAATATGTTCTGGAGGTCAAAAAGGGCCCTCCGTATAGCTGATTTATCATCAAAAGGAGTCTATAACTTTATATAGTTTGAATTTTTTTTAGGACACTTTGACCACAGATAAGTTCAAAAGGTCAGATATGGTCATCTATATGGCTTATGAAGCATCAGAAGGAGTCTATGAGTATGTATGGAAAGCCCAAGATTGAGGACTCTTTGGCCAGAAATATGTTCAGGAGGTCAAAAGGGGACCTCTGTATAGCTGATTTATCATCAAAAGGAGTCTATAACTTTATATAGTTTGAAAAAATGTTAGGACACTTTGACCACAAATAAGTTCAAAAGGTCAGATATGGACATCTATATGGCTTATGAAGCATCAGAAGGAGTCTATGAGTATGTATATAAAGCCCAAGATCAAGGACTCTTTGGCCAGAAATATGTTCAGGAGGTCAAAATGGGACCTCTGTATAGCTGATTTATCATCAAAAGGAGTCTATAACTTTCTATAGTTTGAAAAAATGTTAGGACACTTTGACCACAAATAAGTTCAAAAGGACAGATATGGACATCTATATGGCTTTTGAAGCATCAGAAGGAGTCTATGAGTATGTATAGAAAGCCCAAGATCGAGGACTCTTTGACCAGAAATATGTTCTGAAGGTCAAAAGGGGACCTCTGTATAGCTGATTTATCATAAAAAGGAGTCTATAACTTTCTATAGTTTGAAAAATTTTGAGGACACTTTGACCACAAATAAGTTCAAAAGGTCAGATATGGATATCTATATGGCTTATGTAACATTAGAAGGAGTCTATGAGTATGTATAGAAAGGTCAAGATTGAGAACTCTATGGCCATAAATATATACCTTGGGTCAAATATGGACTTCTGTATGGCTGATTTAACATCAGAAGGAGTCTATGAGTTTCTAAGAGTAAAACACATTTAGAGGATTCTTTGGCCAAAAACATGTTATATCAGTCAAATATGGCTACAGTCTGGCTGACATAACATCACGAGAAGTCTTTATGGTAGGAGAAATATAAATAGTAAGGTAAATGTTCAAGGTCTCTGGCCAGAAATATGTTCAGAAGGTCAAATATGGCCTTCTGTATGGCTGATTTAACATCAGAAGGAGTCTATACATTTATAATAGACAAAATCCTTTTGAGAACTCTTAGGTCAAATTTTTTTTCAATCAGTCAAATGTGGACTACTGTCTGCCTGATTTTACATTACGAGAAGTCAGTCTATATGTATAGTGAGTTGATGTTCACGGTCTCTGGCTAGAAATATGTTCAGAAGGTCAAAAATAGACTACTGGCTGGTTAATATAACATCACAAGAAGTCAATCTGTAGTATAGCAAGATAATGTTCAAGAACTCTTTGGCCAGAAATATGTTCAGAAGGTCAAAAGGTGACCTTTGTATAGCTGATTTTTCATCAGAAGGAGCCTATAACTTTATATAGTTTGAAAAATTTTGAGGACACTTTGACCAGAAATAAGTTCAAGAGGTCAGATATGGACATCTATATGGCTTATGAAGCATCAGAAGGATTTGGACTATGATTATGTATAGAAAGCCCAAGATTGAGGACTCTTTGGCAAGAAATATGTTCCTTTGGTCAAATACGGAATTCTGTATGTCTGACGTAACATCAGAAAGAGTCAACAAGTATATATGGAAAGGTCAAGTTTCGCGTACTCACTCTTTGGCCAGAAAAAAATCCGGTAGGTCAAATATGGACTTTTGTGAGGATGATATAACATCTTTAAGGACTCTTTGGCCAGAAATATGTTCAGTAGGTCAAAAGCTACTACTATGTATAGCTCATTGTTATAACATTATGTGCTTTGCACAAACGATCTAACGTTGAGCATCATTAAAGAAACATAGGTTATGCACTTCGTGCATTGCATTGCATTGCACACCAAAACTAACTCCATGTTCATTAAAGAGATAACATATGTGTTGTTGCAATTGCATTGCACAAACGATCTAACGTTGTGCACTGAAGAATAACATATAGGTTATGCACTTTTCGCATTTGCATTGCATGGCACACCAGAACAAAATCATTCCCATGTTCATTATAGAGATGATATGTGTGTTGTTGCATTGCATTGCATTGCATTGCAATACTTTACTTTGCTTTGCATTGCATTGCATTGCATTACATTGCACTAACGATCTAACGTTATGCACTGAAGAATAACTTATAGGTTATGCATAATTCGCATTGCATTGCATTGCACACCAGAACATAATCATTCCCATGTTCATTATAGAGATGATATGTGTGTTGATGCATTGCATTGCATTGCATTGCATTGCACTAACGATCTAACGTTGTGCACTGAAGAATAACATATAGGTTATGCACTTTTCGCATTGCATGGCATTGCACACCAGAACTAAATCATTCCCATGTTCATTAAACAGATAACGTGTGTTGGTGCATTGCATTGCATTGCACAAACGATCTAACGTTGTGCACTGAAGAATAACATATAGGTCATCCACTTTTCGCATTGCATGGCATTGCACACCAGAACTAAATCATTCCCATGTTCTTTAAAGAGATGATATGTGTGTTGATGCATTGCATTGCACTAGCGATGTAACGTTGTGCACTGAAGAATAACATATAGGTTATGCACTTTTTGCATTGCATTGCATTGCACACCAGAACTACCTCATTCCCATGTTGATTAAAGACGTGTGTTGTTGCATTGCATTGCATTGCATTGCATTGATTTGCATTTATATGCATTGCGTTGCACTGCATTGCATTGCATTGCATTGCATTGCACAAACGATCTAACGTTGTGCACTGAAGAATAACATATAGGTTATGCTCTTTTCGCATTGCATTTGCACACCAGAACTACCTCATTCCCATGTTGATTAAAGACATAACGTGTGTTGTTGCTTTGCATTGCATTGCATTGCACTAACGATCTAACGTTGTGCACTGAATAACATTCATTCATTGCATTGCATTGCACACCAGAACTAAATCATTCCCATGTTTATTAAAGACATAACGTGTGTTTTTGCATTGCTCTGCTTTGCACTGCATTGCATTGCATTGCTCTAACGATCTAACGTTGTGCACTGAAGAATAACATATAGGTTATGCACTTTTCGCATTGCATTGCACACCAGAACAAAATCATTCCAAAGTTCATTATAGAGATGATATGTGTGTTGTTGCATTGCATTGCATTGCATTGCATTGCATTGAACTAACGATCTAACGTTGTGCACTGTAGAATAACATATAGGTTATGCACTTTTTGCATTGTATTGCATTGCACACCAGAACTAAATCATTTCCATGTTGATTAAAGACATAACGTGTGCTGTTGCATTGCATTGCATTGATTTGCAATGCTTTGCATTGCATTGCATTGCATTGCATTGATTTGCAATGCTTTGCACTGCATTGCACTGCATTGCATTGCATTGCATTGCACTAACGATCTAACTTTGTGCACTGAAGAATAACATATAGGTTATGCACTTTTTGCATTTCACTGCATTGCACACCAGAACTAAATCATTCCCAGGTTCATTAAAGAGATAACGTTTTTTGGTGCATTGCATTGCATTGCTTTGCATTGCACAAACGATCTAATGTTGTGCACTGAAGAATAACATATAGGTTACGCTCTTTTCGCATTGCATTGCACACCAGAACAAAATCATTCCAAAGTTCATTATAGAGATGATATGTGTGTTGTTGCATTGCATTGCATTGATTTGCATTGCTTTGCACTGCATTGCATTGCATTGCATTGCATTGCATTGCACTACACTAAAGATCTAACGTTGTGCACTGAAAAATAACATATAGGTTATGCACTTTTTGCATTGCATTGCATTGCACACCAGAACTAAATCATTCCCATGTTGATTAAAGACATAACGTGTGCTGTTGCATTGCATTGCATTGCATTGATTTGCAATGCTTTGCACTGCATTGCATTGCATTGCATTGCATTGCACTAACGATCTAACTTTGTGCACTGAAGAATAACATATAGGTTATGCACTTTTTGCATTTCACTGCATTGCACACCAGAACTAAATCATTCCCATGTTCATTAAAGAGATAACGTTTGTTGGTGCATTGCATTGCACAAACGATCTAATGTTGTGCACTGAAGAATAACATATAGGTTATGCTCTTTTCGCATTGCATTGCACACCAGAACAAAATCATTCCAAAGTTCATTATAGAGATGATATGTGTGTTGTTGCATTGCATTGCATTGCATTGCATTGCATTGCATTGAACTAACGATCTAACGTTGTGCACTGTAGAATAACATATAGGTTATGCACTTTTTGCATTGTATTGCATTGCACACCAGAACTAAATCATTCTCATGTTCATTAAAGAGATAACGTGTGTTGTTGCATTGCATTTCATTGCACTAGCGATGTAACGTTGTGCACTGAAGAAAAACATATAGGTTATGCACTTTTTGCATTGCATTGCACTCCAGAACTAAATCATTCCCATGTTCTTTAAAGAGATAATGTGTGTTGTTGCATTGCATTGTATTCCATTGCATTGCTTTGCACTGCTTTGCATTGAATTGCATTGCACTAACGATCTAACGTTGTGCACTAAAGAATAACATATAGGTATGCACTTTTTGCACTGCAATTGCATTGCACACCAGAACTACCTCATTCCCATGTTGATTAAAGACATAACGTATGTTGTTGCATTGAATTGATTTGCAATGCTTTGCACTGCATTGCATTGCATTGCACAAACGATCTAACGTTGTGCACTGAAGAATAACATATAGGTTATGCTCTTTTCGCATTGTATTGCACAGCAGAACTAAATCATTCTCATGTTCATTAAAGAGATAACGTGTGTTGTTGCATTGCATTGCATTGCATTGCACAAACGATCTAACGTTGTGCACTGAAGTTGTGCACAAAAGGTCCCCTTTTGACCTACTGAACATATTTCTGGCCAAAGAGTCCTAAAAGATTAACACTATACATTCAGACTGATATCTTCGGATGTTATATCATCCTGACAAAATAGCCCATATTTGACCTACCGAATTTTTTTCTGGCCAATATGTGCATCTAACGATCTAACGTTGTGCACTGAAGAATAACATATAGGTTATGCACTTTTCGCATTTGCATTGCATGGCACACCAGAACAAAATCATTCCCATGTTCATTATAGAGATGATATGTGTGTTGTTGCATTGCATTGCATTGCATTGCATTACTTTACTTTGCTTTGCATTGCATTGCATTTCATTACATTGCACTAACGATCTAACGTTATGCACTGAAGAATAACTTATAGGTTATGCATAATTCGCATTGCATTGCATTGCACACCAGAACATAATCATTCCCATGTTCATTATAGAGATGATATGTGTGTTGATGCATTGCATTGCATTGCATTGCATTGCATTGCACTAACGATCTAACGTTGTGCACTGAAGAATAACATATAGGTTATGCACTTTTCGCATTGCATGGCATTGCACACCAGAACTAAATCATTCCCATGTTCATTAAAGAGATGATATGTGTGTTGATGCATTGCATTGCACTAGCGATGTAACGTTGTGCACTGAAGAATAACATATAGGTTATGCACTTTTTGCATTGCATTGCATTGCACACCAGAACTACCTCATTCCCATGTTGATTAAAGACGTGTGTTGTTGCATTGCATTGCATTGCATTGCATTGATTTGCATTTATTTGCATTGCTTTGCACTGCATTGCATTGCATTGCATTGCATTGCATTGCATTGCATTGCATTGCATTGCACAAACGATCTAACGTTGTGCACTGAAGAATAACATATAGGTTATGCTCTTTTCGCATTGCATTTGCACACCAGAACTACCTCATTCCCATGTTGATTAAAGACATAACGTGTGTTGTTGCTTTGCATTGCATTGCATTGCACTAACGATCTAACGTTGTGCACTGAATAACATTCATTCATTGCATTGCATTGCACACCAGAACTAAATCATTCCCATGTTTATTAAAGACATAACGTGTGTTGTTGCATTGCTCTGCTTTGCACTGCATTGCATTGCATTGCTCTAACGATCTAACGTTGTGCACTGAAGAATAACATATAGGTTATGCACTTTTCGCATTGCATTGCATTGCACACCAGAACTAAATCATTTCCATGTTGATTAAAGACATAACGTGTGCTGTTGCATTGCATTGCATTGATTTGCAATGCTTTGCATTGCATTGCATTGCATTGCATTGCATTGATTTGCAATGCTTTGCACTGCATTGCATTGCATTGCATTGCATTGCACTAACGATCTAACTTTGTGCACTGAAGAATAACATATAGGTTATGCACTTTTTGCATTTCACTGCATTGCACACCAGAACTAAATCATTCCCAGGTTCATTAAAGAGATAACGTTTTTTGGTGCATTGCATTGCATTGCTTTGCATTGCACAAACGATCTAATGTTGTGCACTGAAGAATAACATATAGGTTACGCTCTTTTCGCATTGCATTGCACACCAGAACAAAATCATTCCAAAGTTCATTATAGAGATGATATGTGTGTTGTTGCATTGCATTGCATTGATTTGCATTGCTTTGCACTGCATTGCATTGCATTGCATTGCATTGCATTGCATTGCACTACACTAAAGATCTAACGTTGTGCACTGAAAAATAACATATAGGTTATGCACTTTTTGCATTGCATTGCATTGCACACCAGAACTAAATCATTCCCATGTTGATTAAAGACATAACGTGTGCTGTTGCATTGCATTGCATTGCATTGATTTGCAATGCTTTGCACTGCATTGCATTGCATTGCATTGCATTGCACTAACGATCTAACTTTGTGCACTGAAGAATAACATATAGGTTATGCACTTTTTGCATTTCACTGCATTGCACACCAGAACTAAATCATTCCCATGTTCATTAAAGAGATAACGTTTGTTGGTGCATTGCATTGCACAAACGATCTAATGTTGTGCACTGAAGAATAACATATAGGTTATGCTCTTTTCGCATTGCATTGCACACCAGAACAAAATCATTCCAAAGTTCATTATAGAGATGATATGTGTGTTGTTGCATTGCATTGCATTGCATTGCATTGCATTGCATTGCATTGAACTAACGATCTAACGTTGTGCACTGTAGAATAACATATAGGTTATGCACTTTTTGCATTGTATTGCATTGCACACCAGAACTAAATCATTCTCATGTTCATTAAAGAGATAACGTGTGTTGTTGCATTGCATTTCATTGCACTAGCGATGTAACGTTGTGCACTGAAGAAAAACATATAGGTTATGCACTTTTTGCATTGCATTGCACTCCAGAACTAAATCATTCCCATGTTCTTTAAAGAGATAATGTGTGTTGTTGCATTGCATTGTATTCCATTGCATTGCTTTGCACTGCTTTGCATTGAATTGCATTGCACTAACGATCTAACGTTGTGCACTAAAGAATAACATATAGGTATGCACTTTTTGCACTGCAATTGCATTGCACACCAGAACTACCTCATTCCCATGTTGATTAAAGACATAACGTATGTTGTTGCATTGAATTGATTTGCAATGCTTTGCACTGCATTGCATTGCATTGCACAAACGATCTAACGTTGTGCACTGAAGAATAACATATAGGTTATGCTCTTTTCGCATTGTATTGCACAGCAGAACTAAATCATTCTCATGTTCATTAAAGAGATAACGTGTGTTGTTGCATTGCATTGCATTGCATTGCACAAACGATCTAACGTTGTGCACTGAAGTTGTGCACAAAAGGTCCCCTTTTGACCTACTGAACATATTTCTGGCCAAAGAGTCCTAAAAGATTAACACTATACATTCAGACTGATATCTTCGGATGTTATATCATCCTGACAAAATAGCCCATATTTGACCTACCGAATTTTTTTCTGGCCAATATGTGCATCTAACGATCTAACGTTGTGCACTGAAGAATAACATATAGGTTATGCACTTTTCGCATTTGCATTGCATGGCACACCAGAACAAAATCATTCCCATGTTCATTATAGAGATGATATGTGTGTTGATGCATTGCATTGCATTGCATTGCATTGCATTACTTTACTTTGCTTTGCATTGCATTGCATTTCATTACATTGCACTAACGATCTAACGTTATGCACTGAAGAATAACTTATAGGTTATGCATAATTCGCATTGCATTGCATTGCACACCAGAACATAATCATTCCCATGTTCATTATAGAGATGATATGTGTGTTGATGCATTGCATTGCATTGCATTGCATTGCATTGCACTAACGATCTAACGTTGTGCACTGAAGAATAACATATAGGTTATGCACTTTTCGCATTGCATGGCATTGCACACCAGAACTAAATCATTCCCATGTTCATTAAAGAGATGATATGTGTGTTGATGCATTGCATTGCACTAGCGATGTAACGTTGTGCACTGAAGAATAACATATAGGTTATGCACTTTTTGCATTGCATTGCATTGCACACCAGAACTACCTCATTCCCATGTTGATTAAAGACGTGTGTTGTTGCATTGCATTGCATTGCATTGCATTGATTTGCATTTATTTGCATTGCTTTGCACTGCATTGCATTGCATTGCATTGCATTGCATTGCATTGCATTGCACAAACGATCTAACGTTGTGCACTGAAGAATAACATATAGGTTATGCTCTTTTCGCATTGCATTTGCACACCAGAACTACCTCATTCCCATGTTGATTAAAGACATAACGTGTGTTGTTGCTTTGCATTGCATTGCATTGCACTAACGATCTAACGTTGTGCACTGAATAACATTCATTCATTGCATTGCATTGCACACCAGAACTAAATCATTCCCATGTTTATTAAAGACATAACGTGTGTTGTTGCATTGCTCTGCTTTGCACTGCATTGCATTGCATTGCTCTAACGATCTAACGTTGTGCACTGAAGAATAACATATAGGTTATGCACTTTTCGCATTGCATTGCATTGCACACCAGAACTAAATCATTTCCATGTTGATTAAAGACATAACGTGTGCTGTTGCATTGCATTGCATTGATTTGCAATGCTTTGCATTGCATTGCATTGCATTGCATTGCATTGATTTGCAATGCTTTGCACTGCATTGCATTGCATTGCATTGCATTGCACTAACGATCTAACTTTGTGCACTGAAGAATAACATATAGGTTATGCACTTTTTGCATTTCACTGCATTGCACACCAGAACTAAATCATTCCCAGGTTCATTAAAGAGATAACGTTTTTTGGTGCATTGCATTGCATTGCTTTGCATTGCACAAACGATCTAATGTTGTGCACTGAAGAATAACATATAGGTTACGCTCTTTTCGCATTGCATTGCACACCAGAACAAAATCATTCCAAAGTTCATTATAGAGATGATATGTGTGTTGTTGCATTGCATTGCATTGCATTGCATTGCACTAACGATCTAACTTTGTGCACTGAAGAATAACATATAGGTTATGCACTTTTTGCATTTCACTGCATTGCACACCAGAACTAAATCATTCCCATGTTCATTAAAGAGATAACGTTTGTTGGTGCATTGCATTGCACAAACGATCTAATGTTGTGCACTGAAGAATAACATATAGGTTATGCTCTTTTCGCATTGCATTGCACACCAGAACAAAATCATTCCAAAGTTCATTATAGAGATGATATGTGTGTTGTTGCATTGCATTGCATTGCATTGCATTGCATTGAACTAACGATCTAACGTTGTGCACTGTAGAATAACATATAGGTTATGCACTTTTTGCATTGTATTGCATTGCACACCAGAACTAAATCATTCTCATGTTCATTAAAGAGATAACGTGTGTTGTTGCATTGCATTTCATTGCACTAGCGATGTAACGTTGTGCACTGAAGAAAAACATATAGGTTATGCACTTTTTGCATTGCATTGCACTCCAGAACTAAATCATTCCCATGTTCTTTAAAGAGATAATGTGTGTTGTTGCATTGCATTGTATTCCATTGCATTGCTTTGCACTGCTTTGCATTGAATTGCATTGCACTAACGATCTAACGTTGTGCACTAAAGAATAACATATAGGTATGCACTTTTTGCACTGCAATTGCATTGCACACCAGAACTACCTCATTCCCATGTTGATTAAAGACATAACGTATGTTGTTGCATTGAATTGATTTGCAATGCTTTGCACTGCATTGCATTGCATTGCACAAACGATCTAACGTTGTGCACTGAAGAATAACATATAGGTTATGCTCTTTTCGCATTGTATTGCACAGCAGAACTAAATCATTCTCATGTTCATTAAAGAGATAACGTGTGTTGTTGCATTGCATTGCATTGCATTGCACAAACGATCTAACGTTGTGCACTGAAGTTGTGCACAAAAGGTCCCCTTTTGACCTACTGAACATATTTCTGGCCAAAGAGTCCTAAAAGATTAACACTATACATTCAGACTGATATCTTCGGATGTTATATCATCCTGACAAAATAACCCATATTTGACCTACCGAATTTTTTTCTGGCCAATATGTGCATCTAACGATCTAACGTTGTGCACTGAAGAATAACATATAGGTTATGCACTTTTCGCATTTGCATTGCATGGCACACCAGAACAAAATCATTCCCATGTTCATTATAGAGATGATATGTGTGTTGTTGCATTGCATTGCATTGCATTGCATTACTTTACTTTGCTTTGCATTGCATTGCATTTCATTACATTGCACTAACGATCTAACGTTATGCACTGAAGAATAACTTATAGGTTATGCATAATTCGCATTGCATTGCATTGCACACCAGAACATAATCATTCCCATGTTCATTATAGAGATGATATGTGTGTTGATGCATTGCATTGCATTGCATTGCATTGCACTAACGATCTAACGTTGTGCACTGAAGAATAACATATAGGTTATGCACTTTTCGCATTGCATGGCATTGCACACCAGAACTAAATCATTCCCATGTTCATTAAACAGATAACGTGTGTTGGTGCATTGCATTGCACAAACGATCTAACGTTGTGCACTGAAGAATAACATATAGGTCATCCACTTTTCGCATTGCATGGCATTGCACACCAGAACTAAATCATTCCCATGTTCTTTAAAGAGATGATATGTGTGTTGGTGCATTGCATTGCACAAACGATCTAACGTTGTGCACTGAAGAATAACATATAGGTTATGCACTTTTTGCATTGCATTGCATTGCACACCAGAACTACCTCATTCCCATGTTGATTAAAGACGTGTGTTGTTGCATTGCATTGCATTGCATTGATTTGCATTTATTTGCATTGCTTTGCACTGCATTGCATTGCATTGCATTGCATTGCATTGCATTGCATTGCATCGCATTGCATTGCATTGCATTGCACAAACGATCTAACGTTGTGCACTGAAGAATAACATATAGGTTATGCTCTTTTCGCATTGCATTTGCACACCAGAACTACCTCATTCCCATGTTGATTAAAGACATAACGTGTGTTGTTGCTTTGCATTGCATTGCATTGCACTAACGATCTAACGTTGTGCACTGAATAACATTCATTCATTGCATTGCATTGCACACCAGAACTAAATCATTCCCATGTTTATTAAAGACATAACGTGTGTTGTTGCATTGCTCTGCTTTGCACTGCATTGCATTGCATTGCTCTAACGATCCAACGTTGTGCACTGAAGAATAACATATAGGTTATGCACTTTTCGCATTGCATTGCATTGCACACCAGAACTAAATCATTCCCATGTTCATTAAAGAGATAACGTTTGTTGGTGCATTGCATTGCATTGCATTGCACAAACGATCTATGAAGAACAACATTTAGGTTATGCTCTTTTCGCATTGCATTGCACACCAGAACAAAATCATTCCAAAGTTCATTATAGAGATGATATGTGTGTTGTTGCATTGCATTGCATTGCATTGCACTAACGATGTGCACTGAAGAATAACATACAGGGTATGCTCTTTTCGCATTGCATTGCACACCAGAACAAAATCATTCCATTGCAAAGTCCAGTGCAAAGTATTGCATTGCATTGCTTTGCACTGCTTTGCATTGCATTGCATTGCACTAACGATCTAACGTTGTGCACTGAAGAATAACATATAGGTATGCACTTTTTGCACTGCATTGCATTGCACACCAGAACTATCTCATTCCCATGTTGATTAAAGACATAACGTGTGTTGTTGCATTGCATTGCACTAACGATCTAACTTTGTGCACTGAAGAATAACATATAGGTTATGCTCTTTTGGCATTTCACTGCATTGCACGCCGTAACTAAATCATTCCCATGTTCATTAAAGAGATAACGTTTGTTGGTGCATTGCATTGCATTGCATTGCACAAACGATCTAAGGTTGTGCACTGAAGAAAAACATATAGGTTATGCACTTTTTGCATTGCATTGCATTGCACACCAGAACTAAATCATTCCCATATTCATTAAAGAGATAATGTGTGTTGTTGCATTGCATCGTATTGCATTGCATTGATTTGCATTGCTTTGCACTGCATTGCATTGCACTACACTTACGATCTAACGTTGTGCACTGAAGAATAACATATAGGTTATGCACTTTTTGCATTGCATTGCATTGCACACCAGAACTAAATCTTTCCCATGTTCATTAAAGACATAACGTGTGTTGTTGCATTGCATTGTATTGCATTGCATTACATTGATTTGCATTGCTTTGCACTGCATTGCATTGCACTACACTTACGATGTAACGTTGTGCACTGAAGAATAACATATAGGTTATGCACTTTTCGCATTGCATTGCATTGCACACCAGAACTAAATCATTTCCATGTTGATTAAAGACATAACGTGTGCTGTTGCATTGCATTGCATTGATTTGCAATGCTTTGCATTGCATTGCATTGCATTGCATTGCATTGCATTGCATTGCATTGCATTGATTTGCAATGCTTTGCACTGCATTGCATTGCATTGCATTGCATTGCACTAACGATCTAACTTTGTGCACTGAAGAATAACATATAGGTTATGCACTTTTTGCATTTCACTGCATTGCACACCAGAACAAAATCACTCCAAGGTTCATTAAAGAGATAACGTTTTTTGGTGCATTGCATTGCATTGCTTTGCATTGCACAAACGATCTAATGTTGTGCACTGAAGAATAACATATAGGTTACGCTCTTTTCGCATTGCATTGCACACCAGAACAAAATCATTCCAAAGTTCATTATAGAGATGATATGTGTGTTGTTGCATTGCATTGCATTGATTTGCATTGCTTTGCACTGCATTGCATTGCATTGCATTGCATTGCATTGCATTGCACTACACTAAAGATCTAACGTTGTGCACTGAAAAATAACATATAGGTTATGCACTTTTTGCATTGCATTGCATTGCACACCAGAACTAAATCATTCCCATGTTGATTAAAGACATAACGTGTGCTGTTGCATTGCATTGCATTGCATTGATTTGCAATGCTTTGCACTGCATTGCATTGCATTGCATTGCATTGCATTGCACTAACGATCTAACTTTGTGCACTGAAGAATAACATATAGGTTATGCACTTTTTGCATTGTATTGCATTGCACACCAGAACTAAATCATTCTCATGTTCATTAAAGAGATAACGTGTGTTGTTGCATTGCATTTCATTGCACTAGCGATGTAACGTTGTGCACTGAAGAAAAACATATAGGTTATGCACTTTTTGCATTGCATTGCACTCCAGAACTAAATCATTCCCATGTTCTTTAAAGAGATAATGTGTGTTGTTGCATTGCATTGTATTCCATTGCATTGCTTTGCACTGCTTTGCATTGAATTGCATTGCACTAACGATCTAACGTTGTGCACTAAAGAATAACATATAGGTATGCACTTTTTGCACTGCAATTGCATTGCACACCAGAACTACCTCATTCCCATGTTGATTAAAGACATAACGTATGTTGTTGCATTGAATTGATTTGCAATGCTTTGCACTGCATTGCATTGCATTGCACAAACGATCTAACGTTGTGCACTGAAGAATAACATATAGGTTATGCTCTTTTCGCATTGTATTGCACAGCAGAACTAAATCATTCTCATGTTCATTAAAGAGATAACGTGTGTTGTTGCATTGCATTGCATTGCATTGCATTGCATTGCATTGCACAAACGATCTAACGTTGTGCACTGAAGAATAACTTATAGGTTATGCACTTTTTGCATTGCATTGCATTGCACACCAGAACAAAATCATTCCCATGTTCATTATTGAGATGATATGTGTGTTGATGCATTGCATTGCATTGCATTGCACAAACGATCTAACGTTGTGCACTGAAGAATAACATATAGGTTATGCACTTTTTGCATTGCATTGCATTGCACACCAGAACTAAACAATTATCATGTTCATTAAAGAGAGAACGTGTGTTGTTTCATTGCATTGCACAAACGATCTAACGTTGTGCACTGAAGAATAACATACAGGTTATGCACTTTTTGCATTGCATTGCATTGCACACCAGAACTACCTCATTCCCATGTTGATTAAAGACATAACGTGTGTTGTTGCTTTGCATTGTATTGTATTGCATTGCATTGCATTGCATTGCATTGCATTGCATTGCATTGCATTGCATTGCACAAACGATCTAACGTTGTGCACTGAAGAAAAACATATAGGTTATGCACTTTTGCATTGCATTGCATTGCACACCAGAACCAAATCATTCCCATGTTCATTAAAGAGATAATGTGTGTTGTTGCATTGCATTGCATTGCATTGCATTGCATTGCACAAACGATCTAACGTTGTGCACTGAAGAATAAAATATAGGTTATGCACTTTTTGCATTGCATTGCATTGCACACCAGAACTAAATCATTCCCATGTTCTTTAAAGAGATGATATGTATGTTGATGCATTGCATTGCACTAGCAAAGTAACGTTGTGCACAGAAGAATAACATATAGGTTATGCACATTTTGCATTGCATTGCACACTAGAACTTAACCATTCCTATGTTCATTAAAGAGATGGTATGTGTGTTGTTGCATTGCATTGCACTAACGATCTAACGTTGTGCACTGAAGAATAACATATAGGTTATGCACTTTTTGCTTTGCATTGCACACCAGAACTAACTCATTCCCATGTTCATTAAAGAGATGGTATGTGTGTTGTTGCATTGCATTGCACAAACGATCTAACGTTGTGCACTGAAGAATAACATATGGGTTATGCACTTTTCGCATTGCATTGCATTGCGTTGCACACCAGAACTCACTCAATCCCATGTTCATTAAAGAGATAACTTATGTGCTGTTGCATTGCATTGCACTAACGATCTAACGTTGTGCATTGAAGAATAACATATAGGCACTTCTTGCATTGCATTACACACCAGAAGTATCTCGTACAATATGTGCTATTGCATTGCATTTCACACAAGATCAAACTTTGTGCATTGAAGAATAACATATAAGCTATGAGTGCATCACAAACATACAATAACTATCTCATTCCGATGTGCATTGAAGAGATAAAATTTTTGGAGTTACATTCCACTGCATAAAAGATCTAACTGATATAGTTAGATATAATAATAATACATTATTATTATTCAACGCTAATTCTTAGATCGTTTGTGCAATGCAACACTCATGTTATGTTTTCATTGCACATGAGGTATGAAGTAGTTTATTCTATGCATTGTAACCCAAGAGGTAAATGCAATAATTTCCCTTAAAAGAAAAAATGAATGTTAGTTATTGTGCAATGCCAATGCACATATGTCATGTGTCAAATCAGGCCTACAGAGGACCCTCTTTGACCTACAGAACATATTTTCTGTCCAAAGAGTTCTTACTGACTTCTTATGATGCAAGACAGTAGTCCATGTTTGGTCAAACATATTTCACATATTGCACATATTTCTGACCCAAGAGTAATCGATCTTAAACTTTCTATACATTCTCGTAGAATCTTTCTGATGTTACATCAATCAGCCATACAGAAGTCCATTTTTGACCTAATGAACACATTTCTGGATAAAGAGTCCTTGAACATTAACTTACTAAACATACAAGACTGACTTCTTGTGATGTTATATAAGCCAGACAGTAGTCCATATTTGACTGATTGAACATATTTTTGGCAAAAGAGTCCTCAAAAGGTATTTTATGTATATTATAAAGTTATAGTCTCCTTCTGATGATAAATCAGCTATACAGAGGTCCCCTTTTGACCTACTGAACATATTTCTGGCCAAAGAGTCCTAAAAGATTAACACTATACATTCAGACTGATATCTTCGGATGTTATATCATCCTGACAAAATAGCCCATATTTGACCTACCGAATTTTTTTCTGGCCAAGGAGTGAGTACTCGAAACTTGACCTTTCCATATATACTTGTTGACTCTTTCTGATGTGACGTGAGACATACAGAATTCCATATTTGACCCAAGGAACATATTTCTTGCCAAAGAGTCCTCGATCTTGGGCTATCTATACATACTCATAGACTCCTTCTGATGATAAATTATGAAAATAAATGACTCTGATAATAAATGACTCTGGCCAAAGAGTCCTCGATCTTGCGTTTTCTATACATACTCATAGACTCCTTCTGAAGCTTCATAAGCCATATAGATTTCCATATCTGACCTTTTGAACTTATTTGTGGTCAAAGTGTCCTCAAAATTTTTCAAACTATAGAAAGTTATAGACTCCTTTTGATGATAAATCAGCTATACAGAGGGCCCCTTTTGACCTCCTGAACATATTTCTGGCCAATGAGTCCTCGAATGGGCTTTCTATACATACTCATAGACTCCTTCTGATGCTTCATAAACCATTATAGATGTCCATATCTTACCTTTTGAACTTATTTGTCGTCAAAGTGTCCTAACATTTTTTCAAACTATAGAAAGTTATAGACTCCTTTTGATGATAAATCAGCTATACAGAGGGCCCCTTTTGACCTCCAGAACATATTTCTGGCCTAAGAGTCCTCGATCTTATGCTTTCTATACATACTCATAGACTCCTTCTGATGCTTCATAAGCCATATAGATGTCCATATCTGACCTTTTGAACTTATCTGTGGTCAAAGTGTCCTAGGATTTTTTCAAACTATAGAAAGTTATAGACTCCTTTTGATGATAAATCAGCTATACCCCTTTTGACCTCCAGAACATATTTCTGGCCAAAGAGTCCTCGATCTTGGGCTTTCTATACATACTCATAGACTCCTTCTGATGCTTCATAAGCCATATAGATTTCCATATCTGACATTTTGAACTTATTTGTGGTCAAAGTGTCCAAAAAAAATTTCAAACTATATAAAGCGAAGGACTCCTTTTGATGATAAATCAGCTATACAGAGGTCCCCTTTTGACCTCCAGAACATATTTCTGGCCAAAGAGTCCTCGATCTTATGCTTTATATACATACTCATAGACTCCTTCTGATGCTTCATAAGCCATATAGATGTCCATATCTGACCTGGTGAACTTATTTGTGGTCAAAGTGTCCTAAAATTTTTCAAAGTATATAAAGTTATAGACTCCTTTTGATGATAAATCAGCTATACAGAGGTCCCCTTTTGACCTCATGAACATAATTCTGGCCAAAGAGTCCTCGATCTTGGGCTTTCTATACATACTCATAGACTCCTTCTGATGCTTCATAAGCAATATAGATTTCCATATCTGACATTTTGAACATATTTGTGGTCAAAGTGTCCTAACATTTTTCAAAGTATATAAAGTTATAGACTCCTTTTGATGATAAGTCAGCTATACAGAGGTCCCCCTTTGACCTCCTGAACATATTTCTAGCCAAAGAATCCTAAATCTTGGGCTTTCTATACATACTCATAGACTCCTTATGATGCTTCATAAGCCATATAGATGTCCATATCTGACCTTTTGAACTTATTTGTGGTAAAAGTGTCCTAAAAAAAATTCAAACTATAGAAAGTTATAGACTCCTTTTGATGATAAGTCAGCTATACAAAGGTCCCTTTTTGACCTACTGAACATATTTCTGGCCCAAGAGTCCTTGATCTTGGGCTTTCTATACATACTCATAGACTCCTTCTGATGCTTCATAAGCCATATAGATGTCCATATCTGAACTTTTGAACTTATTTGTGGTCAAAGTGTCCTAAAAAAAATTCAAACCAAATAAAGTTATAAAGTCCTTTTGATGATAAATCAGCTATAAAAAGGTCCCCTTTTGACCTCCTGAACATGTTTCTGGCCAAAGAGTCCTCAATCTTGGGCTTTCTATACATACTCATAGATTCCTTCTGATGCTTCATAAGCCATATAGATGTCCATATCTGACCTTTTGAACTTATTTGTGGTCAAAGTGTCCTAACATTTTTTCAAAGTATAGAAAGTTATAGACTCCTTTTGATGATAAATCAGCTATACGGAGGTCCCCTTTTGACCTCCTGAACATATTTCTGGCCAAAGAGTCCTCGATCTTGGGCTTTCTATACATACTCATAGACTGCTTCTGATGCTTCATAAGGCATATAAGATGTCCATATCTGACCATTTGAACTTATTTGTGGTCAAAGTGTCCTAAAAAAAATTCAAACTATATAAAGTTATAGATTCCTTTTGATAATAAGTCAGCTATACAGAGGTCCCCTTTTGACCTACTGAACATGTTTCTGGCCCAAGAGTCCTTGATCTTGGGCTTTCTATACATACTCATAGACTCCTTCTGATGCTTCATAAGCCATATAGATGTCCATATCTGACCTTTTGAACTTATTTGTGGTCAAAGTGTCCTAAAAAAAATTCAAACCAAATAAAGTTATAAAGTCCTTTTGATGATAAATCAGCTATAAAAAGGTCCCCTTTTGACCTCCTGAAAATGTTTCTGGCCAAAGAGTCCTCAATCTTGGGCTTTCTATACATACTCATAGATTCCTTCTGATGCTTCATAAGCCATATAGATGTCCATATCTGACCTTTTGAACTTATTTGTGGTCAAAGTGTCCTAACATTTTTTCAAACTATAGAAAGTTATAGACTCCTTTTGATGATAAATCAGCTATACAGAGTGCCCCTTTTGACCTCCAGAACATATTTCTGGCCAAAGAGTCCTCGATCTTATGCTTTCTATACATACTCATAGACTCCTTCTGATGCTTCATAAGCCATATAGATAACCATATCTGACCTTTTGAACTTATTTGTGGTCAAAGTGTCCTAAAATTTTTCAAACTATATAAAGTTATAGACTCCTTTTGATGATAAATCAGCTATACAGAGGTCCCCTTTTGACCTCATGAACATAATTCTGGCCAAAGAGTCCTCGATCTTTGGCTTTCTATACATACTCATAGACTCCTTCTGATGCTTCATAAGCAATATAGATTTCCATATCTGACATTTTGAACATATTTGTGGTCAAAGTGTCCTGACATTTTTCAAAGTATATAAAGTTATAGACTCCTTTTGATGATAAGTCAGATATACAGAGGTCCCCCTTTGACCTCCTGAACATATTTCTGGCCAAAGAGTCCTAAATCTTGGGCTTTCTATACATACTCATAGACTCCTTCTGATGCTTCATAAGCCATATAGATGTCCATATCTGACCTTTTGAACTTATTTGTGGTCAAAGTGTCCTAAAAAAAATTCAAACTATAGAAAGTTATAGACTCCTTTTGATGATAAGTCAGCTATACAAAGGTCCCTTTTTGACCTACTGAACATATTTCTGGCCCAAGAGTCCTTGATCTTGGGCTTTCTATACATACTCATAGACTCCTTCTGATGCTTCATAAGCCATATAGATGTCCATATCTGAACTTTTGAACTTATTTGTGGTCAAAGTGTCCTAAAAAAAATTCAAACCAAATAAAGTTATAAAGTCCTTTTGATGATAAATCAGCTATAAAAAGGTCCCCTTTTGACCTCCTGAACATGTTTCTGGCCAAAGAGTCCTCAATCTTGGGCTTTCTATACATACTCATAGATTCCTTCTGATGCTTCATAAGCCATATAGATGTCCATATCTGACCTTTTGAACTTATTTGTGGTCAAAGTGTCCTAACATTTTTTCAAAGTATAGAAAGTTATAGACTCCTTTTGATGATAAATCAGCTATACGGAGGTCCCCTTTTGACCTCCTGAACATATTTCTGGCCAAAGAGTCCTCGATCTTGGGCTTTCTATACATACTCATAGACTGCTTCTGATGCTTCATAAGGCATATAAGATGTCCATATCTGACCATTTGAACTTATTTGTGGTCAAAGTGTCCTAAAAAAAATTCAAACTATATAAAGTTATAGATTCCTTTTGATGATAAGTCAGCTATACAGAGGTCCCCTTTTGACCTACTGAACATGTTTCTTGCCCAAGAGTCCTTGATCTTGGGCTTTCTATACATACTCATAGACTCCTTCTGATGCTTCATAAGCCATATAGATGTCCATATCTGACCTTTTGAACTTATTTGTGGTCAAAGTGTCCTAAAAAAAATTCAAACCAAATAAAGTTATAAAGTCCTTTGATGATAAATCAGCTATAAAAAGGTCCCCTTTTGACCTCCTGAACATGTTTCTGGCCAAAGAGTCCTCAATCTTGGGCTTTCTATACATACTCATAGATTCCTTCTGATGCTTCATAAGCCATATAGATGTCCATATCTGACCTTTTGAACTTATTTGTGGTCAAAGTGTCCTAACATTTTTTCAAACTATAGAAAGTTATAGACTCCTTTTGATGATAAATCAGCTATACAGAGTGCCCCTTTTGACCTCCAGAACATATTTCTGGCCAAAGAGTCCTCGATCTTATGCTTTCTATACATACTCATAGACTCCTTCTGATGCTTCATAAGCCATATAGATGACCATATCTGACCTTTTGAACTTATTTGTGGTCAAAGTGTCCTAAAATTTTTCAAACTATATAAAGTTATAGACTCCTTTTGATGATAAATCAGCTATACAGAGGGCCCCTTTTGACCTCATGAACATAATTCTGGCCAAAGAGTCCTCGATCTTGGGCTTTCTATACATACTCATAGACTCCTTCTGATGCTTCATAAGCAATATAGATTTCCATATCTGACATTTTGAACATATTTGTGGTCAAAGTGTCCTAACATTTTTTCAAACTATAAA
Organism: Abramis brama; assembly: GCF_963993115.1. Lineage (NCBI taxonomy): Eukaryota > Metazoa > Chordata > Actinopteri > Cypriniformes > Leuciscidae > Abramis > Abramis brama. Next base: position 9,161,333 of record NC_139977.1, read on the forward strand.
AAGTTATAGACTCCTTTTGATGATAAATCAGCTATACAGAGGTCCCCTTTTGACCTCCAGAACATATTTCTGGCCAAAGAGTCCTCGATCTTATGCTTTATATACATACTCATAGACTCCTTCTGATGCTTCATAAGCCATATAGATGTCCATATCTTACCTGGTGAACTTTTTTGTGGTCAAAGTGTCCTAAAATTTTTCAAAGTATATAAAGTTATAGACTCCTTTTGATGATAAATCAGCTATACAGAGGTCCCCTTTTGACCTCATGAACATAATTCTGGCCAAAGAGTCCTCGATCTTGGGCTTTCTATACATACTCATAGACTCCTTCTGATGCTTCATAAGCAATATAGATTTCCATATCTGACATTTTGAACATATTTGTGGTCAAAGTGTCCTAACATTTTTCAAAGTATATAAAGTTATAGACTCCTTTTGATGATAAGTCAGCTATACAGAGGTCCCCCTTTGACCTCCTGAACATATTTCTGGCCAAAGAGTCCTAAATCTTGGGCTTTCTATACATACTCATAGACTCCTTCTGATGCTTCATAAGCCATATAGATGTCCATATCTGACCTTTTGAACTTATTTGTGGTCAAAGTGTCCTAAAAAAATTCAAACTATAGAAAGTTATAGACTCCTTTTGATGATAAGTCAGCTATACAAAGGTCCCTTTTTGACCTACTGAACATATTTCTGGCCCAAGAGTCCTTGATCTTGGGCTTTCTATACATACTCATAGACTCCTTCTGATGCTTCATAAGCCATATAGATGTCCATATCTGAACTTTTGAACTTATTTGTGGTCAAAGTGTCCTAAAAAAAATTCAAACCAAATAAAGTTATAAAGTCCTTTTGATGATAAATCAGCTATAAAAAGGTCCCCTTTTGACCTCCTGAACATGTTTCTGGCCAAAGAGTCCTCAATCTTGGGCTTTCTATACATACTCATAGATTCCTTCTGATGCTTCATAAGCCATATAGATGTCCATATCTGACCTTTTGAACTTATTTGTGGTCAAAGTGTCCTAACATTTTTTCAAAGTATAGAAAGTTATAGACTCCTTTTGATGATAAATCAGCTATACGGAGGTCCCCTTTTGACCTCCTGAACATATTTCTGGCCAAAGAGTCCTCGATCTTGGGCTTTCTATACATACTCATAGACTGCTTCTGATGCTTCATAAGGCATATAAGATGTCCATATCTGACCATTTGAACTTATTTGTGGTCAAAGTGTCCTAAAAAAAATTCAAACTATATAAAGTTATAGATTCCTTTTGATGATAAGTCAGCTATACAGAGGTCCCCTTTTGACCTACTGAACATGTTTCTGGCCCAAGAGTCCTCGATCTTGGGCTTTCTATACATACTCATAGACTCCTTCTGATGCTTCATAAGCCATATAGATGTCCATATCTGACCTTTTGAACTTATTTGTGGTCAAAGTGTCCTAAAAAAAATTCAAACCAAATAAAGTTATAAAGTCCTTTTGATGATAAATCAGCTATAAAAAGGTCCCCTTTTGACCTCCTGAACATGTTTCTGGCCAAAGAGTCCTCAATCTTGGGCTTTCTATACATACTCATAGATTCCTTCTGATGCTTCATAAGCCATATAGATGTCCATATCTGACCTTTTGAACTTATTTGTGGTCAAAGTGTCCTAACATTTTTTCAAACTATAGAAAGTTATAGACTCATTTTGATGATAAATCAGCTATACAGAGTGCCCCTTTTGACCTCCAGAACATATTTCTGGCCAAAGAGTCCTCGATCTTATGCTTTCTATACATACTCATAGACTCCTTCTGATGCTTCATAAGCCATATAGATGACCATATCTGACCTTTTGAACTTATTTGTGGTCAAAGTGTCCTAAAATTTTTCAAACTATATAAAGTTATAGACTCCTTTTGATGATAAATCAGCTATACAGAGGTCCCCTTTTGACCTCATGAACATAATTCTGGCCAAAGAGTCCTCGATCTTGGGCTTTCTATACATACTCATAGACTCCTTCTGATGCTTCATAAGCAATATAGATTTCCATATCTGACATTTTGAACATATTTGTGGTCAAAGTGTCCTAACATTTTTTCAAACTATAAAAAGTTATAGACTCCTTTTGATGATAAATCAGCTATACAGAGGTCCCTTTTTGACCTCCAGAACATATTTCTGGCCAAAGAGTCCTCGATCTTATGCTTTATATACATACTCATAGACTCCTTCTGATGCTTCATAAGCCATATAGATGTCCATATCTGACCTGTTGAACTTTTTTGTGGTCAAAGTGTCCTAAAATTTTTCAAAGTATATAAAGTTATAGACTACATTTGATGATAAATCAGCTATACAGAGGTCCCCTTTTGACCTCATGAACATAATTCTGGCCAAAGAGTCCTTGAACTTGGGCTTTCTATACATACTCATAGACTCCTTCTGATGCTTCATAAGCAATATAGATTTCCATATCTGACATTTTGAACATATTTGTGGTCAAAGTGTCCTGACATTTTTCAAAGTATATAAAGTTATAGACTCATTTTGATGATAAGTCAGCTATACAGAGGTCCCCCTTTGACCTCCTGAACATATTTCTGGCCAAAGAGTCCTAAATCTTGGGCTTTCTATACATACTCATAGACTCCTTCTGATGCTTCATAAGCCATATAGATGTCCATATCTGACCTTTTGAACTTATTTGTGGTCAAAGTGTCCTAAAAAAAATTCAAACTATAGAAAGTTATAGACTCCTTTTGATGATAAGTCAGCTATACAAAGGTCCCTTTTTGACCTCATGAACATATTTCTGGCCAAAGAGTCCTCAAATCTTGGGCTTTCTATACATACTCATAGACTCCTTCTGATGCTTCATAAGCCATATAGATGTCCATATCTGACCATTTGAACTTATTTGTGGTAAAAGTGTCCTAAAAAAATTCAAACTATATAAAGTTATAGACTCCTTTTAAAGATAAATCAGCTATACAGAGGGCCCCTTTTGACCTACTGAACATATTTCTGGCCCAAGAGTCCTTGATCTTGGGCTTTCTATACATACTCATAGACTCCTTCTGATGCTTCATAAGCCATATAGATGTCCATATCTGAACTTTTGAACTTATTTGTGGTCAAAGTGTCCTAAAAAAAATTCAAACCAAATAAAGTTATAAAGTCCTTTTGATGATAAATCAGCTATAAAAAGGTCCCCTTTTGACCTCCTGAACATGTTTCTGGCCAAAGAGTCCTCAATCTTGGGCTTTCTATACATACTCATAGATTCCTTCTGATGCTTCGTAAGCCATATAGATGTCCATATCTGACCTTTTGAACTTATTTGTGGTCAAAGTGTCCTAACATTTTTTCAAAGTATAGAAAGTTATAGACTCCTTTTGATGATAAATCAGCTATACGGAGGTCCCCTTTTGACCTCCTGAACATATTTCTGGCCAAAGAGTCCTCGATCTTGGGCTTTCTATACATACTCATAGACTGCTTCTGATGCTTCATAAGGCATATAAGATGTCCATATCTGACCATTTGAACTTATTTGTGGTCAAAGTGTCCTAAAAAAATTCAAACTATATAAAGTTATAGATTCCTTTTGATGATAAGTCAGCTATACAGAGATCCCCTTTTGACCTACTGAACATGTTTCTGGCCCAAGAGTCCTTGATCTTGGGCTTTCTATACATACTCATAGACTCCTTCTGATGCTTCATAAGCCATATAGATGTCCATATCTGACCTTTTGAACTTATTTGTGGTTAAAGTGTCCTAAAAAAAATTCAAACCAAATAAAGTTATAAAGTCCTTTTGATGATAAATCAGCTATAAAAAGGTCCCCTTTTGACCTCCTGAACATGTTTCTGGCCAAAGAGTCCTCAATCTTGGGCTTTCTATACATACTCATAGATTCCTTCTGATGCTTCATAAGCCATATAGATGTCCATATCTGACCTTTTGAACTTATTTGTGGTCAAAGTGTCCTAACATTTTTTTCAAACTATATAAAGTTATAGATTCCTTTTGATGATAAGTCAGCTATACAGAGGTCCCCTTTTGACCTCCAGAACATATTTCTGGCCAAAGAGTCCTTGATCTTGGGCTTTCTATACATACTCATAGACTCCTTCTGATGCTTCATAAGCCATATAGATGTCCATATCTGACCTTTTGAACTTATTTGTGGTTAAAGTGTCCTAAAAAAAATTCAAACCAAATAAAGTTATAAAGTCCTTTTGATGATAAATCAGCTATAAAAAGGTCCCCTTTTGACCTCCTGAACATGTTTCTGGCAAAAGAGTCCTCAATCTTGGGCTTTCTATACATACTCATAGATTCCTTCTGATGCTTCATAAGCCATATAGATGTCCATATCTGACCTTTTGAACTAATTTGTGGTCAAAGTGTCCTCAAAATTTTTCAAACTATATAAAGTTATAGACTCCATTTGATGATAAATCAGCTATACAGAGGTCCCCTTTTGACCTCCTGAACATATTTCTGGCCAAAGAGTCCTCGATCTTGGGCTTTCTATACATACTCATAGACTGCTTCTGATGCTTCATAAGCCATATAAGATGTCCATATCTGACCTGTTGAACTTTTTTGTGGTCAAAGTGTCCTAAAATTTTTCAAAGTATATAAAGTTATAGACTACATTTGATGATAAATCAGCTATACAGAGGTCCCCTTTTGACCTCATGAACATAATTCTGGCCAAAGAGTCCTCGAACTTGGGCTTTCTATACATACTCATAGACTCCTTCTGATGCTTCATAAGCAATATAGATTTCCATATCTGACATTTTGAACATATTTGTGGTCAAAGTGTCCTGACATTTTTCAAAGTATATAAAGTTATAGACTCCTTTTGATGATAAGTCAGCTATACAGAGGTCCCCCTTTGACCTCCTGAACATATTTCTGGCCAAAGAGTCCTAAATCTTGGGCTTTCTATACATACTCATAGACTCCTTCTGATGCTTCATAAGCCATATAGATGTCCATATCTGACCTTTTGAACTTATTTGTGGTCAAAGTGTCCTAAAAAAAATTCAAACTATAGAAAGTTATAGACTCCTTTTGATGATAAGTCAGCTATACAAAGGTCCCTTTTTGACCTCATGAACATATTTCTGGCCAAAGAGTCCTCAAATCTTGGGCTTTCTATACATACTCATAGACTCCTTCTGATGCTTCATAAGCCATATAGATGTCCATATCTGACCATTTGAACTTATTTGTGGTAAAAGTGTCCTAAAAAAATTCAAACTATATAAAGTTATAGACTCCTTTTAAAGATAAATCAGCTATACAGAGGGCCCCTTTTGACCTACTGAACATATTTCTGGCCCAAGATTCCTTGATCTTGGGCTTTCTATACATACTCAAAGACTCCTTCTGATGCTTCATAAGCCATATAGATGTCCATATCTGAACTTTTGAACTTATTTGTGGTCAAAGTGTCCTAAAAAAATTCAAACTATATAAAGTTATAGACTCCTTTTAAAGATAAATCAGCTATACAGAGGGCCCCTTTTGACCTACTGAACATATTTCTGGCCCAAGAGTCCTTGATCTTGGGCTTTCTATACATACTCATAGACTCCTTCTGATGCTTCATAAGCCATATAGTTGTCCATATCTGACCTTTTGAACTTATTTGTGGTCAAAGTGTCCTAAAAAAAATTCAAACCAAATAAAGTTATAAAGTCCTTTTGATGATAAATCAGCTATAAAAAGGTCCCCTTTTGACCTCCTGAAAATGTTTCTGGCCAAAGAGTCCTCAATCTTGGGCTTTCTATACATACTCATAGATTCCTTCTGATGCTTCATAAGCCATATAGATGTCCATATCTGACCTTTTGAACTTATTTGTGGTCAAAGTGTCCTAACATTTTTTCAAACTATAGAAAGTTATAGACTCCTTTTGATGATAAATCAGCTATACAGAGTGCCCCTTTTGACCTCCAGAACATATTTCTGGCCAAAGAGTCCTCGATCTTATGCTTTCTATACATACTCATAGACTCCTTCTGATGCTTCATAAGCCATATAGATAACCATATCTGACCTTTTGAACTTATTTGTGGTCAAAGTGTCCTAAAATTTTTCAAACTATATAAAGTTATAGACTCCTTTTGATGATAAATCAGCTATACAGAGGTCCCCTTTTGACCTCATGAACATAATTCTGGCCAAAGAGTCCTCGATCTTTGGCTTTCTATACATACTCATAGACTCCTTCTGATGCTTCATAAGCAATATAGATTTCCATATCTGACATTTTGAACATATTTGTGGTCAAAGTGTCCTGACATTTTTCAAAGTATATAAAGTTATAGACTCCTTTTGATGATAAGTCAGATATACAGAGGTCCCCCTTTGACCTCCTGAACATATTTCTGGCCAAAGAGTCCTAAATCTTGGGCTTTCTATACATACTCATAGACTCCTTCTGATGCTTCATAAGCCATATAGATGTCCATATCTGACCTTTTGAACTTATTTGTGGTCAAAGTGTCCTAAAAAAAATTCAAACTATAGAAAGTTATAGACTCCTTTTGATGATAAGTCAGCTATACAAAGGTCCCTTTTTGACCTACTGAACATATTTCTGGCCCAAGAGTCCTTGATCTTGGGCTTTCTATACATACTCATAGACTCCTTCTGATGCTTCATAAGCCATATAGATGTCCATATCTGAACTTTTGAACTTATTTGTGGTCAAAGTGTCCTAAAAAAAATTCAAACCAAATAAAGTTATAAAGTCCTTTTGATGATAAATCAGCTATAAAAAGGTCCCCTTTTGACCTCCTGAACATGTTTCTGGCCAAAGAGTCCTCAATCTTGGGCTTTCTATACATACTCATAGATTCCTTCTGATGCTTCATAAGCCATATAGATGTCCATATCTGACCTTTTGAACTTATTTGTGGTCAAAGTGTCCTAACATTTTTTCAAAGTATAGAAAGTTATAGACTCCTTTTGATGATAAATCAGCTATACGGAGGTCCCCTTTTGACCTCCTGAACATATTTCTGGCCAAAGAGTCCTCGATCTTGGGCTTTCTATACATACTCATAGACTGCTTCTGATGCTTCATAAGGCATATAAGATGTCCATATCTGACCATTTGAACTTATTTGTGGTCAAAGTGTCCTAAAAAAAATTCAAACTATATAAAGTTATAGATTCCTTTTGATGATAAGTCAGCTATACAGAGGTCCCCTTTTGACCTACTGAACATGTTTCTTGCCCAAGAGTCCTTGATCTTGGGCTTTCTATACATACTCATAGACTCCTTCTGATGCTTCATAAGCCATATAGATGTCCATATCTGACCTTTTGAACTTATTTGTGGTCAAAGTGTCCTAAAAAAAATTCAAACCAAATAAAGTTATAAAGTCCTTTGATGATAAATCAGCTATAAAAAGGTCCCCTTTTGACCTCCTGAACATGTTTCTGGCCAAAGAGTCCTCAATCTTGGGCTTTCTATACATACTCATAGATTCCTTCTGATGCTTCATAAGCCATATAGATGTCCATATCTGACCTTTTGAACTTATTTGTGGTCAAAGTGTCCTAACATTTTTTCAAACTATAGAAAGTTATAGACTCCTTTTGATGATAAATCAGCTATACAGAGTGCCCCTTTTGACCTCCAGAACATATTTCTGGCCAAAGAGTCCTCGATCTTATGCTTTCTATACATACTCATAGACTCCTTCTGATGCTTCATAAGCCATATAGATGACCATATCTGACCTTTTGAACTTATTTGTGGTCAAAGTGTCCTAAAATTTTTCAAACTATATAAAGTTATAGACTCCTTTTGATGATAAATCAGCTATACAGAGGGCCCCTTTTGACCTCATGAACATAATTCTGGCCAAAGAGTCCTCGATCTTGGGCTTTCTATACATACTCATAGACTCCTTCTGATGCTTCATAAGCAATATAGATTTCCATATCTGACATTTTGAACATATTTGTGGTCAAAGTGTCCTAACATTTTTTCAAACTATAAAAAGTTATAGACTCCTTTTGATGATAAATCAGCTATACAGAGGTCCCCTTTTGACCTCCAGAACATATTTCTGGCCAAAGAGTCCTCGATCTTATGCTTTATATACATACTCATAGACTCCTTCTGATGCTTCATAAGCCATATAGATGTCCATATCTTACCTGGTGAACTTTTTTGTGGTCAAAGTGTCCTAAAATTTTTCAAAGTATATAAAGTTATAGACTCCTTTTGATGATAAATCAGCTATACAGAGGTCCCCTTTTGACCTCATGAACATAATTCTGGCCAAAGAGTCCTCGATCTTGGGCTTTCTATACATACTCATAGACTCCTTCTGATGCTTCATAAGCAATATAGATTTCCATATCTGACATTTTGAACATATTTGTGGTCAAAGTGTCCTAACATTTTTCAAAGTATATAAAGTTATAGACTCCTTTTGATGATAAGTCAGCTATACAGAGGTCCCCCTTTGACCTCCTGAACATATTTCTGGCCAAAGAGTCCTAAATCTTGGGCTTTCTATACATACTCATAGACTCCTTCTGATGCTTCATAAGCCATATAGATGTCCATATCTGACCTTTTGAACTTATTTGTGGTCAAAGTGTCCTAAAAAAATTCAAACTATAGAAAGTTATAGACTCCTTTTGATGATAAGTCAGCTATACAAAGGTCCCTTTTTGACCTACTGAACATATTTCTGGCCCAAGAGTCCTTGATCTTGGGCTTTCTATACATACTCATAGACTCCTTCTGATGCTTCATAAGCCATATAGATGTCCATATCTGAACTTTTGAACTTATTTGTGGTCAAAGTGTCCTAAAAAAAATTCAAACCAAATAAAGTTATAAAGTCCTTTTGATGATAAATCAGCTATAAAAAGGTCCCCTTTTGACCTCCTGAACATGTTTCTGGCCAAAGAGTCCTCAATCTTGGGCTTTCTATACATACTCATAGATTCCTTCTGATGCTTCATAAGCCATATAGATGTCCATATCTGACCTTTTGAACTTATTTGTGGTCAAAGTGTCCTAACATTTTTTCAAAGTATAGAAAGTTATAGACTCCTTTTGATGATAAATCAGCTATACGGAGGTCCCCTTTTGACCTCCTGAACATATTTCTGGCCAAAGAGTCCTCGATCTTGGGCTTTCTATACATACTCATAGACTGCTTCTGATGCTTCATAAGGCATATAAGATGTCCATATCTGACCATTTGAACTTATTTGTGGTCAAAGTGTCCTAAAAAAAATTCAAACTATATAAAGTTATAGATTCCTTTTGATGATAAGTCAGCTATACAGAGGTCCCCTTTTGACCTACTGAACATGTTTCTGGCCCAAGAGTCCTCGATCTTGGGCTTTCTATACATACTCATAGACTCCTTCTGATGCTTCATAAGCCATATAGATGTCCATATCTGACCTTTTGAACTTATTTGTGGTCAAAGTGTCCTAAAAAAAATTCAAACCAAATAAAGTTATAAAGTCCTTTTGATGATAAATCAGCTATAAAAAGGTCCCCTTTTGACCTCCTGAACATGTTTCTGGCCAAAGAGTCCTCAATCTTGGGCTTTCTATACATACTCATAGATTCCTTCTGATGCTTCATAAGCCATATAGATGTCCATATCTGACCTTTTGAACTTATTTGTGGTCAAAGTGTCCTAACATTTTTTCAAACTATAGAAAGTTATAGACTCATTTTGATGATAAATCAGCTATACAGAGTGCCCCTTTTGACCTCCAGAACATATTTCTGGCCAAAGAGTCCTCGATCTTATGCTTTCTATACATACTCATAGACTCCTTCTGATGCTTCATAAGCCATATAGATGACCATATCTGACCTTTTGAACTTATTTGTGGTCAAAGTGTCCTAAAATTTTTCAAACTATATAAAGTTATAGACTCCTTTTGATGATAAATCAGCTATACAGAGGTCCCCTTTTGACCTCATGAACATAATTCTGGCCAAAGAGTCCTCGATCTTGGGCTTTCTATACATACTCATAGACTCCTTCTGATGCTTCATAAGCAATATAGATTTCCATATCTGACATTTTGAACATATTTGTGGTCAAAGTGTCCTAACATTTTTTCAAACTATAAAAAGTTATAGACTCCTTTTGATGATAAATCAGCTATACAGAGGTCCCTTTTTGACCTCCAGAACATATTTCTGGCCAAAGAGTCCTCGATCTTATGCTTTATATACATACTCATAGACTCCTTCTGATGCTTCATAAGCCATATAGATGTCCATATCTGACCTGTTGAACTTTTTTGTGGTCAAAGTGTCCTAAAATTTTTCAAAGTATATAAAGTTATAGACTACATTTGATGATAAATCAGCTATACAGAGGTCCCCTTTTGACCTCATGAACATAATTCTGGCCAAAGAGTCCTTGAACTTGGGCTTTCTATACATACTCATAGACTCCTTCTGATGCTTCATAAGCAATATAGATTTCCATATCTGACATTTTGAACATATTTGTGGTCAAAGTGTCCTGACATTTTTCAAAGTATATAAAGTTATAGACTCATTTTGATGATAAGTCAGCTATACAGAGGTCCCCCTTTGACCTCCTGAACATATTTCTGGCCAAAGAGTCCTAAATCTTGGGCTTTCTATACATACTCATAGACTCCTTCTGATGCTTCATAAGCCATATAGATGTCCATATCTGACCTTTTGAACTTATTTGTGGTCAAAGTGTCCTAAAAAAAATTCAAACTATAGAAAGTTATAGACTCCTTTTGATGATAAGTCAGCTATACAAAGGTCCCTTTTTGACCTCATGAACATATTTCTGGCCAAAGAGTCCTCAAATCTTGGGCTTTCTATACATACTCATAGACTCCTTCTGATGCTTCATAAGCCATATAGATGTCCATATCTGACCATTTGAACTTATTTGTGGTAAAAGTGTCCTAAAAAAATTCAAACTATATAAAGTTATAGACTCCTTTTAAAGATAAATCAGCTATACAGAGGGCCCCTTTTGACCTACTGAACATATTTCTGGCCCAAGAGTCCTTGATCTTGGGCTTTCTATACATACTCATAGACTCCTTCTGATGCTTCATAAGCCATATAGATGTCCATATCTGAACTTTTGAACTTATTTGTGGTCAAAGTGTCCTAAAAAAAATTCAAACCAAATAAAGTTATAAAGTCCTTTTGATGATAAATCAGCTATAAAAAGGTCCCCTTTTGACCTCCTGAACATGTTTCTGGCCAAAGAGTCCTCAATCTTGGGCTTTCTATACATACTCATAGATTCCTTCTGATGCTTCGTAAGCCATATAGATGTCCATATCTGACCTTTTGAACTTATTTGTGGTCAAAGTGTCCTAACATTTTTTCAAAGTATAGAAAGTTATAGACTCCTTTTGATGATAAATCAGCTATACGGAGGTCCCCTTTTGACCTCCTGAACATATTTCTGGCCAAAGAGTCCTCGATCTTGGGCTTTCTATACATACTCATAGACTGCTTCTGATGCTTCATAAGGCATATAAGATGTCCATATCTGACCATTTGAACTTATTTGTGGTCAAAGTGTCCTAAAAAAATTCAAACTATATAAAGTTATAGATTCCTTTTGATGATAAGTCAGCTATACAGAGATCCCCTTTTGACCTACTGAACATGTTTCTGGCCCAAGAGTCCTTGATCTTGGGCTTTCTATACATACTCATAGACTCCTTCTGATGCTTCATAAGCCATATAGATGTCCATATCTGACCTTTTGAACTTATTTGTGGTTAAAGTGTCCTAAAAAAAATTCAAACCAAATAAAGTTATAAAGTCCTTTTGATGATAAATCAGCTATAAAAAGGTCCCCTTTTGACCTCCTGAACATGTTTCTGGCCAAAGAGTCCTCAATCTTGGGCTTTCTATACATACTCATAGATTCCTTCTGATGCTTCATAAGCCATATAGATGTCCATATCTGACCTTTTGAACTTATTTGTGGTCAAAGTGTCCTAACATTTTTTTCAAACTATATAAAGTTATAGATTCCTTTTGATGATAAGTCAGCTATACAGAGGTCCCCTTTTGACCTCCAGAACATATTTCTGGCCAAAGAGTCCTTGATCTTGGGCTTTCTATACATACTCATAGACTCCTTCTGATGCTTCATAAGCCATATAGATGTCCATATCTGACCTTTTGAACTTATTTGTGGTTAAAGTGTCCTAAAAAAAATTCAAACCAAATAAAGTTATAAAGTCCTTTTGATGATAAATCAGCTATAAAAAGGTCCCCTTTTGACCTCCTGAACATGTTTCTGGCAAAAGAGTCCTCAATCTTGGGCTTTCTATACATACTCATAGATTCCTTCTGATGCTTCATAAGCCATATAGATGTCCATATCTGACCTTTTGAACTAATTTGTGGTCAAAGTGTCCTCAAAATTTTTCAAACTATATAAAGTTATAGACTCCATTTGATGATAAATCAGCTATACAGAGGTCCCCTTTTGACCTCCTGAACATATTTCTGGCCAAAGAGTCCTCGATCTTGGGCTTTCTATACATACTCATAGACTGCTTCTGATGCTTCATAAGCCATATAAGATGTCCATATCTGACCTGTTGAACTTTTTTGTGGTCAAAGTGTCCTAAAATTTTTCAAAGTATATAAAGTTATAGACTACATTTGATGATAAATCAGCTATACAGAGGTCCCCTTTTGACCTCATGAACATAATTCTGGCCAAAGAGTCCTCGAACTTGGGCTTTCTATACATACTCATAGACTCCTTCTGATGCTTCATAAGCAATATAGATTTCCATATCTGACATTTTGAACATATTTGTGGTCAAAGTGTCCTGACATTTTTCAAAGTATATAAAGTTATAGACTCCTTTTGATGATAAGTCAGCTATACAGAGGTCCCCCTTTGACCTCCTGAACATATTTCTGGCCAAAGAGTCCTAAATCTTGGGCTTTCTATACATACTCATAGACTCCTTCTGATGCTTCATAAGCCATATAGATGTCCATATCTGACCTTTTGAACTTATTTGTGGTCAAAGTGTCCTAAAAAAAATTCAAACTATAGAAAGTTATAGACTCCTTTTGATGATAAGTCAGCTATACAAAGGTCCCTTTTTGACCTCATGAACATATTTCTGGCCAAAGAGTCCTCAAATCTTGGGCTTTCTATACATACTCATAGACTCCTTCTGATGCTTCATAAGCCATATAGATGTCCATATCTGACCATTTGAACTTATTTGTGGTAAAAGTGTCCTAAAAAAATTCAAACTATATAAAGTTATAGACTCCTTTTAAAGATAAATCAGCTATACAGAGGGCCCCTTTTGACCTACTGAACATATTTCTGGCCCAAGATTCCTTGATCTTGGGCTTTCTATACATACTCAAAGACTCCTTCTGATGCTTCATAAGCCATATAGATGTCCATATCTGAACTTTTGAACTTATTTGTGGTCAAAGTGTCCTAAAAAAATTCAAACTATATAAAGTTATAGACTCCTTTTAAAGATAAATCAGCTATACAGAGGGCCCCTTTTGACCTACTGAACATATTTCTGGCCCAAGAGTCCTTGATCTTGGGCTTTCTATACATACTCATAGACTCCTTCTGATGCTTCATAAGCCATATAGTTGTCCATATCTGAACTTTTGAACTTATTTGTGGTCAAAGTGTCCTAAAAAAAATTCAAACCAAATAAAGTTATAAAGTCCTTTTGATGATAAATCAGCTATAAAAAGGTCCCCTTTTGACCTCCTGAACATGTTTCTGGCCAAAGAGTCCTCAATCTTGGGCTTTCTATACATACTCATAGATTCCTTCTGATGCTTCATAAGCCATATAGATGTCCATATCTGACCTTTTGAACTTATTTGTGGTCAAAGTGTCCTAACATTTTTTCAAAGTATAGAAAGTTATAGACTCCTTTTGATGATAAATCAGCTATACGGAGGTCCCCTTTTGACCTCCTGAACATATTTCTGGCCAAAGAGTCCTCGATCTTGGGCTTTCTATACATACTCATAGACTGCTTCTGATGCTTCATAAGGCATATAAGATGTCCATATCTGACCATTTGGTCTTATTTGTGGTCAAAGTGTCCTAAAAAAATTCAAACTATATAAAGTTATAGATTCCTTTTGATGATAAGTCAGCTATACAGAGATCCCCTTTTGACCTACTGAACATGTTTCTGGCCCAAGAGTCCTTGATCTTGGGCTTTCTATACATACTCATAGACTCCTTCTGATGCTTCATAAGCCATATAGATGTCCATATCTGACCTTTTGAACTTATTTGTGGTTAAAGTGTCCTAAAAAAAATTCAAACCAAATAAAGTTATAAAGTCCTTTTGATGATAAATCAGCTATAAAAAGGTCCCCTTTTGACCTCCTGAACATGTTTCTGGCCAAAGAGTCCTCAATCTTGGGCTTTCTATACATACTCATAGATTCCTTCTGATGCTTCATAAGCCATATAGATGTCCATATCTGACCTTTTGAACTTATTTGTGGTCAAAGTGTCCTAACATTTTTTTCAAACTATATAAAGTTATAGATTCCTTTTGATGATAAGTCAGCTATACAGAGGTCCCCTTTTGACCTCCAGAACATATTTCTGGCCAAAGAGTCCTTGATCTTGGGCTTTCTATACATACTCATAGACTCCTTCTGATGCTTCATAAGCCATATAGATGTCCATATCTGACATTTTGAACTTATTTGTGGTTAAAGTGTCCTAAAAAAAATTCAAACCAAATAAAGTTATAAAGTCCTTTTGATGATAAATCAGCTATAAAAAGGTCCCCTTTTGACCTCCTGAACATGTTTCTGGCAAAAGAGTCCTCAATCTTGGGCTTTCTATACATACTCATAGATTCCTTCTGATGCTTCATAAGCCATATAGATGTCCATATCTGACCTTTTGAACTTATTTGTGGTCAAAGTGTCCTAACAGTTTTTCAAAGTATAGAAAGTTATAGACTCCTTTTGATGATAAATCAGCTATACAGAGGTCCCCTTTTGACCTCCAGAACATATTTCTGGCCAAAGAGTCCTTGATCTTGGGCTTTCTATACATACTCATAGACTCCTTCTGATGCTTCATAAGCCATATAGATGTCCATATCTGACCTTTTGAACTTATTTGTGGTCAAAGTGTCCTAACATTTTTTTCAAACTATAGAAAGTTATAGACTCCTTTTGATGATAAATCAGCTATACAGAGGTCCCCTTTTGACCTCCAGAACATATTTCTGGCCAAAGAGTCCTCTATCTTGGGCTTCCTATACATACTCATAGACTCCTTCTGATGCTTCATAAGCCATATAGATTTCCATATCTGACCTTTTGAACTAATTTGTGGTCAAAGTGTCCTCAAAATTTTTCAAACTATATAAAGTTATAGACTCCATTTGATGATAAATCAGCTATACAGAGGTCCCCTTTTGACCTCCTGAACATATTTCTGGCCAAAGAGTCCTCGATCTTGGGCTTTCTATACATACTCATAGACTGCTTCTGATGCTTCATAAGGCATATAAGATGTCCATATCTGACCATTTGAACTTATTTGTGGTCAAAGTGTCCTAAAAAAAATTCAAACTATATAAAGTTATAGATTCCTTTTGATGATAAGTCAGCTATACAGAGGTCCCCTTTTGACCTACTGAACATGTTTCTGGCCCAAGAGTCCTTGATCTTGGGCTTTCTATACATACTCATAGACTCCTTCTGATGCTTCATAAGCCATATAGATGTCCATATCTGACCTTTTGAACTTATTTGTGGTCAAAGTGTCCTAAAAAAAATTCAAACCAAATAAAGTTATAAAGTCCTTTTGATGATAAATCAGCTATAAAAAGGTCCCCTTTTGACCTCCTGAACATGTTTCTGGCAAAAGAGTCCTCAATCTTGGGCTTTCTATACATACTCATAGATTCCTTCTGATGCTTCATAAGCCATATAGATGTCCATATCTGACCTTTTGAACTTATTTGTGGTCAAAGTGTCCTAACAGTTTTTCAAAGTATAGAAAGTTATAGACTCCTTTTGATGATAAATCAGCTATACAGAGGTCCCCTTTTGACCTCCAGAACATATTTCTGGCCAAAGAGTCCTTGATCTTGGGCTTTCTATACATACTCATAGACTCCTTCTGATGCTTCATAAGCCATATAGATGTCCATATCTGACCTTTTGAACTTATTTGTGGTCAAAGTGTCCTAACATTTTTTTCAAACTATAGAAAGTTATAGACTCCTTTTGATGATAAATCAGCTATACAGAGGTCCCCTTTTCACCTCCAGAACATATTTCTGGCCAAAGAGTCCTCTATCTTGGGCTTCCTATACATACTCATAGACTCCTTCTGATGCTTCATAAGCCATATAGATTTCCATATCTGACCTTTTGAACTAATTTGTGGTCAAAGTGTCCTCAAAATTTTTCAAACTATATAAAGTTATAGACTCCATTTGATGATAAATCAGCTATACAGAGGTCCCCTTTTGACCTCCTGAACATATTTCTGGCCAAAGAGTCCTCGATCTTGGGCTTTCTATACATACTCATAGACTGCTTCTGATGCTTCATAAGGCATATAAGATGTCCATATCTGACCATTTGAACTTATTTGTGGTCAAAGTGTCCTAAAAAAAATTCAAACTATATAAAGTTATAGACTCCTTTTGATGATAAGTCAGCTATACAGAGGTCCCCTTTTGACCTACTGAACATGTTTCTGGCCCAAGAGTCCTTGATCTTGGGCTTTCTATACATACTCATAGACTCCTTCTGATGCTTCATAAGCCATATAGATGTCCATATCTGACCTTTTGAACTTATTTGTGGTCAAAGTGTCCTAAAAAAAATTCAAACCAAATAAAGTTATAAAGTCCTTTTGATGATAAATCAGCTATAAAAAGGTCCCCTTTTGACCTCCTGAACATGTTTCTGGCCAAAGAGTCCTCAATCTTGGGCTTTCTATACATACTCATAGATTCCTTCTGATGCTTCATAAGCCATATTGATGTCCATATCTGACCTTTTGAACTTATTTGTGGTCAAAGTGTCCTAACATTTTTTCAAAGTATAGAAAGTTATAGACTCCTTTTGATGATAAATCAGCTATACAGAGGTCCCCTTTTGACCTCCAGAACATATTTCTGGCCAAAGAGTCCTTGATCTTGGGCTTCCTATACATACTCATAGACTCCTTCTGATGCTTCATAAGCCATATAGATGTCCATATCTGACCTTTTGAACTTATTTGTGGTCAAAGTGTCCTAACATTTTTTTCAAACTATAGAAAGTTATAGACTCCTTTTGATGATAAATCAGCTATACAGAGGTCCCCTTTTGACCTCCAGAACATATTTCTGGCCAAAGAGTCCTCTATCTTGGGCTTCCTATACATACTCATAGACTCCTTCTGATGCTTCATAAGCCATATAGATGTCCATATCTGACCTTTTGAACTTATTTGTGGTCAAAGTGTCCTAAAAAAAATTCAAACTATATAAAGTTATAGACTCCTTTTGATGATAAGTCAGCTATACAGAGGTCCCTTTTTGACCTCCTGAACATATTTCTGGCCAAAGAGTCCTCGATCTTGGGCTTTCTATACATACTCATAGACTCCTTCTGATGCTTCATAAGCCATATATATGTCCATATCTGACCTTTTGAACTTATTTGTGGTCAAAGTGTCCTAAAAAAAATTCAAACTATATAAAGTTATAGACTCCTTTTGATGATGTCAGCTATACAGAGGACCCCTTTTGACCTCCTGAACATGTTTCTGGCCAAAGAGTCCTCGATCTTGGGCTTTCTATACATACTCATAGACTCCTTCTGGTGCTTCATAAGCCATATAGATGTCCATATCTGACCTTTTGAACTTATTTGTGGTCAAAGTGTCCTAAAAAAAATTCAAACTATATAAAGTTATAGACTCCTTTTGATGATAAGTCAGCTATACAGAGGTCCCTTTTTGACCTCCTGAACATATTTCTGGCCAGAGTCCTCGATCTTGGGCTTTCTATACATACTCATAGTCCAACTCCTTCTGATGCTTCATAAGCCATATAGATGTCCATATCTGACCTTTTGAACTTATTTCTGGTCAAAGTGTCCTCAAAATTTTTCAAACTATATAAAGTTATAGTCTCCTTCTGATGATAAATCAGCTATACAGAGGTCCCCTTTTGACCTACTGAACATATTTCTGGCCAAAGAGTCCTAAAAGATTAACACTATACATTCAGACTGATATCTTCGGATGTTATATCATCCTGACAAAAGTCCATATTTGACCTACCGAATTTTTTTCTGGCCAATGAGTGAGTACTCGAAACTTGACCTTTCCATACATACTTGTTGACTCTTTCTGATGTTACGTCAGACATACAGAATTCCATATTTGACCCAAGGAACATATTTCTTGCCAAAGAGTCCTCGATCTTGGGCTTTCTATACATACTAATAGACTCCTTCTGATGCTTCATAAGCCATATAGATGTCCATATCTGACCTTTTGAACTTATTTCTGGTCAAAGTGTCCTCAAAATTTTTCAAACTATATAAAGTTATAGACTCCTTCTGATAATAAATCAGCTATACAAAGGTCACCTTTTGACCTTCTGAACATATTTCTGGCCAAAGAGTTCTTGAACATTATCTTGCTATACTACAGATTGACTTCTTGTGATGTTATATTAACCAGCCAGTAGTCTATTTTTGACCTACTGAACATATTTCTAGCCAGAGACCGTGAACATCAACTCACTATACATATAGACTGACTTCTCGTAATGTAAAATCAGGCAGACAGTAGTCCACATTTGACTGATTGAAAAATAATTTGACCAAAGAGTTCTCAAAAGGATTTTGTCTATCATAAATGTATAGACTCCTTCTGATGTTAAATCAGCCATACAGAAGTCCATATTTGACCTTCTGAACATATTTCTGGCCAGAGACCTTGAACATTTACCTTACTATTTATATTTCTCCTACCATAAAGACTTCTCGTGATGTTATGTCAGCCAGACTGTAGCCATATTTGACTGATTTAACATGTTTTTGGCCAAAGAATCCTCAAAATGTGTTTTACTCTTAGAAACTCATAGACTCCTTCTGATGTTAAATCAGCCATACAGAAGTCCATATTTGACCCAAGGAATATATTTATGGCCATAGAGTTCTCGATCTTGACCTTTCTATACATACTCATAGACTCCTTCTAATGTTACATAAGCCATATAGATATCCATATCTGACCTTTTGAACTTATTTCTGGTCATCAAAAGTTTTTAAACTATATAAAGTTATAGACTCTTTCTGATGATAAATCAGCTATTCAGAGGTCCCCTTTTGACCTACTGAACATATTTCTGGCCAAAGAGTCCTAAAAGATTAACACTATACATTCAGACTGATATCTTCGGATGTTATATCATCCTGACAAAAGTCCATATTTGACCTACCGAATTTTTTTCTGGCCAAGGAGTGAGTACTCGAAACTTGACCTTTCCATATATACTTGTTGACTCTTTCTGATGTTACGTCAGACATACAGAATTCCATATTTGACCCAAGGAACATATTTCTTGCCAAAGAGTCCTCGATCTTGGGCTTTCTATACATACTCATAGACTCCTTCTGATGCTTCATAAGCCATATAGATGTCCATATCTGACCTTTTGAACTTATTTGTGGTCAAAGTGTCCTCAAAATTTTTCAAACTATATAAAGTTATAGTCTCCTTCTGATAATAAATCAGCTATACAAAGGTCACCTTTTGACCTTCTGAACATATTTCTGGCCAAAGAGTTCTTGAACATTATCTTGCTATACTACAGATTGACTTCTTGTGATGTTATATTAACCAGCCAGTAGTATATTTTTGACCTACTGAAAATATTTCTGGCCAGAGTCTGTGAACATTAACTCACTATACAATATAGACTGACTTCTTGCAATGCCAAACCAGGCAGGCAGTAGTCCATATTTGACCGATTGAAAAAAAAATTGACCAAAGAGTTCTCAAAAGGATTTTGTCTATCATAATCTATAGACTCCTTCTGATGTTAAATCAGTCATACAGAAGTCCATATTTGACCTACCGAAAATATTACTGGCCAAAGAGTCCTTAAAGATTAACACTATACATTCAGATTGATATCTTCGGATGTTATATCATCATGACAAAAGTCCATATTTGACATACTGAAATTTTTTCTGGTCAAAGAGTCTAAACTTGACCATTCTATATATACTCATTGACTCTTTCTGATTCTTCATTAGCTATATAGATGTCCATATCTGGCGAATTGAAAATATTTTTGGCAAAAAGGCCCTCACAAGTTAACTTACTAAATACTCATAGACTTCTTCTGATGATACATCACTTTAACAGGTATGTGACCCTCTGAATATATTTTTGGCCAAAGAATCATTGAACATTAACTATCTATACATATTGACTCAAGAGTCAAAATTTGACCTCTTTTGGTCTGATTTATCATCAGATGGAGTCTATAATTTTACATAGTTTAAAAACTTTTGAGGAACCTTTGACCAGAAATAATAATAGGTCATAAATATGGACATAAATATGGCTTATGAAGAATCAGAAGGAGACTATGAGTATGTATAGAAAGTTCAAGATTGGCCACAAATATGTCCCTTGGGTCAATTATGGACTTCTTTATGGCTGATGTAACATCAGATGGAGTAATGTATAGAAAGAAACAGCATAAGGAGTCAATGAGCATGTATAGAATGTTCAAGATCGAGGACTCTTTTACTAGAAATATGTTCAGTAGGTCAGTTATGAACAATTGTCTGGCTGATGAAACATCAGAAGGAGTCAATGAGCTTGTAAAGAAAGTTCAAAATCGAGGACTCTTTTACCAGAAATATTTTCAGTAGGTAAATTATGGAGTACTCTCTGGCTGATGAAGCACTAAAAGGAGTCAATGAGCATGTATAGAAAGTTCAAGTACATAGACTCGTTGGCCAGAAAAAAAGAAAAAAAAATGTCATTATGGACAGTTGTCTGACCGATGTACTATCTGAAGGAGTCTATAAGTGTGAATCGAAAGTTCAAGATCAAGGACTCTTCAGTCAGAAATATGTTCAACATGTTAAATCTGAACTACTTTATGGCTAAAGAAACAAAATAAGGCGTCACTGAGAATGTATAGAAAGTTCAAAATCGCGGACTCTTTTACCAGAAATATTTTCAGTAGGTCCATTATTGACTACTGTCTGGCTGATGAAACACTAAAAGGAGTCAATTAGCATGTACAAAATTTTCAAGTCAGAAATATGTTCAACATGTCAAATCTGGACTTCTGTATGGCTAAAGAAACAAAATAAGGCATCACTGAGAATGTATAGAAAGTTCAAGATCGAGAACTCTTTTACTTCAATAGTCAATATCTACAATTGTCTGGCCGATGTACTATCTGAAAGAGTCTATAAGTATGAATAGAAAGTTCAAGATCGAGGAATCTTCGGTCAGAAATATGTTCATTATGTCAAATCAGAACTACTGCATGGCTGATGGAACACCAGAAAGAGTCTATGAGTATGTTTAAAAGGTTCAAGATCGAGGACTCTTTTGCCAGAAATATGTTTAGTGGGTCAAATATGGACTGCTGTCTGGCTGATGAATCAGAAGTCAATTAAGATTGAGGAAGAAGATTATGAATAGAAAGTTCAAGTTCAAAGACTCTTCAGGTAGAAATATGTTCAGTGGGTCAATTATCTATATGGAGTCACTGAGAATCTATAGAAAGTTCAAGACGGAGGACTCTTTTACTATAAATATGTTCAGATGGTCAATTATGGACTATTGTCTGCTTGTGAAACATCAGAAGGACTCAATGAGCCTATATAGAAAGTTCAAGTTCAAGACTCTTCGGGCAGCAATATGTTCAGTAGGTCAATTATGGACTAATGTCTGGCTGATGAAACACTAAAAGGAGTCAATTAGCATGTACAGAATGTTCAAGTTCATGGACTTGTTGGCCAGAAATATGTTTAATAATTAATATGGACAATTGTCTGTCCGATGTAGTTTCTGAAAGAGTCTATAATTATGAATAGAAAGTTCAAGATCAAAGACTCTTTGGTCAGAAATATGTTCAACATGTCAAATCTGGACTTCTGTATGGCTGAAGAAACATCAGAAGTAAATGATTATGTATAGAAAGTTCAAGTTCATAGACTCTTCGGGCAGAAAAATGTTCAGTAGGTCAATTGTGGACAATTATCTGGCTGATGAAACATCAGAAGGAGTATGTATAGAAAGAATAAGATCAAGGCCAGAAATATGTTCAATTGATCAAATTTTGAAATACTATATTGCTGTTGTAAAATCAGGAGTCATTGAGTATGTATTGAAAAATGTTCATAGACTCATTGGTCAGAAATAGGTTTGATAGGTCATATTGATACAATACAATACAATAATGTTTTGCTATTGTAACATCAGAAGGAGTCAATGTATAGAGAAATCAAGATTATAAACCCATCGCTCAGAAATGAGTTTAGTAGTCAATTATGGATCATTTTTTGGCTGAAGTACTATCTGAAAGCGTCTATGAGTAGCCTATGTATAGAAAGATCAAGGACTCTTCCAGACAGAAATATGTTCAATTGTCAAATATGGATAATAGCCTGGGTGATGAAAAATCAGAAGGAGATAGTAATTATGTATAGATAATTAAAGTTCTAGGTCTCTTTGTCCAGATATATGTTCAATGGATCAAATTTGGACTAACAATATGGTTGATTTAACATCAAAAGTAGTCGATGAGAATGCATATAAACATACCTTTTGACGACTCTTTTGGCCAGAAATATGTTCTCTTGGTCAAATATGGACTACTGTATGGTGGATGTAAAATCAAAAATAGTCTAGGAGAAGGAACAGTAAGTTAAACTTTGATGATTCTTTTGCCAGAAATATGTTCAGTAGGTCAATAATTAACTTCTGTCTCAATGATGAAACATCAGAACAAGCCTATGATTATGTATAGAACGATCAAGATCGAGGACACTTTGGTTATAGAAATGTTCAATAGGTCAAATTTGAACTATACTGTATGGCTGATGAAACATCAGAAGGATTGTAAGAGCAATTAGTCTAGAAATTTAAAGTTCAAGGTCTCATGTCTAGAAATATGTTCAAAATATAAAATTTGAACTACTGTTCAAATACATTGGATAGCAGATCGGATAGAAGATACATAAATTAACAAGTCTACAAGTATGTTTAGAAAGTTCAAGATCGAGGACTCTATGGTCAGAAATATATTTAATGGGTCAAGTATGGACATCTTTCAGGCTGATGAAACATCGGAAGCTGTCAATGAGCATGTACAGAAAGGTCAAGATCAGGGACTCTTTGACCAGAAATATGTTAGTAGGTTAAATATGGACTTTTGTATGGCTAATGTATTATTAAGAGAAGTCAATAAGCAGAGAAAGTTAATGTTCAAAGACTCTTTGGCCAAAAATGTGTTCCGTAGTTCAAATAGGAACCTCTGTATGGCTGAATTAACATAATAAGAAACCCTTTGAGGACCATTTGACCAGAAATAAGTTTAATAGGTCAAATATGGAATTCTATATGTGGCTTATGAACCATCAGAAGGAGTCTAGGAGTTAGAATGCAAAGTTCAAGATTGAGGACTCTTTTTTATCAGAAGGAGTCTATAACTTTATATAGTTTGAACATTTTTGAGGACACTTTGACCAGAAATAAGTTCAAAATGTCAGATATGGACATCTATATGGCTTATGAAGCATCAGAAGGAGTCTATGAGTATGTATAGAAAGCCCAAGATCGAGGACTCTTTGGCAAGAAATATGTTCCTTGGGTTAAATATGGAATTCTGTATATCTGACGTAACATCAGAAAGAGTCAACAATATGGAAAGGTCAAGTTTCGAGTACACACTCCTTGGCCAGAAAAAAATTCGGTAGGTCAAATATGGACTTTTGTCAGGATGATATAACATCCGAGGATATCAGTCTGAATGTATAGTGTTAATCTTTTAGGACTCTTTGGCCAGAAATATGTTCAGTAGGTCAAAAGGGGACCTCTGTATAGCTGATTTATCATCAGAAGGAGACTATAACTTTATATAGTTTGAAAAATTTTGAGGACACTTTGACAAGAAATAAGTTCAAAAGGTCAGATATGGACATCTATATGGCTTATAAAGCATCAGAAGGAATCTATGAGTATGTATAGAAAGCCCAATATTGAGGACTCTTTGGCCAAAAACATGTTCAGGAGGTCAAAAGGGGACCTCTGTATAGCTGACTTATCATCAGAAGGAGACTATAACTTTATATACTTTGAAAAATTTTGAGGACACTTTGACAAGAAATAAGTTCAAAAGGTCAGCTATGGACATCTATATGGCTTATAAAGCATCAGAAGGAATCTATGAGTATGTATAGAAAGCCCAATATTGAGGACTCTTTGGCCAAAAACATGTTCAGGAGGTCAAAAGGGGACCTCTGTATAGCTGACTTATCATCAAAAGGAGTCTATAACTTTATATAGTTTGAAAAATTTTAGGACACTTTGACCACAGATAAGTTCAAAATGTCAGATATGGAAATCTATATGGCTTAAGAAGCATCAGAAGGAGTCTATGAGTATGTATAGAAAGCCCAAGATCGAGGACTCTTTGGCCAGAAATATGTTCAGTAGGTCAAAAGGGGCCCTCTGTATAGCTGATTTATCTTAAAAAGGAGTCTATAACTTTATATAGTTTGAAAAATTTTAGGACACTTTGACCACAAATAAGTTCAAAATGTCAGATATGGAAATCTATATGGCTTATGAAGCATCAGAAGGAATCTATGAGTATGTATAGAAAGCCCAAGATTGAGGACTCTTTGGCCAGAAATATGCTCAGGAGGTCAAAAGGGGACCTCTGTATAGCTGACATCATCAAAAGGAGTCTATAACTTTATATAGTTTGAAAAATGTTAGGACACTTTGACCACAAATAAGTTCAACAGGTCAGATATGGACATCTATATGGCTTATGAAGCATCAGAAGGAGTCTATGAGTATGTATAGAAAGCATAAGATTGAGGATTCTTTGGCCAGAAATATGTTCTGGAGGTCAAAAGGGGCCCTCTGTATAGCTGATTTATCATCAAAAGGAGTCTATAACTTTCTATAGTTTGAAAAAATGTTAGGACACTTTGACCACAAATAAGTTCAAAAGGTCAGATATGGACATCTATATGGCTTATGAAGCATCAGAAGGAGTCTATGAGTATGTATAGAAATCCCATGATCGAGGACTCTTTGGCCAGAAATATGTTCAGGAGGTCAAAAGGGGACCTCTGTATAGCTGATTTATCATCAAAAGGAGTCTATAACTTTATATAGATTGATTTCTTTTTTTTAGGACACTTTGACCACAAATAAGTTCAAAAGGTCAGATATGGACATCTATATGGCTTATGAAGCATCAGAAGGAATCTATGAGTATGTATGGAAAGCCCAAGATTGAGGACTCTTTGGCAAGAAATATGTTCCTTGGGTTAAATATGGAATTCTGTATGTCTGACGTAACATCAGAAAGAGTCAACAATATGGAAAGGTCAAGTTTCGAGTACTCACTCCTTGGCCAGA
Source organism: Abramis brama (assembly GCF_963993115.1). Taxonomy (NCBI): domain Eukaryota; kingdom Metazoa; phylum Chordata; class Actinopteri; order Cypriniformes; family Leuciscidae; genus Abramis; species Abramis brama. Next base: position 9,187,077 of record NC_139977.1, read on the forward strand.
AAAAAATTCGGTAGGTCAAATATGGACTTTTGTCAGGATGATATAACATCCGAGGATATCAATCTGAATGTATAGTGTTAATCTTTTAGGACTCTTTGGCCAGAAATATGTTCAGTAGGTCAAAAGGGGACCTCTGTATAGCTGATTTATCATCAGAAGGAGACTATAACTTTATATAGTTTGAAAAATTTTGAGGACACTTTGACAAGAAATAAGTTCAAAAGGTCAGATATGGACATCTATATGGCTTATAAAGCATCAGAAGGAATTTATGAGTATGTATAGAAAGCCCAATATTGAGGACTCTTTGGCCAAAAACATGTTCAGGAGGTCAAAAGGGGACCTCTGTATAGCTGACATCATCAAAAGGAGTCTATAACTTTATATAGTTTGAAAAATTTTAGGACACTTTGACCACAAATAAGTTCAAAATGTCAGATATGGACATCTATATGGCTTATGAAGCATCAGAAGGAGTCTATGAGTATGTATAGAAATCCCATGATCGAGGACTCTTTGGCCAGAAATATGTTCAGGAGGTCAAAAGGGGACCTCTGTATAGCTGATTTATCATCAAAAGGAGTCTATAACTTTATATAGATTGATTTCTTTTTTTTTAGGACACTTTGACCACAAATAAGTTCAAAAGGTCAGATATGGACATCTATATGGCTTATGAATCATCAGAAGGAGTCTATGAGTATGTATAGAAAGCATAAGATCGAGGACTCTTTGGCCAGAAATATGTTCTGGAGGTCAAAAGGGGTCCTCTGTATAGCTGATTTATCATCAAAAGGAGTCTATAACTTTATATAGTTTGAAAACTTTGAGGACACTTTGACCACAAATAAGTTCAACAGGTCAGATATGGACATCTATATGGCTTATGAAGCATCAGAAGGAGTCTATGAGTATGTATAGAAAGCATAAGATCGAGGACTCTTTGGCAAGAAATATGTTCTGGAGGTCAAAAAGGGCCCTCCGTATAGGTGATTTATCATCAAAAGGAGTCTATAACTTTATATAGTTTGAATTTTTTTTAGGACACTTTGACCACAGATAAGTTCAAAAGGTCAGATATGGTCATCTATATGGCTTATGAAGCATCAGAAGGAGTCTATGAGTATGTATAGAAAGCATAAGATCGAGGACTCTTTGGCCAGAAATATGTTCTGGAGGTCAAAAGGGGCACTCTGTATAGCTTATTTATCATCAAAAGGAGTCTATAACTTTCTATAGTTTGAAAAATTTTGAGGACACTTTGACCACAAATAAGTTCAACAGGTCAGATATGGACATCTATATGGCTTATGAAGCATCAGAAGGAGTCTATGAGTATGTATAGAAAGCCCATGATCGAGGACTCTTTGGCCAGAAATATGTTCAGGAGGTCAAAAGGGGACCTCTGTATAGCTGATTTATCTTTAAAAGGAGTCTATAACTTTCTATAGTTTGAAAAAATGTTAAGACACTTTGACCACAAATAAGTTCAACAGGTCAGATATGGACATCTATATGGCTTATGAAGCATCAGAAGGAGTCTATGAGTATGTATAGAAAGCCCATGATCGAGGACTCTTTGGCCAGAAATATGTTCAGGAGGTCAAAAGGGGACCTCTGTATAGCTGATTTATCTTTAAAAGGAGTCTATAACTTTATATAGTTTGAAAAATTTTAGGACACTTTGACCACAAATAAGTTCAAAATGTCAGATATGGAAATCTATATGGCTTATGAAGCATCAGAAGGAGTCTATGAATATGTATAGAAAGCATAAGATCGAGGACTCTTTGGCCAGAAATATGTTCTGGAGGTCAAAAGGGGACCTCTGTATAGCTGATTTATCATCAAAAGGAGTCTATAACTTTATATAGATTGATTTCTATTTTTTAGGACACTTTGACCACAAATAAGTTCAAAAGGTCAGATATGGACATCTATATGGCTTATGAAGCATCAGAAGGAGTCTATGAGTATGTATAGAAAGCATAAGATCGAGGACTCTTTGGCCAGAAATATGTTCTGGAGGTCAAAAGGGGTCCTCTGTATAGCTGATTTATCATCAAAAGGAGTCTATAACTTTCTATAGTTTGAAAAAATGTTAGGACATATTGACCACAAATAAGTTCAAAATGTCAGATATGGAATTCTATATGGCTTATGAAGCATCAGAAGGAGTCTAGAGTATGTATAGAAAGCCCAAGATCGAGGACTCTTTGGCCAGAAATATGTTCAGGAGGTCAAAGGGGGACCTCTGTATAGCTGACTTATCATCAAAAGGAGTCTATAACTTTCTATAGTTTGAAAAATTTTGAGAACACTTTGACCACAAATAAGTTCAAAAGGTCAGATATGGACATCTATATGGCTTATGAATCATCAGAAGGAGTCTATGAGTATGTATGGAAAGCCCAAGATTGAGGACTCTTTGGCCAGAAATATGTTCAGGAGGTCAAAAGGGGACCTCTGTATAGCTGACTTATCATCAAAAGGAGTCTATAACTTTATATAGTTTGAAAAATTTTAGGACACTTTGACCACAAATAAGTTCAACAGGTCAGATATGGACATCTATATGGCTTATGAAGCATCAGAAGGAGTCTATGAGTATGTATAGAAAGCCCAAGATCGAGGACTCTTTGGCCAGAATTATGTTCATGAGGTCAAAAGGGGCCCTCTGTATAGCTGATTTATCTTTAAAAGGAGTCTATAACTTTATATAGTTTGAAAATTTTTGGACACTTTGACCACAAATAAGTTCAAAATGTCAGATATGGAAATCTATATGGCTTATGAAGCATCAGAAGGAGTCTATGAGTATGTATAGAAAGCCCATGATCGAGGACTCTTTGGCCAGAAATATGTTCAGGAGGTCAAAAGGGGACCTCTGTATAGCTGATTTATCTTTAAAAGGAGTCTATAACTTTATATAGTTTGAAAAATTTTAAGACACTTTGACCACAAATAAGTTCAAAATGTCAGATATGGAAATCTATATATGGCTTATGAAGCATCAGAAGGAGTCTATGAGTATGTATAGAAAGCATAAGATCGAGGACTCTTTGGCAAGAAATATGTTCTGGAGGTCAAAAAGGGCCCTCCGTATAGCTGATTTATCATCAACAGGAGTCTATAACTTTATATAGTTTGAATTTTTTTTAGGACACTTTGACCACAGATAAGTTCAAAAGGTCAGATATGGTCATCTATATGGCTTATGAAGCATCAGAAGGAGTCTATGAGTATGTATAGAAAGCCCAAGATCGAGGACTCTTTGGCCAGAAATATGTTCAGGAGGTCAAAAGGGGCCCTCTGTATAACTGATTTATCATCAAAAGGAGTCTATAACTTTATATAGTTTGAAAACTTTGAGGACACTTTGACCACAAATAAGTTCAACAGGTCAGATATGGACATCTATATGGCTTATGAAGCATCAGAAGGAGTCTATGAGTATGTATAGAAATCCCATGATCGAGGACTCTTTGGCCAGAAATATGTTCAGGAGGTCAAAAGGGGACCTCTGTATAGCTGATTTATCATCAAAAGGAGTCTATAACTTTATATAGATTGATTTCTTTTTTTTTAGGACACTTTGACCACAAATAAGTTCAAAAGGTCAGATATGGACATCTATATGGCTTATGAATCATCAGAAGGAGTCTATGAGTATGTATAGAAAGCATAAGATCGAGGACTCTTTGGCCAGAAATATGTTCTGGAGGTCAAAAGGGGTCCTCTGTATAGCTGATTTATCATCAAAAGGAGTCTATAACTTTATATAGTTTGAAAACTTTGAGGACACTTTGACCACAAATAAGTTCAACAGGTCAGATATGGACATCTATATGGCTTATGAAGCATCAGAAGGAGTCTATGAGTATGTATAGAAAGCATAAGATCGAGGACTCTTTGGCAAGAAATATGTTCTGGAGGTCAAAAAGGGCCCTCCGTATAGCTGATTTATCATCAAAAGGAGTCTATAACTTTATATAGTTTGAATTTTTTTTAGGACACTTTGACCACAGATAAGTTCAAAAGGTCAGATATGGTCATCTATATGGCTTATGAAGCATCAGAAGGAGTCTATGAGTATGTATAGAAAGCATAAGATCGAGGACTCTTTGGCCAGAAATATGTTCTGGAGGTCAAAAGGGGCACTCTGTATAGCTTATTTATCATCAAAAGGAGTCTATAACTTTCTATAGTTTGAAAAATTTTGAGAACACTTTGACCACAAATAAGTTCAAAAGGTCAGATATGGACATCTATATGGCTTATGAATCATCAGAAGGAGTCTATGAGTATGTATGGAAAGCCCAAGATTGAGGACTCTTTGGCCAGAAATATGTTCAGGAGGTCAAAAGGGGACCTCTGTATAGCTGACTTATCATCAAAAGGAGTCTATAACTTTATATAGTTTGAAAAATTTTAGGACACTTTGACCACAAATAAGTTCAACAGGTCAGATATGGACATCTATATGGCTTATGAAGCATCAGAAGGAGTCTATGAGTATGTATAGAAAGCCCATGATCGAGGACTCTTTGGCCAGAAATATGTTCAGGAGGTCAAAAGGGGACCTCTGTATAGCTGATTTATCATCAAAAGGAGTCTATAACTTTATATAGTTTGAAAAAATGTTAGGACACTTTGACCACAAATAAGTTCAAAAGGTCAGATATGGACATCTATATGGCTTATGAAGCATCAGAAGGAGTCTATGAGTATGTATAGAAATCCCATGATCGAGGACTCTTTGGCCAGAAATATGTTCAGGAGGTCAAAAGGGGACCTCTGTATAGCTGATTTATCATCAAAAGGAGTCTATAACTTTATATAGATTGATTTCTTTTTTTTTAGGACACTTTGACCACAAATAAGTTCAAAAGGTCAGATATGGACATCTATATGGCTTATGAATCATCAGAAGGAGTCTATGAGTATGTATAGAAAGCATAAGATCGAGGACTCTTTGGCCAGAAATATGTTCTGGAGGTCAAAAGGGGTCCTCTGTATAGCTGATTTATCATCAAAAGGAGTCTATAACTTTATATAGTTTGAAAACTTTGAGGACACTTTGACCACAAATAAGTTCAACAGGTCAGATATGGACATCTATATGGCTTATGAAGCATCAGAAGGAGTCTATGAGTATGTATAGAAAGCATAAGATCGAGGACTCTTTGGCAAGAAATATGTTCTGGAGGTCAAAAAGGGCCCTCCGTATAGCTGATTTATCATCAAAAGGAGTCTATAACTTTATATAGTTTGAACTTTTTTTAGGACACTTTGACCACAGATGAGTTCAAAAGGTCAGATATGGTCATCTATATGGCTTATGAAGCATCAGAAGGAGTCTATGAGTATGTATAGAAAGCCCAAGATCGAGGACTCTTTGGCAAGAAATATGTTCCTTGGGTTAAATATGGAATTCTGTATGTCTGACGTAACATCAGAAAGAGTCAACAATATGGAAAGGTCAAGTTTCGAGTACACACTCCTTGGCCAGAAAAAAATTCGGTAGGTCAAATATGGACTTTTGTCAGGATGATATAACATCCGAGGATATCAGTCTGAATGTATAGTGTTAATCTTTTAGGACTCTTTGGCCAGAAATATGTTCAGTAGGTCAAAAGGGGACCTCTGTATAGCTGATTTATCATCAGAAGGAGACTATAACTTTATATAGTTTGAAAAATTTTGAGGACACTTTGACAAGAAATAAGTTCAAAAGGTCAGATATGGACATCTATATGGCTTGTAAAGCATCAGAAGGAATCTATGAGTATGTATAGAAAGCCCAATATTGAGGACTCTTTGGCCAAAAACATGTTCAGGAGGTCAAAAGGGGACCTCTGTATAGCTGACTTATCATCAGAAGGAGACTATAACTTTATATACTTTGAAAAATTTTGAGGACACTTTGACAAGAAATAAGTTCAAAAGGTCAGCTATGGACATCTATATGGCTTATAAAGCATCAGAAGGAATCTATGAGTATGTATAGAAAGCCCAATATTGAGGACTCTTTGGCCAAAAACATGTTCAGGAGGTCAAAAGGGGACCTCTGTATAGCTGACTTATCATCAAAAGGAGTCTATAACTTTATATAGTTTGAAAAATTTTAGGACACTTTGACCACAGATAAGTTCAAAATGTCAGATATGGAAATCTATATGGCTTAAGAAGCATCAGAAGGAGTCTATGAGTATGTATAGAAAGCCCAAGATCGAGGACTCTTTGGCCAGAAATATGTTCAGTAGGTCAAAAGGGGCCCTCTGTATAGCTGATTTATCTTAAAAAGGAGTCTATAACTTTATATAGTTTGAAAAATTTTAGGACACTTTGACCACAGATAAGTTCAAAATGTCAGATATGGAAATCTATATGGCTTAAGAAGCATCAGAAGGAGTCTATGAGTATGTATAGAAAGCCCAAGATCGAGGACTCTTTGGCCAGAAATATGTTCAGTAGGTCAAAAGGGGCCCTCTGTATAGCTGATTTATCATCAACAGGAGTCTATAACTTTATATAGTTTGAATTTTTTTTAGGACACTTTGACCACAGATAAGTTCAAAAGGTCAGATATGGTCATCTATATGGCTTATGAAGCATCAGAAGGAGTCTATGAGTATGTATAGAAAGCCCAAGATCGAGGACTCTTTGGCCAGAAATATGTTCAGGAGGTCAAAAGGGGCCCTCTGTATAACTGATTTATCATCAAAAGGAGTCTATAACTTTATATAGTTTGAAAACTTTGAGGACACTTTGACCACAAATAAGTTCAACAGGTCAGATATGGACATCTATATGGCTTATGAAGCATCAGAAGGAGTCTATGAGTATGTATAGAAATCCCATGATCGAGGACTCTTTGGCCAGAAATATGTTCAGGAGGTCAAAAGGGGACCTCTGTATAGCTGATTTATCATCAAAAGGAGTCTATAACTTTATATAGATTGATTTCTTTTTTTTTAGGACACTTTGACCACAAATAAGTTCAAAAGGTCAGATATGGACATCTATATGGCTTATGAATCATCAGAAGGAGTCTATGAGTATGTATAGAAAGCATAAGATCGAGGACTCTTTGGCCAGAAATATGTTCTGGAGGTCAAAAGGGGTCCTCTGTATAGCTGATTTATCATCAAAAGGAGTCTATAACTTTATATAGTTTGAAAACTTTGAGGACACTTTGACCACAAATAAGTTCAACAGGTCAGATATGGACATCTATATGGCTTATGAAGCATCAGAAGGAGTCTATGAGTATGTATAGAAAGCATAAGATCGAGGACTCTTTGGCAAGAAATATGTTCTGGAGGTCAAAAAGGGCCCTCCGTATAGCTGATTTATCATCAAAAGGAGTCTATAACTTTATATAGTTTGAATTTTTTTTAGGACACTTTGACCACAGATAAGTTCAAAAGGTCAGATATGGTCATCTATATGGCTTATGAAGCATCAGAAGGAGTCTATGAGTATGTATAGAAAGCATAAGATCGAGGACTCTTTGGCCAGAAATATGTTCTGGAGGTCAAAAGGGGCACTCTGTATAGCTTATTTATCATCAAAAGGAGTCTATAACTTTCTATAGTTTGAAAAATTTTGAGAACACTTTGACCACAAATAAGTTCAAAAGGTCAGATATGGACATCTATATGGCTTATGAATCATCAGAAGGAGTCTATGAGTATGTATGGAAAGCCCAAGATTGAGGACTCTTTGGCCAGAAATATGTTCAGGAGGTCAAAAGGGGACCTCTGTATAGCTGACTTATCATCAAAAGGAGTCTATAACTTTATATAGTTTGAAAAATTTTAGGACACTTTGACCACAAATAAGTTCAACAGGTCAGATATGGACATCTATATGGCTTATGAAGCATCAGAAGGAGTCTATGAGTATGTATAGAAAGCCCATGATCGAGGACTCTTTGGCCAGAAATATGTTCAGGAGGTCAAAAGGGGACCTCTGTATAGCTGATTTATCATCAAAAGGAGTCTATAACTTTATATAGTTTGAAAAAATGTTAGGACACTTTGACCACAAATAAGTTCAAAAGGTCAGATATGGACATCTATATGGCTTATGAAGCATCAGAAGGAGTCTATGAGTATGTATAGAAAGCATAAGATCGAGGACTCTTTGGCAAGAAATATGTTCTGGAGGTCAAAAAGGGCCCTCCGTATAGCTGATTTATCATCAAAAGGAGTCTATAACTTTATATAGTTTGAACTTTTTTTAGGACACTTTGACCACAGATGAGTTCAAAAGGTCAAATATGGTCATCTATATGGCTTATGAAGCATCAGAAGGAGTCTATGAGTATGTATAGAAAGCATAAGATCGAGGACTCTTTGGCCAGAAATATGTTCTGGAGGTCAAAAGGGGTCCTCTGTATAGCTGATTTATCATCAAAAGGAGTCTATAACTTTATATAGTTTGAAAACTTTGAGGACACTTTGACCACAAATAAGTTCAACAGGTCAGATATGGACATCTATATGGCTTATGAAGCATCAGAAGGAGTCTATGAGTATGTATAGAAAGCATAAGATCGAGGACTCTTTGGCAAGAAATATGTTCTGGAGGTCAAAAAGGGCCCTCCGTATAGCTGATTTATCATCAAAAGGAGTCTATAACTTTATATAGTTTGAACTTTTTTTAGGACACTTTGACCACAGATGAGTTCAAAAGGTCAGATATGGTCATCTATATGGCTTATGAAGCATCAGAAGGAGTCTATGAGTATGTATAGAAAGCATAAGATCGAGGACTCTTTGGCCAGAAATATGTTCTGGAGGTCAAAAGGGGCACTCTGTATAGCTTATTTATCATCAAAAGGAGTCTATAACTTTCTATAGTTTGAAAAATTTTGAGAACACTTTGACCACAAATAAGTTCAAAAGGTCAGCTATGGACATCTATATGGCTTATGAATCATCAGAAGGAGTCTATGAGTATGTATGGAAAGCCCAAGATTGAGGACTCTTTGGCCAGAAATATGTTCAGGAGGTCAAAAGGGGACCTCTGTATAGCTGACTTATCATCAAAAGGAGTCTATAACTTTATATAGTTTGAAAAATTTTAGGACACTTTGACCACAAATAAGTTCAACAGGTCAGATATGGACATCTATATGGCTTATGAAGCATCAGAAGGAGTCTATGAGTATGTATAGAAAGCATAAGATCGAGGACTCTTTGGCCAGAAATATGTTCTGGAGGTCAAAAGGGGACCTCTGTATAGCTGATTTATCATCAAATGGAGTCTATAACTTTCTATAGTTTGAAAAAATGTTAAGACACTTTGACCACAAATAAGTTCAAAAGGTCAGATATGGACATCTATATGGCTTATGAAGCATCAGAAGGAGTCTATGAGTATGTATAGAAAGCCCATGATCGAGGACTCTTTGGCCAGAAATATGTTCAGGAGGTCAAAAGGGGACCTCTGTATAGCTGATTTATCTTTAAAAGGAGTCTATAACTTTATATAGTTTGAAAAATTTTAGGACACTTTGACCACAAATAAGTTCAAAATGTCAGATATGGAAATCTATATGGCTTATGAAGCATCAGAAGGAGTCTATGAATATGTATAGAAAGCATAAGATCGAGGACTCTTTGGCCAGAAATATGTTCTGGAGGTCAAAAGGGGACCTCTGTATAGCTGATTTATCATCAAAAGGAGTCTATAACTTTATATAGATTGATTTCTATTTTTTAGGACACTTTGACCACAAATAAGTTCAAAAGGTCAGATATGGACATCTATATGGCTTATGAAGCATCAGAAGGAGTCTATGAGTATGTATAGAAAGCATAAGATCGAGGACTCTTTGGCCAGAAATATGTTCTGGAGGTCAAAAGGGGTCCTCTGTATAGCTGATTTATCATCAAAAGGAGTCTATAACTTTCTATAGTTTGAAAAAATGTTAGGACATTTTGACCACAAATAAGTTCAAAATGTCAGATATGGAATTCTATATGGCTTATGAAGCATCAGAAGGAGTCTAGAGTATGTATAGAAAGCCCAAGATCGAGGACTCTTTGGCCAGAAATATGTTCAGGAGGTCAAAGGGGGACCTCTGTATAGCTGACTTATCATCAAAAGGAGTCTATAACTTTCTATAGTTTGAAAAATTTTGAGAACACTTTGACCACAAATAAGTTCAAAAGGTCAGATATGGACATCTATATGGCTTATGAATCATCAGAAGGAGTCTAGGAGTATGTATGGATAGCCCAAGATTGAGGACTCTTTGGCCAGAAATATGTTCAGGAAGTCAAAAGGGGACCTCTGTATAGCTGACTTATCATCAAAAGGAGTCTATAACTTTATATAGTTTGAAAAATTTTAGGACACTTTGACCACAAATAGGTTCAACAGGTCAGATATGGACATCTATATGGCTTATGAAGCATCAGAAGGAGTCTATGAGTATGTATAGAAAGCATAAGATCGAGGACTCTTTGGCCAGAAATATGTTCTGGAGGTCAAAAGGGGACCTCTGTATAGCTGATTTATCATCAAAAGGAGTCTATAACTTTCTATAGTTTGAAAAAATGTTAAGACACTTTGACCACAAATAAGTTCAAAAGGTCAGATATGGACATCTATATGGCTTATGAAGCATCAGAAGGAGTCTATGAGTATGTATAGAAAGCCCATGATCGAGGACTCTTTGGCCAGAAATATGTTCAGGAGGTCAAAAGGGGACCTCTGTATAGCTGATTTATCTTTAAAAGGAGTCTATAACTTTATATTGTTTGAAAAATTTTAGGACACTTTGACCACAAATAAGTTCAAAATGTCAGATATGGAAATCTATATGGCTTATGAAGCATCAGAAGAAGTCTATATGTATCGAAAGCATAAGATCGAGGACTCTTTGGCAAGAAATTTGTTCTGGAGGTCAAAAAGGGCCCTCCGTATAGCTGATTTATCATCAAAAGGAGTCTATAACTTTATATAGTTTGAATTTTTTTTAGGACACTTTGACCACAGATAAGTTCAAAAGGTCAGATATGGACATCTATATGGCTTATGAAGCATCAGAAGGAGTCTATGAGTATGTATAGAAAGCCCATGATCGAGGACTCTTTGGCCAGAAATATGTTCAGGAGGTCAAAAGGGGACCTCTGTATAGCTGATTTATCATCAAAAGGAGTCTATAACTTTATATAGTTTGAAAAAATGTTAGGACACTTTGACCACAAATAAGTTCAAAAGGTCAGATATGGACATCTATATGGCTTATGAAGCATCAGAAGGAGTCTATGAGTATGTATAGAAAGCATAAGATCGAGGACTCTTTGGCAAGAAATATGTTCTGGAGGTCAAAAAGGGCCCTCCGTATAGCTGATTTATCATCAAAAGGAGTCTATAACTTTATATAGTTTGAACTTTTTTTAGGACACTTTGACCACAGATGAGTTCAAAAGGTCAGATATGGTCATCTATATGGCTTATGAAGCATCAGAAGGAGTCTATGAGTATGTATAGAAAGCATAAGATCGAGGACTCTTTGGCCAGAAATATGTTCTGGAGGTCAAAAGGGGTCCTCTGTATAGCTGATTTATCATCAAAAGGAGTCTATAACTTTATATAGTTTGAAAACTTTGAGGACACTTTGACCACAAATAAGTTCAACAGGTCAGATATGGACATCTATATGGCTTATGAAGCATCAGAAGGAGTCTATGAGTATGTATAGAAAGCATAAGATCGAGGACTCTTTGGCAAGAAATATGTTCTGGAGGTCAAAAAGGGCCCTCCGTATAGCTGATTTATCATCAAAAGGAGTCTATAACTTTATATAGTTTGAACTTTTTTTAGGACACTTTGACCACAGATGAGTTCAAAAGGTCAGATATGGTCATCTATATGGCTTATGAAGCATCAGAAGGAGTCTATGAGTATGTATAGAAAGCATAAGATCGAGGACTCTTTGGCCAGAAATATGTTCTGGAGGTCAAAAGGGGCACTCTGTATAGCTTATTTATCATCAAAAGGAGTCTATAACTTTCTATAGTTTGAAAAATTTTGAGAACACTTTGACCACAAATAAGTTCAAAAGGTCAGCTATGGACATCTATATGGCTTATGAATCATCAGAAGGAGTCTATGAGTATGTATGGAAAGCCCAAGATTGAGGACTCTTTGGCCAGAAATATGTTCAGGAGGTCAAAAGGGGACCTCTGTATAGCTGACTTATCATCAAAAGGAGTCTATAACTTTATATAGTTTGAAAAATTTTAGGACACTTTGACCACAAATAAGTTCAACAGGTCAGATATGGACATCTATATGGCTTATGAAGCATCAGAAGGAGTCTATGAGTATGTATAGAAAGCATAAGATCGAGGACTCTTTGGCCAGAAATATGTTCTGGAGGTCAAAAGGGGACCTCTGTATAGCTGATTTATCATCAAAAGGAGTCTATAACTTTCTATAGTTTGAAAAAATGTTAAGACACTTTGACCACAAATAAGTTCAAAAGGTCAGATATGGACATCTATATGGCTTATGAAGCATCATAAGGAGTCTATGAGTATGTATAGAAAGCCCATGATCGAGGACTCTTTGGCCAGAAATATGTTCAGGAGGTCAAAAGGGGACCTCTGTATAGCTGATTTATCTTTAAAAGGAGTCTATAACTTTATATAGTTTGAAAAATTTTAGGACACTTTGACCACAAATAAGTTCAAAATGTCAGATATGGAAATCTATATGGCTTATGAAGCATCAGAAGGAGTCTATGAATATGTATAGAAAGCATAAGATCGAGGACTCTTTGGCCAGAAATATGTTCTGGAGGTCAAAAGGGGACCTCTGTATAGCTGATTTATCATCAAAAGGAGTCTATAACTTTATATAGATTGATTTCTATTTTTTAGGACACTTTGACCACAAATAAGTTCAAAAGGTCAGATATGGACATCTATATGGCTTATGAAGCATCAGAAGGAGTCTATGAGTATGTATAGAAAGCATAAGATCGAGGACTCTTTGGCCAGAAATATGTTCTGGAGGTCAAAAGGGGTCCTCTGTATAGCTGATTTATCATCAAAAGGAGTCTATAACTTTCTATAGTTTGAAAAAATGTTAGGACATTTTGACCACAAATAAGTTCAAAATGTCAGATATGGAATTCTATATGGCTTATGAAGCATCAGAAGGAGTCTAGAGTATGTATAGAAAGCCCAAGATCGAGGACTCTTTGGCCAGAAATATGTTCAGGAGGTCAAAGGGGGACCTCTGTATAGCTGACTTATCATCAAAAGGAGTCTATAACTTTCTATAGTTTGAAAAATTTTGAGAACACTTTGACCACAAATAAGTTCAAAAGGTCAGATATGGACATCTATATGGCTTATGAATCATCAGAAGGAGTCTAGGAGTATGTATGGATAGCCCAAGATTGAGGACTCTTTGGCCAGAAATATGTTCTGGAGGTCAAAAGGGGACCTCTGTATAGCTGATTTATCATCAAAAGGAGTCTATAACTTTATATAGTTTGAAATTTTTTTAGGACACTTTGACCACAGATAAGTTCAAAAGGTCAGATATGGTCATCTATATGGCTTATGAAGCATCAGAAGGAGTCTATGAGTATGTATAGAAAGCATAAGATCGAGGACTCTTTGGCCAGAAATATGTTCTGGAGGTCAAAAGGGGCACTCTGTATAGCTTATTTATCATCAAAAGGAGTCTATAACTTTCTATAGTTTGAAAAATTTTGAGGACACTTTGACCACAAATAAGTTCAAAAGGACAGATATGGACATCTATATGGCTTATGAAGCATCAGAAGGAGTCTATGAGTATGTATAGAAAGCCCAAGATCGAGGACTCTTTGACCAGAAATATGTTCTGAAGGTCAAAAGGGGACCTCTGTATAGCTGATTTATCATAAAAAGGAGTCTATAACTTTCTATAGTTTGAAAAATTTTGAGGACACTTTGACCACAAATAAGTTCAAAAGGTCAGATATGGATATCTATATGGCTTATGTAACATTAGAAGGAGTCTATGAGTATGTATAGAAAGGTCAAGATTGAGAACTCTATGGCCATAAATATATACCTTGGGTCAAATATGGACTTCTGTATGGCTGATTTAACATCAGAAGGAGTCTATGAGTTTCTAAGAGTAAAACACATTTAGAGGATTCTTTGGCCAAAAACATGTTATATCAGTCAAATATGGCTACAGTCTGGCTGACATAACATCACGAGAAGTCTTTATGGTAGGAGAAATATAAATAGTAAGGTAAATGTTCAAGGTCTCTGGCCAGAAATATGTTCAGAAGGTCAAATATGGCCTTCTGTATGGCTGATTTAACATCAGAAGGAGTCTATACATTTATAATAGACAAAATCCTTTTGAGAACTCTTAGGTCAAATTTTTTTTCAATCAGTCAAATGTGGACTACTGTCTGCCTGATTTTACATTACGAGAAGTCAGTCTATATGTATAGTGAGTTGATGTTCACGGTCTCTGGCTAGAAATATGTTCAGAAGGTCAAAAATAGACTACTGGCTGGTTAATATAACATCACAAGAAGTCAATCTGTAGTATAGCAAGATAATGTTCAAGAACTCTTTGGCCAGAAATATGTTCAGAAGGTCAAAAGGTGACCTTTGTATAGCTGATTTTTCATCAGAAGGAGACTATAACTTTATATAGTTTGAAAAATTTTGAGGACACTTTGACCAGAAATAAGTTCAAAAGGTCAGATATGGACATCTATATGGCTTATGAAGCATCAGAAGGATTTGGACTATGATTATGTATAGAAAGCCAAAGATCGAGGACTCTTTGGCAAGAAATATGTTCCTTGGGTCAAATACGGAATTCTGTATGTCTGACGTAACATCAGAAAGAGTCAACAAGTATATATGGAAAGGTCAAGTTTCGCGTACTCACTCTTTGGCCAGAAAAAAATCCGGTAGGTCAAATATGGACTTTTGTCAGGATGATATAACATCTTTAAGGACTCTTTGGCCAGAAATATGTTCAGTAGGTCAAAAGCTACTACTATGTATAGCTCATTGTTATAACATTATGTGCTTTGCACAAACGATCTAACGTTGAGCATCATTAAAGAAACATAGGTTATGCACTTCGTGCATTGCATTGCATTGCACACCAAAACTAACTCCATGTTCATTAAAGAGATAACATATGTGTTGTTGCAATTGCATTGCACAAACGATCTAACGTTGTGCACTGAAGAATAACATATAGGTTATGCACTTTTCGCATTTGCATTGCATGGCACACCAGAACAAAATCATTCCCATGTTCATTATAGAGATGATATGTGTGTTGATGCATTGCATTGCATTGCATTGCATTGCATTGCACTAACGATCTAACGTTGTGCACTGAAGAATAACATATAGGTTATGCACTTTTCGCATTGCATGGCATTGCACACCAGAACTAAATCATTCCCATGTTCATTAAACAGATAACGTGTGTTGGTGCATTGCATTGCATTGCATTGCATTACTTTACTTTGCTTTGCATTGCATTGCATTGCATTACATTGCACTAACGATCTATCGTTATGCACTGAAGAATAACTTATAGGTTATGCATAATTCGCATTGCATTGCATTGCACACCAGAACATAATCATTCCCATGTTCATTATAGAGATGATATGTGTGTTGATGCATTGCATTGCATTGCATTGCATTGCATTGCACTAACGATCTAACGTTGTGCACTGAAGAATAACATATAGGTTATGCACTTTTCGCATTGCATGGCATTGCACACCAGAACTAAATCATTCCCATGTTCATTAAACAGATAACGTGTGTTGGTGCATTGCATTGCATTGCACAAACGATCTAACGTTGTGCACTGAAGAATAACATATAGGTCATCCACTTTTCGCATTGCATGGCATTGCAAACCAGAACTAAATCATTCCCATGTTCTTTAAAGAGATGATATGTGTGTTGATGCATTGCATTGCACTAGCGATGTAACGTTGTGCACTGAAGAATAACATATAGGTTATGCACTTTTTGCATTGCATTGCATTGCACACCAGAACTACCTCATTCCCATGTTGATTAAAGACGTGTGTTGTTGCATTGCATTGCATTGCATTGCATTGATTTGCATTTATTTGCATTGCTTTGCACTGCATTGCATTGCATTGCATTGCATTGCATTGCACAAACGATCTAACGTTGTGCACTGAAGAATAACATATAGGTTATGCTCTTTTCGCATTGCATTTGCACACCAGAACTACCTCATTCCCATGTTGATTAAAGACATAACGTGTGTTGTTGCTTTGCATTGCATTGCATTGCACTAACGATCTAACGTTGTGCACTGAATAACATTCATTCATTGCATTGCATTGCACACCAGAACTAAATCATTCCCATGTTTATTAAAGACATAACGTGTGTTGTTGCATTGCTCTGCTTTGCACTGTATTGCATTGCATTGCTCTAACGATCTAACGTTGTGCACTGAAGAATAACATATAGGTTATGCACTTTTCGCATTGCATTGCATTGCACACCAGAACTAAATCATTCCCATGTTGATTAAAGACATAACGTGTGCTGTTGCATTGCATTGCATTGCATTGCATTGCATTGATTTGCAATGCTTTGCACTGCATTGCATTGCATTGCATTGCATTGCACTAACGATCTAACTTTGTGCACTGAAGAATAACATATAGGTTATGCACTTTTTGCATTTCACTGCATTGCACACCAGAACTAAATCATTCCCATGTTCATTAAAGAGATAACGTTTGTTGGTGCATTGCATTGCATTGCATTGCACAAACGATCTATGAAGAACAACATTTAGGTTATGCTCTTTTCGCATTGCATTGCACACCAGAACAAAATCATTCCAAAGTTCATTATAGAGATGATATGTGTGTTGTTGCATTGCATTGCATTGCATTGCACTAACGATGTGCACTGAAGAATAACATACAGGGTATGCTCTTTTCGCATTGCATTGCACACCAGAACAAAATCATTCCATTGCAAAGTCCAGTGCAAAGTATTGCATTGCATTGCTTTGCACTGCTTTGCATTGCATTGCATTGCACTAACGATCTAACGTTGTGCACTGAAGAATAACATATAGGTATGCACTTTTTGCACTGCATTGCATTGCACACCAGAACTATCTCATTCCCATGTTGATTAAAGACATAACGTGTGTTGTTGCATTGCATTGCACTAACGATCTAACTTTGTGCACTGAAGAATAACATATAGGTTATGCTCTTTTGGCATTTCACTGCATTGCACGCCATAACTAAATCATTCCCATGTTCATTAAAGAGATAACGTTTGTTGGTGCATTGCATTGCATTGCACAAACGATCTAAGGTTGTGCACTGAAGAAAAACATATAGGTTATGCACTTTTTGCATTGCATTGCATTGCACACCAGAACTAAATCATTCCCATATTCATTAAAGAGATAATATGTGTTGTTGCATTGCATCGTATTGCATTGCATTGATTTGCATTGCTTTGCACTGCATTGCATTGCACTACACTTACGATCTAACGTTGTGCACTGAAGAATAACATATAGGTTATGCACTTTTTGCATTGCATTGCATTGCACACCAGAACTAAATCTTTCCCATGTTCATTAAAGACATAACGTGTGTTGTTGCATTGCATTGTATTGCATTGCATTACATTGATTTGCATTGCTTTGCACTGCATTGCATTGCACTACACTTACGATGTAACGTTGTGCACTGAAGAATAACATATAGGTTATGCACTTTTCGCATTGCATTGCATTGCACACCAGAACTAAATCATTTCCATGTTGATTAAAGACATAACGTGTGCTGTTGCATTGCATTGCATTGATTTGCAATGCTTTGCATTGCATTGCATTGCATTGCATTGCATTGCATTGCATTGCATTGATTTGCAATGCTTTGCACTGCATTGCATTGCATTGCATTGCATTGCACTAACGATCTAACTTTGTGCACTGAAGAATAACATATAGGTTATGCACTTTTTGCATTTCACTGCATTGCACACCAGAACTAAATCATTCCCAGGTTCATTAAAGAGATAACGTTTTTTGGTGCATTGCATTGCATTGCTTTGCATTGCACAAACGATCTAATGTTGTGCACTGAAGAATAACATATAGGTTACGCTCTTTTCGCATTGCATTGCACACCAGAACAAAATCATTCCAAAGTTCATTATAGAGATGATATGTGTGTTGTTGCATTGCATTGCATTGATTTGCATTGCTTTGCACTGCATTGCATTGCATTGCATTGCATTGCATTGCATTGCATTGCACTACACTAAAGATCTAACGTTGTGCACTGAAAAATAACATATAGGTTATGCACTTTTTGCATTGCATTGCACACCAGAACTAAATCATTCCCATGTTGATTAAAGACATAACGTGTGCTGTTGCATTGCATTGCATTGCATTGATTTGCAATGCTTTGCACTGCATTGCATTGCATTGCATTGCATTGCATTGCATTGCATTGCATTGCATTGCATTGCATTGCACTAACGATCTAGCTTTGTGCACTGAAGAATAACATATAGGTTATGCACTTTTTGCATTTCACTGCATTGCACACCAGAACTAAATCATTCCCATGTTCATTAAAGAGATAACGTTTGTTGGTGCATTGCATTGCACAAACGATCTAATGTTGTGCACTGAAGAATAACATATAGGTTATGCTCTTTTCGCATTGCATTGCACACCAGAACAAAATCATTCCAAAGTTCATTATAGAGATGATATGTGTGTTGTTGCATTGCATTTCATTGCACTAGCGATGTAACGTTGTGCACTGAAGAAAAACATATAGGTTATGCACTTTTTGCATTGCATTGCACTCCAGAACTAAATCATTCCCATGTTCTTTAAAGAGATAATGTGTGTTGTTGCATTGCATTGTATTCCATTGCATTGCTTTGCACTGCTTTGCATTGAATTGCATTGCACTAACGATCTAACGTTGTGCACTAAAGAATAACATATAGGTATGCACTTTTTGCACTGCAATTGCATTGCACACCAGAACTACCTCATTCCCATGTTGATTAAAGACATAACGTATGTTGTTGCATTGAATTGATTTGCAATGCTTTGCACTGCATTGCATTGCATTGCCCTAAAAATCTAACTTTGTGCACTGAAGAATAACATATAGGTTATGCTCTTTTTGCCTTTCACTGCATTGCACACCAGAACTAAATCATTCCCATGTTCATTAAAGAGATAACGTTTGTTGGTGCATTGCATTGCATTGCATTGCACAAACGATCTAATGTTGTGCACTGAAAAATAACATATAGGTTATGCTCTTTTCGCATTGCATTGCACACCAGAACAAAATCATTCCCAAGTTCATTATAGAGATGATATGTGTGTTGTTGCATTGCATTGCATTGAACTAACGATCTAACGCTGTGCACTGTAGAATAACATATAGATTATGCACTTTTTGCATTGCATTGTATTGCACAGCAGAACTAAATCATTGTCATGTTCATTAAAGAGATAACGTGTGTTGTTGCATTGCATTGCATTGCATTGCACAAACGATCTAACGTTGTGCACTGAAAAATAACTTATAGGTTATGCATAATTCGCATTGCATTGCATTGCACACCAGAACAAAATCATTCCCATGTTCATTATAGAGATGATATGTGTGTTGATGCATTGCATTGCATTGCATTGCACAAACGATCTAACGTTGTGCACTGAAGAATAACATATAGGTTATGCACTTTTTGCATTGCATTGCATTGCACACCAGAACTAAACAATTATCATGTTCATTAAAGAGAGAACGTGTGTTGTTTCATTGCATTGCACAAACGATCTAACGGTGTGCACTGAAGAATAACATACAGGTTATGCTCTTTTCGCATTGCATTGCACACCAGAACAAAATCATTCCAAAGTTCATTATAGAGATGATATGTGTGTTGTTGCATTGCATTGCATTGCATTGCATTGCATTGCATTGCATTGCATTGCATTGCACAAACGATCTATGAAGAACAACATTTAGGTTATGCTCTTTTCGCATTGCATTGCACACAAGAACAAAATCATTCCAAAGTTCATTATAGAGATGATATGTGTGTTGTTGCATTGCATTGCATTGCATTGCACTAACGATGTGCACTGAAGAATAACATACAGGGTATGCTCTTTTCGCATTGCATTGCACACCAGAACAAAATCATTCCATTGCAAAGTCCAGTGCAAAGTATTGCATTGCATTGCTTTGCACTGCTTTGCATTGCATTGCATTGCACTAACGATCTAACGTTGTGCACTGAAGAATAACATATAGGTATGCACTTTTTGCACTGCATTGCATTGCACACCAGAACTATCTCATTCCCATGTTGATTAAAGACATAACGTGTGTTGTTGCATTGCATTGCACTAACGATCTAACTTTGTGCACTGAAGAATAACATATAGGTTATGCTCTTTTGGCATTTCACTGCATTGCACGCCGTAACTAAATCATTCCCATGTTCATTAAAGAGATAACGTTTGTTGGTGCATTGCATTGCATTGCATTGCACAAACGATCTAAGGTTGTGCACTGAAGAAAAACATATAGGTTATGCACTTTTTGCATTGCATTGCATTGCACACCAGAACTAAATCATTCCCATATTCATTAAAGAGATAATGTGTGTTGTTGCATTGCATCGTATTGCATTGCATTGATTTGCATTGCTTTGCACTGCATTGCATTGCACTACACTTACGATCTAACGTTGTGCACTGAAGAATAACATATAGGTTATGCACTTTTTGCATTGCATTGCATTGCACACCAGAACTAAATCTTTCCCATGTTCATTAAAGACATAACGTGTGTTGTTGCATTGCATTGTATTGCATTGCATTACATTGATTTGCATTGCTTTGCACTGCATTGCATTGCACTACACTTACGATGTAACGTTGTGCACTGAAGAATAACATATAGGTTATGCACTTTTCGCATTGCATTGCATTGCACACCAGAACTAAATCATTTCCATGTTGATTAAAGACATAACGTGTGCTGTTGCATTGCATTGCAATGATTTGCAATGCTTTGCATTGCATTGCATTGCATTGCATTGCATTGATTTGCAATGCTTTGCACTGCATTGCATTGCATTGCACTAACGATCTAACTTTGTGCACTGAAGAATAACATATAGGTTATGCACTTTTTGCATTTCACTGCATTGCACACCAGAACAAAATCACTCCAAGGTTCATTAAAGAGATAACGTTTTTTGGTGCATTACATTGCATTGCTTTGCATTGCACAAACGATCTAATGTTGTGCACTGAAGAATAACATATAGGTTACGCTCTTTTCGCATTGCATTGCACACCAGAACAAAATCATTCCAAAGTTCATTATAGAGATGATATGTGTGTTGTTGCATTGCATTGCATTGATTTGCATTGCTTTGCACTGCATTGCACTGCATTGCATTGCATTGCATTGCATTGCATTGCACTACACTAAAGATCTAACGTTGTGCACTGAAAAATAACATATAGGTTATGCACTTTTTGCATTGCATTGCATTGCACACCAGAACTAAATCATTCCCATGTTGATTAAAGACATAACGTGTGCTGTTGCATTGCATTGCATTGCATTGCATTGCACTAACGATCTAACTTTGTGCACTGAAGAATAACATATAGGTTATGCACTTTTTGCATTTCACTGCATTGCACACCAGAACTAAATCATTCCCATGTTCATTAAAGAGATAACGTTTGTTGGTGCATTGCATTGCACAAACGATCTAATGTTGTGCACTGAAGAATAACATATAGGTTATGCTCTTTTCGCATTGCATTGCACACCAGAACAAAATCATTCCAAATTTCATTATAAAGATGATATGTGTGTTGTTGCATTGCATTGCATTGCATTGCATTGAACTAACGATCTAACGTTGTGCACTGTAGAATAACATATAGGTTATGCACTTTTTGCATTGTATTGCATTGCACACCAGAACTAAATCATTCTCATGTTCATTAAAGAGATAACGTGTGTTGTTGCATTGCATTTCATTGCACTAGCGATGTAACGTTGTGCACTGAAGAAAAACATATAGGTTATGCACTTTTTGCATTGCATTGCACTCCAGAACTAAATCATTCCCATGTTCTTTAAAGAGATAATGTGTGTTGTTGCATTGCATTGTATTCCATTGCATTGCTTTGCACTGCTTTGCATTGAATTGCATTGCACTAACGATCTAACGTTGTGCACTAAAGAATAACATATAGGTATGCACTTTTTGCACTGCAATTGCATTGCACACCAGAACTACCTCATTCCCATGTTGATTAAAGACATAACGTATGTTGTTGCATTGAATTGATTTGCAATGCTTTGCACTGCATTGCATTGCATTGCACAAACGATCTAACGTTGTGCACTGAAGAATAACATATAGGTTATGCTCTTTTCGCATTGTATTGCACAGCAGAACTAAATCATTCTCATGTTCATTAAAGAGATAACGTGTGTTGTTGCATTGCATTGCATTGCATTGCACAAACGATCTAACGTTGTGCACTGAAGAATAACTTATAGGTTATGCACTTTTTGCATTGCATTGCATTGCACACCAGAACAAAATCATTCCCATGTTCATTATAGAGATGATATGTGTGTTGATGCATTGCATTGCATTGCATTGCACAAACGATCTAACGTTGTGCACTGAAGAATAACATATAGGTTATGCACTTTTTGCATTGCATTGCATTGCACACCAGAACTAAACAATTATCATGTTCATTAAAGAGAGAACGTGTGTTGTTTCATTGCATTGCACAAACGATCTAACGTTGTGCACTGAAGAATAACATACAGGTTATGCACTTTTTGCATTGCATTGCATTGCACACCAGAACTACCTCATTCCCATGTTGATTAAAGACATAACGTGTGTTGTTGCTTTGCATTGTATTGTATTGCATTGCATTGCATTGCATTGCATTGCATTGCATTGCATTGCATTGCATTGCTTTGCACTGCATTGCATTGCATTGCACAAACGATCTAACGTTGTGCACTGAAGAAAAACATATAGGTTATGCACTTTTGCATTGCATTGCATTGCACACCAGAACTAAATCATTCCCATGTTCATTAAAGAGATAATGTGTGTTGTTGCATTGCATTGCATTGCATTGCATTGCATTGCACAAACGATCTAACGTTGTGCACTGAAGAATAAAATATAGGTTATGCACTTTTTGCATTGCATTGCATTGCACACCAGAACTAAATCATTCCCATGTTCTTTAAAGAGATGATATGTATGTTGATGCATTGCATTGCACTAGCAAAGTAACGTTGTGCACAGAAGAATAACATATAGGTTATGCACATTTTGCATTGCATTGCACACTAGAACTTAACCATTCCTATGTTCATTAAAGAGATGGTATGTGTGTTGTTGCATTGCATTGCACTAACGATCTAACGTTGTGCACTGAAGAATAACATATAGGTTATGCACTTTTCGCATTGCATTGCATTGCGTTGCACACCAGAACTCACTCAATCCCATGTTCATTAAAGAGATAACTTATGTGCTGTTGCATTGCATTGCACTAACGATCTAACGTTGTGCATTGAAGAATAACATATAGGCACTTCTTGCATTGCATTACACACCAGAAGTATCTCGTACAATATGTGCTATTGCATTGCATTTCACACAAGATCAAACTTTGTGCATTGAAGAATAACATATAAGCTATGAGTGCATCACAAGCATACAATAACTATCTCATTCCGATGTGCATTGAAGAGATAAAATTTTTGGAGTTACATTCCACTGCATAAAAGATCTAACTGATATAGTTAGATATAATAATAATACATTATTATTATTCAACGCTAATTCTTAGATCGTTTGTGCAATGCAACACTCATGTTATGTTTTCATTGCACATGAGGTATGAAGTAGTTTATTCTATGCATTGTAACCCAAGAGGTAAATGCAATAATTTCCCTTAAAAGAAAAAATGAATGTTAGTTATTGTGCAATGCCAATGCACATATGTCATGTGTCAAATCAGGCCTACAGAGGACCCTCTTTGACCTACAGAACATATTTTCTGTCCAAAGAGTTCTTACTGACTTCTTGTGATGCAAGACAGTAGTCCATGTTTGGTCAAACATATTTCACATATTGCACATATTTCTGACCCAAGAGTAATCGATCTTAAACTTTCTATACATTCTCGTAGAATCTTTCTGATGTTACATCAATCAGCCATACAGAAGTCCATTTTTGACCTACTGAACACATTTCTGGATAAAGAGTCCTTGAACATTAACTTACTAAACATACAAGACTGACTTCTTGTGATGTTATATAAGCCAGACAGTAGTCCATATTTGACTGATTGAACATATTTTTGGCAAAAGAGTCCTCAAAAGGTATTTTATGTATATTATAAAGTTATAGTCTCCTTCTGATGATAAATCAGCTATACAGAGGTCCCCTTTTGACCTACTGAACATATTTCTGGCCAAAGAGTCCTAAAAGATTAACACTATACATTCAGACTGATATCTTCGGATGTTATATCATCCTGACAAAATAGCCCATATTTGACCTACCGAATTTTTTTCTGGCCAAGGAGTGAGTACTCGAAACTTGACCTTTCCATATATACTTGTTGACTCTTTCTGATGTGACGTGAGACATACAGAATTCCATATTTGACCCAAGGAACATATTTCTTGCCAAAGAGTCCTCGATCTTGGGCTATCTATACATACTCATAGACTCCTTCTGATGATAAATTATGAAAATAAATGACTCTGATAATAAATGACTCTGGCCAAAGAGTCCTCGATCTTGCGTTTTCTATACATACTCATAGACTCCTTCTGATGCTTCATAAGCCATATAGATTTCCATAACTGACATTTTGAACTTATTTGTGGTCAAAGTGTCCTAAAATTTTTCAAACTATATAAAGTTATAGACTCCTTTTAAAGATAAATCAGCTATACAGAGGGCCCCTTTTGACCTACTGAACACATTTCTGGCCAAAGAGTCCTCGATCTTGCGTTTTCTATACATACTCATAGACTCCTTCTGAAGCTTCATAAGCCATATAGATTTCCATATCTGACCTTTTGAACTTATTTGTGGTCAAAGTGTCCTCAAAATTTTTCAAACTATAGAAAGTTATAGACTCCTTTTGATGATAAATCAGCTATACAGAGGGCCCCTTTTGACCTCCTGAACATATTTCTGGCCAATGAGTCCTCGAATGGGCTTTCTATACATACTCATAGACTCCTTCTGATGCTTCATAAACCATTATAGATGTCCATATCTTACCTTTTGAACTTATTTGTCGTCAAAGTGTCCTAACATTTTTTCAAACTATAGAAAGTTATAGACTCCTTTTGATGATAAATCAGCTATACAGAGGGCCCCTTTTGACCTCCAGAACATATTTCTGGCCTAAGAGTCCTCGATCTTATGCTTTCTATACATACTCATAGACTCCTTCTGATGCTTCATAAGCCATATAGATGTCCATATCTGACCTTTTGAACTTATCTGTGGTCAAAGTGTCCTAGGATTTTTTCAAACTATAGAAAGTTATAGACTCCTTTTGATGATAAATCAGCTATACCCCTTTTGACCTCCAGAACATATTTCTGGCCAAAGAGTCCTCGATCTTGGGCTTTCTATACATACTCATAGACTCCTTCTGATGCTTCATAAGCCATATAGATTTCCATATCTGACATTTTGAACTTATTTGTGGTCAAAGTGTCCAAAAAAAATTTCAAACTATATAAAGCGAAGGACTCCTTTTGATGATAAATCAGCTATACAGAGGTCCCCTTTTGACCTCCAGAACATATTTCTGGCCAAAGAGTCCTCAATCTTGGGGTTTCTATACATACTCATAGACTCCTTCTGATGCTTCATAAGCCATATAGATGTCCATATCTGACCTTTTGAACTTATTTGTGGTCAAAGTGTCCTAACATTTTTTCAAACTATAGAAAGTTATAGACTCCTTTTGATGATAAATCAGCTATACAGAAGGCCCCTTTTGACCTCATGAACATAATTCTGGCCAAAGAGTCCTCGATCTTGGGCTTTCTATACATACTCATAGACTCCTTCTGATGCTTCATAAGCCATATAGATTTCCATATCTGACCTTTTGAACTTATTTGTGGTCAAAGTGTCCTCAAAATTTTTCAAATATATAAAGTTATAGACTCCATTTGATGATAAATCAGCTATACAGAGGTCCCCTTTTGACCTCCTGAACATATTTCTGGCCAAAGAGTCCTCGATCTTGGGCTTTCTATACATACTCATAGAATGCTTCTGATGCTTCATAAGGCATATAAGATGTCCATATCTGACCATTTGAACTTATTTGTGGTCAAAGTGTCCTAAAAAAAATTCAAACTATATAAAGTTATAGATTCCTTTTGATGATAAGTCAGCTATACAGAGGTCCCCTTTTGACCTACTGAACATGTTTCTGGCCCAAGAGTCCTTGATCTTGGGCTTTCTATACATACTCATAGACTCCTTCTGATGCTTCATAAGCCATATAGATGTCCATATCTGACCTTTTGAACTTATTTGTGGTCAAAGTGTCCTAAAAAAAATTCAAACCAAATAAAGTTATAAAGTCCTTTTGATGATAAATCAGCTATAAAAAGGTCCCCTTTTGACCTCCTGAACATGTTTCTGGCCAAAGAGTCCTCAATCTTGGGCTTTCTATACATACTCATAGATTCCTTCTGATGCTTCATAAGCCATATTGATGTCCATATCTGACCTTTTGAACTTATTTGTGGTCAAAGTGTCCTAACATTTTTTCAAACTATAGAAAGTTATAGACTCCTTTTGATGATAAATCAGCTATACAGAGTGCCCCTTTTGACCTCCAGAACATATTTCTGGCCAATGAGTCCTCGAATGGGCTTTCTATACATACTCATAGACTCCTTCTGATGCTTCATAAGCCATTATAGATGTCCATATCTTACCTTTTGAACTTATTTGTCGTCAAAGTGTCCTAACATTTTTTCAAACTATAGAAAGTTATAGACTCCTTTTGATGATAAATCAGCTATACAGAGGGCCCCTTTTGACCTCATGAACATAATTCTGGCCAAAGAGTCCTCGATCTTGGGCTTTCTATACATACTCATAGACTCCTTCTGATGCTTCATAAGCCATATAGATTTCCATATCTGACCTTTTGAACTTATTTGTGGTCAAAGTGTCCTCAAAATTTTTCAAACTATATAAAGTTATAGACTCCATTTGATGATAAATCAGCTATACAGAGGTCCCCTTTTGACCTCCTGAACATATTTCTGGCCAAAGAGTCCTCGATCTTGGGCTTTCTATACATACTCATAGAATGCTTCTGATGCTTCATAAGGCATATAAGATGTCCATATCTGACCATTTGAACTTATTTGTGGTCAAAGTGTCCTAAAAAAAATTCAAACTATATAAAGTTATAGATTCCTTTTGATGATAAGTCAGCTATACAGAGGTCCCCTTTTGACCTACTGAACATGTTTCTGGCACAAGAGTCCTTGATCTTGGGCTTTCTATACATACTCATAGACTCCTTCTGATGCTTCATAAGCCATATAGATGTCCATATCTGACCTTTTGAACTTATTTGTGGTCAAAGTGTCCTAAAAAAAATTCAAACCAAATAAAGTTATAAAGTCCTTTTGATGATAAATCAGCTATAAAAAGGTCCCCTTTTGACCTCCTGAACATGTTTCTGGCCAAAGAGTCCTCAATCTTGGGCTTTCTATACATACTCATAGATTCCTTCTGATGCTTCATAAGCCATATAGATGTCCATATCTGACCTTTTGAACTTATTTGTGGTCAAAGTGTCCTAACATTTTTTCAAACTATAGAAAGTTATAGACTCCTTTTGATGATAAATCAGCTATACAGAGTGCCCCTTTTGACCTCCAGAACATATTTCTGGCCAAAGAGTCCTCGATCTTATGCTTTCTATACATACTCATAGACTCCTTATGATGCTTCATAAGCCATATAGATGACCATATCTGACCTTTTGAACTTATTTGTGGTCAAAGTGTCCTAAAATTTTTCAAACTATATAAAGTTATAGACTCCTTTTGATGATAAATCAGCTATACAGAGGGCCCCTTTTGACCTCATGAACATAATTCTGGCCAAAGAGTCCTCGATCTTGGGCTTTCTATACATACTCATAGACTCCTTCTGATGCTTCATAAGCCATATAGATGTCCATATCTGACCTTTTGAACTTATTTGTGGTCAAAGTGTCCTAAAAAAAATTCAAACCAAATAAAGTTATAAAGTCCTTTTGATGATAAATCAGCTATAAAAAGGTCCCCTTTTGACCTCCTGAACATGTTTCTGGCCAAAGAGTCCTCAATCTTGGGCTTTCTATACATACTCATAGATTCCTTCTGATGCTTCATAAGCCATATAGATGTCCATATCTGACCTTTTGAACTTATTTGTGGTCAAAGTGTCCTAACATTTTTTCAAAGTATAGAAAGTTATAGACTCCTTTTGATGATAAATCAGCTATACGGATGTCCCCTTTTGACCTCCTGAACATATTTCTGGCCAAAGAGTCCTCGATCTTGGGCTTTCTATACATACTCATAGACTGCTTCTGATGCTTCATAAGGCATATAAGATGTCCATATCTGACCATTTGAACTTATTTGTGGTCAAAGTGTCCTAAAAAAAATTCAAACTATATAAAGTTATAGATTCCTTTTGATGATAAGTCAGCTATACAGAGGTCCCCTTTTGACCTACTGAACATGTTTCTGGCCCAAGAGTCCTTGATCTTGGGCTTTCTATACATACTCATAGACTCCTTCTGATGCTTCATAAGCCATATAGATGTCAATATCTGACCTTTTGAACTTATTTGTGGTCAAAGTGTCCTAAAAAAAATTCAAACCAAATAAAGTTATAAAGTCCTTTTGATGATAAATCAGCTATAAAAAGGTCCCCTTTTGACCTCCTGAACATGTTTCTGGCCAAAGAGTCCTCAATCTTGGGCTTTCTATACATACTCATAGATTCCTTCTGATGCTTCATAAGCCATATAGATGTCCATATCTGACCTTTTGAACTTATTTGTGGTCAAAGTGTCCTAACATTTTTTCAAAGTATAGAAAGTTATAGACTCCTTTTGATGATAAATCAGCTATACAGAGGGCCCCTTTTGACCTCATGAACATAATTCTGGCCAAAGAGTCCTCGATCTTGGGCTTTCTATACATACTCATAGACTCCTTCTGATGCTTCATAAGCAATATAGATTTCCATATCTGACATTTTGAACATATTTGTGGTCAAAGTTTCCTAACATTTTTTCAAAATATAAAAAGTTATAGACTCCTTTTGATGATAAATCAGCTATACAGAGGTCCGCTTTTGACCTCCAGAACATATTTCTGGCCAAAGAGTCCTCGATCTTATGCTTTATATACATACTCATAGACTCCTTCTGATGCTTCATAAGCCATATAGATGTCCATATCTGACCTGGTGAACTTATTTGTGGTCAAAGTGTCCTAAAATTTTTCAAAGTATATAAAGTTATAGACTCCTTTTGATGATAAATCAGCTATACAGAGGTCCCCTTTTGACCTCATGAACATAATTCTGGCCAAAGAGTCCTCGATCTTGGGCTTTCTATACATACTCATAGACTCCTTCTGATGCTTCATAAGCAATATAGATTTCCATATCTGACATTTTGAACATATTTGTGGTCAAAGTGTCCTAACATTTTTCAAAGTATATAAAGTTATAGACTCCTTTTGATGATAAGTCAGCTATACAGAGGTCCCCCTTTGACCTCCTGAACATATTTCTAGCCAAAGAATCCTAAATCTTGGGCTTTCTATACATACTCATAGACTCCTTATGATGCTTCATAAGCCATATAGATGTCCATATCTGACCTTTTGAACTTATTTGTGGTAAAAGTGTCCTAAAAAAAATTCAAACTATAGAAAGTTATAGACTCCTTTTGATGATAAGTCAGCTATACAAAGGTCCCTTTTTGACCTACTGAACATATTTCTGGCCCAAGAGTCCTTGATCTTGGGCTTTCTATACATACTCATAGACTCCTTCTGATGCTTCATAAGCCATATAGATGTCCATATCTGAACTTTTGAACTTATTTGTGGTCAAAGTGTCCTAAAAAACATTCAAACCAAATAAAGTTATAAAGTCCTTTTGATGATAAATCAGCTATAAAAAGGTCCCCTTTTGACCTCCTGAACATGTTTCTGGCCAAAGAGTCCTCAATCTTGGGCTTTCTATACATACTCATAGATTCCTTCTGATGCTTCATAAGCCATATAGATGTCCATATCTGACCTTTTGAACTTATTTGTGGTCAAAGTGTCCTAACATTTTTTCAAAGTATAGAAAGTTATAGACTCCTTTTGATGATAAATCAGCTATACGGAGGTCCCCTTTTGACCTCCTGAACATATTTCTGGCCAAAGAGTCCTCGATCTTGGGCTTTCTATACATACTCATAGACTGCTTCTGATGCTTCATAAGGCATATAAGATGTCCATATCTGACCATTTGAACTTATTTGTGGTCAAAGTGTCCTAAAAAAAATTCAAACTATATAAAGTTATAGATTCCTTTTGATGATAAGTCAGCTATACAGAGGTCCCCTTTTGACCTACTGAACATGTTTCTGGCCCAAGAGTCCTTGATCTTGGGCTTTCTATACATACTCATAGACTCCTTCTGATGCTTCATAAGCCATATAGATGTCCATATCTGACCTTTTGAACTTATTTGTGGTCAAAGTGTCCTAACATTTTTTCAAACTATAGAAAGTTATAGACTCCTTTTGATGATAAATCAGCTATACAGAGTGCCCCTTTTGACCTCCAGAACATATTTCTGGCCAAAGAGTCCTCGATCTTATGCTTTCTATACATACTCATAGACTCCTTCTGATGCTTCATAAGCCATATAGATAACCATATCTGACCTTTTGAACTTATTTGTGGTCAAAGTGTCCTAAAATTTTTCAAACTATATAAAGTTATAGACTCCTTTTGATGATAAATCAGCTATACAGAGGTCCCCTTTTGACCTCATGAACATAATTCTGGCCAAAGAGTCCTCGATCTTGGGCTTTCTATACATACTCATAGACTCCTTCTGATGCTTCATAAGCAATATAGATTTCCATATCTGACATTTTGAACATATTTGTGGTCAAAGTGTCCTGACATTTTTCAAAGTATATAAAGTTATAGACTCCTTTTGATGATAAGTCAGATATACAGAGGTCCCCCTTTGACCTCCTGAACATATTTCTGGCCAAAGAGTCCTAAATCTTGGGCTTTCTATACATACTCATAGACTCCTTCTGATGCTTCATAAGCCATATAGATGTCCATATCTGACCTTTTGAACTTATTTGTGGTCAAAGTGTCCTAAAAAAAATTCAAACTATAGAAAGTTATAGACTCCTTTTGATGATAAGTCAGCTATACAAAGGTCCCTTTTTGACCTACTGAACATATTTCTGGCCCAAGAGTCCTTGATCTTGGGCTTTCTATACATACTCATAGACTCCTTCTGATGCTTCATAAGCCATATAGATGTCCATATCTGAACTTTTGAACTTATTTGTGGTCAAAGTGTCCTAAAAAAAATTCAAACCAAATAAAGTTATAAAGTCCTTTTGATGATAAATCAGCTATAAAAAGGTCCCCTTTTGACCTCCTGAACATGTTTCTGGCCAAAGAGTCCTCAATCTTGGGCTTTCTATACATACTCATAGATTCCTTCTGATGCTTCATAAGCCATATAGATGTCCATATCTGACCTTTTGAACTTATTTGTGGTCAAAGTGTCCTAACATTTTTTCAAAGTATAGAAAGTTATAGACTCCTTTTGATGATAAATCAGCTATACGGAGGTCCCCTTTTGACCTCCTGAACATATTTCTGGCCAAAGAGTCCTCGATCTTGGGCTTTCTATACATACTCATAGACTGCTTCTGATGCTTCATAAGGCATATAAGATGTCCATATCTGACCATTTGAACTTATTTGTGGTCAAAGTGTCCTAAAAAAAATTCAAACTATATAAAGTTATAGATTCCTTTTGATGATAAGTCAGCTATACAGAGGTCCCCTTTTGACCTACTGAACATGTTTCTTGCCCAAGAGTCCTTGATCTTGGGCTTTCTATACATACTCATAGACTCCTTCTGATGCTTCATAAGCCATATAGATGTCCATATCTGACCTTTTGAACTTATTTGTGGTCAAAGTGTCCTAAAAAAAATTCAAACCAAATAAAGTTATAAAGTCCTTTTGATGATAAATCAGCTATAAAAAGGTCCCCTTTTGACCTCCTGAACATGTTTCTGGCCAAAGAGTCCTCAATCTTGGGCTTTCTATACATACTCATAGATTCCTTCTGATGCTTCATAAGCCATATAGATGTCCATATCTGACCTTTTGAACTTATTTGTGGTCAAAGTGTCCTAACATTTTTTCAAACTATAGAAAGTTATAGACTCCTTTTGATGATAAATCAGCTATACAGAGTGCCCCTTTTGACCTCCAGAACATAATTCTGGCCAAAGAGTCCTCGATCTTGGGCTTTCTATACATACTCATAGACTCCTTCTGATGCTTCATAAGCAATATAGATTTCCATATCTGACATTTTGAACATATTTGTGGTCAAAGTGTCCTAACATTTTTTCAAACTATAAAAAGTTATAGACTCCTTTTGATGATAAATCAGCTATACAGAGGTCCCCTTTTGACCTCCAGAACATATTTCTGGCCAAAGAGTCCTCGATCTTATGCTTTATATACATACTCATAGACTCCTTCTGATGCTTCATAAGCCATATAGATGTCCATATCTGACCTGGTGAACTTTTTTGTGGTCAAAGTGTCCTAAAATTTTTCAAAGTATATAAAGTTATAGACTCCTTTTGATGATAAATCAGCTATACAGAGGTCCCCTTTTGACCTCATGAACATAATTCTGGCCAAAGAGTCCTCGATCTTGGGCTTTCTATACATACTCATAGACTCCTTCTGATGCTTCATAAGCAATATAGATTTCCATATCTGACATTTTGAACATATTTGTGGTCAAAGTGTCCTGACATTTTTCAAAGTATATAAAGTTATAGACTCCTTTTGATGATAAGTCAGATATACAGAGGTCCCCCTTTGACCTCCTGAACATATTTCTGGCCAAAGAGTCCTAAATCTTGGGCTTTCTATACATACTCATAGACTCCTTCTGATGCTTCATAAGCCATATAGATGTCCATATCTGACCTTTTGAACTTATTTGTGGTCAAAGTGTCCTAAAAAAAATTCAAACTATAGAAAGTTATAGACTCCTTTTGATGATAAGTCAGCTATACAAAGGTCCCTTTTTGACCTACTGAACATATTTCTGGCCCAAGAGTCCTTGATCTTGGGCTTTCTATACATACTCATAGACTCCTTCTGATGCTTCATAAGCCATATAGATGTCCATATCTGAACTTTTGAACTTATTTGTGGTCAAAGTGTCCTAAAAAAAATTCAAACCAAATAAAGTTATAAAGTCCTTTTGATGATAAATCAGCTATAAAAAGGTCCCCTTTTGACCTCCTGAACATGTTTCTGGCCAAAGAGTCCTCAATCTTGGGCTTTCTATACATACTCATAGATTCCTTCTGATGCTTCATAAGCCATATAGATGTCCATATCTGACCTTTTGAACTTATTTGTGGTCAAAGTGTCCTAACATTTTTTCAAAGTATAGAAAGTTATAGACTCCTTTTGATGATAAATCAGCTATACGGAGGTCCCCTTTTGACCTCCTGAACATATTTCTGGCCAAAGAGTCCTCGATCTTGGGCTTTCTATACATACTCATAGACTGCTTCTGATGCTTCATAAGGCATATAAGATGTCCATATCTGACCATTTGAACTTATTTGTGGTCAAAGTGTCCTAAAAAAAATTCAAACTATATAAAGTTATAGATTCCTTTTGATGATAAGTCAGCTATACAGAGGTCCCCTTTTGACCTACTGAACATGTTTCTTGCCCAAGAGTCCTTGATCTTGGGCTTTCTATACATACTCATAGACTCCTTCTGATGCTTCATAAGCCATATAGATGTCCATATCTGACCTTTTGAACTTATTTGTGGTCAAAGTGTCCTAAAAAAAATTCAAACCAAATAAAGTTATAAAGTCCTTTTGATGATAAATCAGCTATAAAAAGGTCCCCTTTTGACCTCCTGAACATGTTTCTGGCCAAAGAGTCCTCAATCTTGGGCTTTCTATACATACTCATAGATTCCTTCTGATGCTTCATAAGCCATATAGATGTCCATATCTGACCTTTTGAACTTATTTGTGGTCAAAGTGTCCTAACATTTTTTCAAACTATAGAAAGTTATAGACTCCTTTTGATGATAAATCAGCTATACAGAGTGCCCCTTTTGACCTCCAGAACATAATTCTGGCCAAAGAGTCCTCGATCTTGGGCTTTCTATACATACTCATAGACTCCTTCTGATGCTTCATAAGCAATATAGATTTCCATATCTGACATTTTGAACATATTTGTGGTCAAAGTGTCCTAACATTTTTTCAAACTATAAAAAGTTATAGACTCCTTTTGATGATAAATCAGCTATACAGAGGTCCCCTTTTGACCTCCAGAACATATTTCTGGCCAAAGAGTCCTCGATCTTATGCTTTATATACATACTCATAGACTCCTTCTGATGCTTCATAAGCCATATAGATGTCCATATCTGACCTGGTGAACTTTTTTGTGGTCAAAGTGTCCTAAAATTTTTCAAAGTATATAAAGTTATAGACTCCTTTTGATGATAAATCAGCTATACAGAGGTCCCCTTTTGACCTCATGAACATAATTCTGGCCAAAGAGTCCTCGATCTTGGGCTTTCTATACATACTCATAGACTCCTTCTGATGCTTCATAAGCAATATAGATTTCCATATCTGACATTTTGAACATATTTGTGGTCAAAGTGTCCTAACATTTTTCAAAGTATATAAAGTTATAGACTCCTTTTGATGATAAGTCAGCTATACAGAGGTCCCCCTTTGACCTCCTGAACATATTTCTGGCCAAAGAGTCCTAAATCTTGGGCTTTCTATACATACTCATAGACTCCTTCTGATGCTTCATAAGCCATATAGATGTCCATATCTGACCTTTTGAACTTATTTGTGGTCAAAGTGTCCTAAAAAAAATTCAAACTATAGAAAGTTATAGACTCCTTTTGATGATAAGTCAGCTATACAAAGGTCCCTTTTTGACCTACTGAACATATTTCTGGCCCAAGAGTCCTTGATCTTGGGCTTTCTATACATACTCATAGACTCCTTCTGATGCTTCATAAGCCATATAGATGTCCATATCTGAACTTTTGAACTTATTTGTGGTCAAAGTGTCCTAAAAAAAATTCAAACCAAATAAAGTTATAAAGTCCTTTTGATGATAAATCAGCTATAAAAAGGTCCCCTTTTGACCTCCTGAACATGTTTCTGGCCAAAGAGTCCTCGATCTTGGGCTTTCTATACATACTCATAGACTCCTTCTGATGCTTCATAAGCAATATAGATTTCCATATCTGACATTTTGAACATATTTGTGGTCAAAGTGTCCTAACATTTTTTCAAACTATAAAAAGTTATAGACTCCTTTTGATGATAAATCAGCTATACAGAGGTCCCTTTTTGACCTCCAGAACATATTTCTGGCCAAAGAGTCCTCGATCTTATGCTTTATATACATACTCATAGACTCCTTCTGATGCTTCATAAGCCATATAGATGTCCATATCTGACCTGTTGAACTTTTTTGTGGTCAAAGTGTCCTAAAATTTTTCAAAGTATATAAAGTTATAGACTACATTTGATGATAAATCAGCTATACAGAGGTCCCCTTTTGACCTCATGAACATAATTCTGGCCAAAGAGTCCTTGAACTTGGGCTTTCTATACATACTCATAGACTCCTTCTGATGCTTCATAAGCAATATAGATTTCCATATCTGACATTTTGAACATATTTGTGGTCAAAGTGTCCTGACATTTTTCAAAGTATATAAAGTTATAGACTCATTTTGATGATAAGTCAGCTATACAGAGGTCCCCCTTTGACCTCCTGAACATATTTCTGGCCAAAGAGTCCTAAATCTTGGGCTTTCTATACATACTCATAGACTCCTTCTGATGCTTCATAAGCCATATAGATGTCCATATCTGACCTTTTGAACTTATTTGTGGTCAAAGTGTCCTAAAAAAAATTCAAACTATAGAAAGTTATAGACTCCTTTTGATGATAAGTCAGCTATACAAAGGTCCCTTTTTGACCTCATGAACATATTTCTGGCCAAAGAGTCCTCAAATCTTGGGCTTTCTATACATACTCATAGACTCCTTCTGATGCTTCATAAGCCATATAGATGTCCATATCTGACCATTTGAACTTATTTGTGGTAAAAGTGTCCTAAAAAAATTCAAACTATATAAAGTTATAGACTCCTTTTAAAGATAAATCAGCTATACAGAGGGCCCCTTTTGACCTACTGAACATATTTCTGGCCCAAGAGTCCTTGATCTTGGGCTTTCTATACATACTCATAGACTCCTTCTGATGCTTCATAAGCCATATAGATGTCCATATCTGACCTTTTGAACTTATTTGTGGTCAAAGTGTCCTAAAAAAAATTCAAACTATAGAAAGTTATAGACTCCTTTTGATGATAAGTCAGCTATACAAAGGTCCCTTTTTGACCTCATGAACATATTTCTGGCCAAAGAGTCCTCAAATCTTGGGCTTTCTATACATACTCATAGACTCCTTCTGATGCTTCATAAGCCATATAGATGTCCATATCTGACCATTTGAACTTATTTGTGGTAAAAGTGTCCTAAAAAAATTCAAACTATATAAAGTTATAGACTCCTTTTAAAGATAAATCAGCTATACAGAGGGCCCCTTTTGACCTACTGAACATATTTCTGGCCCAAGAGTCCTTGATCTTGGGCTTTCTATACATACTCATAGACTCCTTCTGATGCTTCATAAGCCATATAGATGTCCATATCTGACCTTTTGAACTTATTTGTGGTCAAAGTGTCCTAACATTTTTTTCAAACTATATAAAGTTATAGATTCCTTTTGATGATAAGTCAGCTATACAGAGGTCCCCTTTTGACCTCCAGAACATATTTCTGGCCAAAGAGTCCTTGATCTTGGGCTTTCTATACATACTCATAGACTCCTTCTGATGCTTCATAAGCCATATAGATGTCCATATCTGACCTTTTGAACTTATTTGTGGTTAAAGTGTCCTAAAAAAAATTCAAACCAAATAAAGTTATAAAGTCCTTTTGATGATAAATCAGCAATAAAAAGGTCCCCTTTTGACCTCCTGAACATGTTTCTGGCAAAAGAGTCCTCAATCTTGGGCTTTCTATACATACTCATAGATTCCTTCTGATGCTTCATAAGCCATATAGATGTCCATATCTGACCTTTTGAACTTATTTGTGGTCAAAGTGTCCTAACATTTTTTTCAAACTATAGAAAGTTATAGACTCCTTTTGATGATAAATCAGCTATACAGAGGTCCCCTTTTGACCTCCAGAACATATTTCTGGCCAAAGAGTCCTCTATCTTGGGCTTCCTATACATACTCATAGACTCCTTCTGATGCTTCATAAGCCATATAGATTTCCATATCTGACCTTTTGAACTAATTTGTGGTCAAAGTGTCCTCAAAATTTTTCAAACTATATAAAGTTATAGACTCCTTTTGATGATAAATCAGCTATACAGAGGTCCCCTTTTGACCTCCTGAACATATTTCTGGCCAAAGAGTCCTCAATCTTGGGCTTTCTATACATACTCATAGACTGCTTCTGATGCTTCATAAGGCATATAAGATGTCCATATCTGACCATTTGGTCTTATTTGTGGTCAAAGTGTCCTAAAAAAATTCAAACTATATAAAGTTATAGATTCCTTTTGATGATAAGTCAGCTATACAGAGATCCCCTTTTGACCTACTGAACATGTTTCTGGCCCAAGAGTCCTTGATCTTGGGCTTTCTATACATACTCATAGACTCCTTCTGATGCTTCATAAGCCATATAGATGTCCATATCTGACCTTTTGAACTTATTTGTGGTTAAAGTGTCCTAAAAAAAATTCAAACCAAATAA
Organism: Abramis brama; assembly: GCF_963993115.1. Classification (NCBI taxonomy): domain Eukaryota; kingdom Metazoa; phylum Chordata; class Actinopteri; order Cypriniformes; family Leuciscidae; genus Abramis; species Abramis brama. Next base: position 9,225,507 of record NC_139977.1, read on the forward strand.
AGTTATAAAGTCCTTTTGATGATAAATCAGCTATAAAAAGGTCCCCTTTTGACCTCCTGAACATGTTTCTGGCCAAAGAGTCCTCAATCTTGGGCTTTCTATACATACTCATAGATTCCTTCTGATGCTTCATAAGCCATATAGATGTCCATATCTGACCTTTTGAACTTATTTGTGGTCAAAGTGTCCTAACATTTTTTTCAAACTATATAAAGTTATAGATTCCTTTTGATGATAAGTCAGCTATACAGAGGTCCCCTTTTGACCTCCAGAACATATTTCTGGCCAAAGAGTCCTTGATCTTGGGCTTTCTATACATACTCATAGACTCCTTCTGATGCTTCATAAGCCATATAGATGTCCATATCTGACATTTTGAACTTATTTGTGGTTAAAGTGTCCTAAAAAAAATTCAAACCAAATAAAGTTATAAAGTCCTTTTGATGATAAATCAGCTATAAAAAGGTCCCCTTTTGACCTCCTGAACATGTTTCTGGCAAAAGAGTCCTCAATCTTGGGCTTTCTATACATACTCATAGATTCCTTCTGATGCTTCATAAGCCATATAGATGTCCATATCTGACCTTTTGAACTTATTTGTGGTCAAAGTGTCCTAACAGTTTTTCAAAGTATAGAAAGTTATAGACTCCTTTTGATGATAAATCAGCTATACAGAGGTCCCCTTTTGACCTCCAGAACATATTTCTGGCCAAAGAGTCCTTGATCTTGGGCTTTCTATACATACTCATAGACTCCTTCTGATGCTTCATAAGCCATATAGATGTCCATATCTGACCTTTTGAACTTATTTGTGGTCAAAGTGTCCTAACATTTTTTTCAAACTATAGAAAGTTATAGACTCCTTTTGATGATAAATCAGCTATACAGAGGTCCCCTTTTGACCTCCAGAACATATTTCTGGCCAAAGAGTCCTCTATCTTGGGCTTCCTATACATACTCATAGACTCCTTCTGATGCTTCATAAGCCATATAGATTTCCATATCTGACCTTTTGAACTAATTTGTGGTCAAAGTGTCCTCAAAATTTTTCAAACTATATAAAGTTATAGACTCCATTTGATGATAAATCAGCTATACAGAGGTCCCCTTTTGACCTCCTGAACATATTTCTGGCCAAAGAGTCCTCGATCTTGGGCTTTCTATACATACTCATAGACTGCTTCTGATGCTTCATAAGGCATATAAGATGTCCATATCTGACCATTTGAACTTATTTGTGGTCAAAGTGTCCTAAAAAAAATTCAAACTATATAAAGTTATAGATTCCTTTTGATGATAAGTCAGCTATACAGAGGTCCCCTTTTGACCTACTGAACATGTTTCTGGCCCAAGAGTCCTTGATCTTGGGCTTTCTATACATACTCATAGACTCCTTCTGATGCTTCATAAGCCATATAGATGTCCATATCTGACCTTTTGAACTTATTTGTGGTTAAAGTGTCCTAAAAAAAATTCAAACCAAATAAAGTTATAAAGTCCTTTTGATGATAAATCAGCTATAAAAAGGTCCCCTTTTGACCTCCTGAACATGTTTCTGGCAAAAGAGTCCTCAATCTTGGGCTTTCTATACATACTCATAGATTCCTTCTGATGCTTCATAAGCCATATAGATGTCCATATCTGACCTTTTGAACTTATTTGTGGTCAAAGTGTCCTAACAGTTTTTCAAAGTATAGAAAGTTATAGACTCCTTTTGATGATAAATCAGCGATACAGAGGTCCCCTTTTGACCTCCAGAACATATTTCTGGCCAAAGAGTCCTTGATCTTGGGCTTTCTATACATACTCATAGACTCCTTCTGATGCTTCATAAGCCATATAGATGTCCATATCTGACCTTTTGAACTTATTTGTGGTCAAAGTGTCCTAACATTTTTTTCAAACTATAGAAAGTTATAGACTCCTTTTGATGATAAATCAGCTATACAGAGGTCCCCTTTTGACCTCCAGAACATATTTCTGGCCAAAGAGTCCTCTATCTTGGGCTTCCTATACATACTCATAGACTCCTTCTGATGCTTCATAAGCCATATAGATTTCCATATCTGACCTTTTGAACTAATTTGTGGTCAAAGTGTCCTCAAAATTTTTCAAACTATATAAAGTTATAGACTCCATTTGATGATAAATCAGCTATACAGAGGTCCCCTTTTGACCTCCTGAACATATTTCTGGCCAAAGAGTCCTCGATCTTGGGCTTTCTATACATACTCATAGACTGCTTCTGATGCTTCATAAGGCATATAAGATGTCCATATCTGACCATTTGAACTTATTTGTGGTCAAAGTGTCCTAAAAAAAATTCAAACTATATAAAGTTATAGATTCCTTTTGATGATAAGTCAGCTATACAGAGGTCCCCTTTTGACCTACTGAACATGTTTCTGGCCCAAGAGTCCTTGATCTTGGGCTTTCTATACATACTCATAGACTCCTTCTGATGCTTCATAAGCCATATAGATGTCCATATCTGACCTTTTGAACTTATTTGTGGTCAAAGTGTCCTAAAAAAAATTCAAACCAAATAAAGTTATAAAGTCCTTTTGATGATAAATCAGCTATAAAAAGGTCCCCTTTTGACCTCCTGAACATGTTTCTGGCAAAAGAGTCCTCAATCTTGGGCTTTCTATACATACTCATAGATTCCTTCTGATGCTTCATAAGCCATATAGATGTCCATATCTGACCTTTTGAACTTATTTGTGGTCAAAGTGTCCTAACAGTTTTTCAAAGTATAGAAAGTTATAGACTCCTTTTGATGATAAATCAGCTATACAGAGGTCCCCTTTTGACCTCCAGAACATATTTCTGGCCAAAGAGTCCTTGATCTTGGGCTTTCTATACATACTCTTAGACTCCTTCTGATGCTTCATAAGCCATATAGATGTCCATATCTGACCTTTTGAACTTATTTGTGGTCAAAGTGTCCTAACATTTTTTTCAAACTATAGAAAGTTATAGACTCCTTTTGATGATAAATCAGCTATACAGAGGTCCCCTTTTGACCTCCAGAACATATTTCTGGCCAAAGAGTCCTCTATCTTGGGCTTCCTATACATACTCATAGACTCCTTCTGATGCTTCATAAGCCATATAGATTTCCATATCTGACCTTTTGAACTAATTTGTGGTCAAAGTGTCCTCAAAATTTTTCAAACTATATAAAGTTATAGACTCCATTTGATGATAAATCAGCTATACAGAGGTCCCCTTTTGACCTCCTGAACATATTTCTGGCCAAAGAGTCCTCGATCTTGGGCTTTCTATACATACTCATAGACTGCTTCTGATGCTTCATAAGGCATATAAGATGTCCATATCTGACCATTTGAACTTATTTGTGGTCAAAGTGTCCTAAAAAAAATTCAAACTATATAAAGTTATAGACTCCTTTTGATGATAAGTCAGCTATACAGAGGTCCCTTTTTGACCTCCTGAACATATTTCTGGCCAAAGAGTCCTCGATCTTGGGCTTTCTATACATACTCATAGACTCCTTCTGATGCTTCATAAGCCATATATATGTCCATATCTGACCTTTTGAACTTATTTGTGGTCAAAGTGTCCTAAAAAAAATTCAAACTATATAAAGTTATAGACTCCTTTTGATGATGTCAGCTATACAGAGGACCCCTTTTGACCTCCTGAACATGTTTCTGGCCAAAGAGTCCTCGATCTTGGGCTTTCTATACATACTCATAGATTCCTTCTGATGCTTCATAAGCCATATAGATGTCCATATCTGACCTTTTGAACTTATTTGTGGTCAAAGTGTCCTAACATTTTTTCAAACTATAGAAAGTTATAGACTCCTTTTGATGATAAATCAGCTATACAGAGGTCCCTTTTTGACCTCCTGAACATATTTCTGGCCAGAGTCCTCGATCTTGGGCTTTCTATACATACTCATAGTCCAACTCCTTCTGATGCTTCATAAGCCATATAGATGTCCATATCTGACCTTTTGAACTTATTTCTGGTCAAAGTGTCCTCAAAATTTTTCAAACTATATAAAGTTATAGTCTCCTTCTGATGATAAATCAGCTATACAGAGGTCCCCTTTTGACCTACTGAACATATTTCTGGCCAAAGAGTCCTAAAAGATTAACACTATACATTCAGACTGATATCTTCGGATGTTATATCATCCTGACAAAAGTCCATATTTGACCTACCGAATTTTTTTCTGGCCAATGAGTGAGTACTCGAAACTTGACCTTTCCATACATACTTGTTGACTCTTTCTGATGTTACGTCAGACATACAGAATTCCATATTTGACCCAAGGAACATATTTCTTGCCAAAGAGTCCTCGATCTTGGGCTTTCTATACATACTAATAGACTCCTTCTGATGCTTCATAAGCCATATAGATGTCCATATCTGACCTTTTGAACTTATTTCTGGTCAAAGTGTCCTCAAAATTTTTCAAACTATATAAAGTTATAGACTCCTTCTGATAATAAATCAGCTATACAAAGGTCACCTTTTGACCTTCTGAACATATTTCTGGCCAAAGAGTTCTTGAACATTATCTTGCTATACTACAGATTGACTTCTTGTGATGTTATATTAACCAGCCAGTAGTCTATTTTTGACCTACTGAACATATTTCTAGCCAGAGACCGTGAACATCAACTCACTATACATATAGACTGACTTCTCGTAATGTAAAATCAGGCAGACAGTAGTCCACATTTGACTGATTGAAAAATAATTTGACCAAAGAGTTCTCAAAAGGATTTTGTCTATCATAAATGTATAGACTCCTTCTGATGTTAAATCAGCCATACAGAAGTCCATATTTGACCTTCTGAACATATTTCTGGCCAGAGACCTTGAACATTTACCTTACTATTTATATTTCTCCTACCATAAAGACTTCTCGTGATGTTATGTCAGCCAGACTGTAGCCATATTTGACTGATTTAACATGTTTTTGGCCAAAGAATCCTCAAAATGTGTTTTACTCTTAGAAACTCATAGACTCCTTCTGATGTTAAATCAGCCATACAGAAGTCCATATTTGACGCAAGGAACATATTTATGGCCATAGAGTTCTCGATCTTGACCTTTCTATACATACTCATAGACTCCTTCTAATGTTACATAAGCCATATAGATATCCATATCTGACCTTTTGAACTTATTTCTGGTCATCAAAAGTTTTTAAACTATATAAAGTTATAGACTCTTTCTGATGATAAATCAGCTATTCAGAGGTCCCCTTTTGACCTACTGAACATATTTCTGGCCAAAGAGTCCTAAAAGATTAACACTATACATTCAGACTGATATCTTCGGATGTTATATCATCCTGACAAAAGTCCATATTTGACCTACCGAATTTTTTTCTGGCCACGGAGTGAGTACTCGAAACTTGACCTTTCCATATATACTTGTTGACTCTTTCTGATGTTACGTCAGACATACAGAATTCCATATTTGACCCAAGGAACATATTTCTTGCCAAAGAGTCCTCGATCTTGGGCTTTCTATACATACTCATAGACTCCTTCTGATGCTTCATAAGCCATATAGATGTCCATATCTGACCTTTTGAACTTATTTGTGGTCAAAGTGTCCTCAAAATTTTTCAAACTATATAAAGTTATAGTCTCCTTCTGATAATAAATCAGCTATACAAAGGTCACCTTTTGACCTTCTGAACATATTTCTGGCCAAAGAGTTCTTGAACATTATCTTGCTATACTACAGATTGACTTCTTGTGATGTTATATTAACCAGCCAGTAGTATATTTTTGACCTACTGAAAATATTTCTGGCCAGAGTCTGTGAACATTAACTCACTATACAATATAGACTGACTTCTTGCAATGCCAAACCAGGCAGGCAGTAGTCCATATTTGACCGATTGAAAAAAAAATTGACCAAAGAGTTCTCAAAAGGATTTTGTCTATCATAATCTATAGACTCCTTCTGATGTTAAATCAGTCATACAGAAGTCCATATTTGACCTACCGAAAATATTACTGGCCAAAGAGTCCTTAAAGATTAACACTATACATTCAGATTGATATCTTCGGATGTTATATCATCATGACAAAAGTCCATATTTGACATACTGAAATTTTTTCTGGTCAAAGAGTCTAAACTTGACCATTCTATATATACTCATTGACTCTTTCTGATTCTTCATTAGCTATATAGATGTCCATATCTGGCGAATTGAAAATATTTTTGGCAAAAAGGCCCTCACAAGTTAACTTACTAAATACTCATAGACTTCTTCTGATGATACATCACTTTAACAGGTATGTGACCCTCTGAATATATTTTTGGCCAAAGAATCATTGAACATTAACTATCTATACATATTGACTCAAGAGTCAAAATTTGACCTCTTTTGGTCTGATTTATCATCAGATGGAGTCTATAATTTTACATAGTTTAAAAACTTTTGAGGAACCTTTGACCAGAAATAATAATAGGTCATAAATATGGACATAAATATGGCTTATGAAGAATCAGAAGGAGACTATGAGTATGTATAGAAAGTTCAAGATTGGCCACAAATATGTCCCTTGGGTCAATTATGGACTTCTTTATGGCTGATGTAACATCAGATGGAGTAATGTATAGAAAGAAACAGCATAAGGAGTCAATGAGCATGTACAGAATGTTCAAGATCGAGGACTCTTTTACTAGAAATATGTTCAGTAGGTCAGTTATGAACAATTGTCTGGCTGATGAAACATCAGAAGGAGTCAATGAGCTTGTAAAGAAAGTTCAAAATCGAGGACTCTTTTACCAGAAATATTTTCAGTAGGTAAATTATGGAGTACTCTCTGGCTGATGAAGCACTAAAAGGAGTCAATGAGCATGTATAGAAAGTTCAAGTACATAGACTCGTTGGCCAGAAAAAAAGAAAAAAAAATGTCATTATGGACAGTTGTCTGACCGATGTACTATCTGAAGGAGTCTATAAGTGTGAATCGAAAGTTCAAGATCAAGGACTCTTCAGTCAGAAATATGTTCAACATGTTAAATCTGAACTACTTTATGGCTAAAGAAACAAAATAAGGCGTCACTGAGAATGTATAGAAAGTTCAAAATCGCGGACTCTTTTACCAGAAATATTTTCAGTAGGTCCATTATTGACTACTGTCTGGCTGATGAAACACTAAAAGGAGTCAATTAGCATGTACAAAATTTTCAAGTCAGAAATATGTTCAACATGTCAAATCTGGACTTCTGTATGGCTAAAGAAACAAAATAAGGCATCACTGAGAATGTATAGAAAGTTCAAGATCGAGAACTCTTTTACTTCAATAGTCAATATCTACAATTGTCTGGCCGATGTACTATCTGAAAGAGTCTATAAGTATGAATAGAAAGTTCAAGATCGAGGAATCTTCGGTCAGAAATATGTTCATTATGTCAAATCAGAACTACTGCATGGCTGATGGAACACCAGAAAGAGTCTATGAGTATGTTTAAAAGGTTCAAGATCGAGGACTCTTTTGCCAGAAATATGTTTAGTGGGTCAAATATGGACTGCTGTCTGGCTGATGAATCAGAAGTCAATTAAGATTGAGGAAGAAGATTATGAATAGAAAGTTCAAGTTCAAAGACTCTTCAGGTAGAAATATGTTCAGTGGGTCAATTATCTATATGGAGTCACTGAGAATCTATAGAAAGTTCAAGACGGAGGACTCTTTTACTATAAATATGTTCAGATGGTCAATTATGGACTATTGTCTGCTTGTGAAACATCAGAAGGACTCAATGAGCCTATATAGAAAGTTCAAGTTCAAGACTCTTCGGGCAGCAATATGTTCAGTAGGTCAATTATGGACTAATGTCTGGCTGATGAAACACTAAAAGGAGTCAATTAGCATGTACAGAATGTTCAAGTTCATGGACTTGTTGGCCAGAAATATGTTTAATAATTAATATGGACAATTGTCTGTCCGATGTAGTTTCTGAAAGAGTCTATAATTATGAATAGAAAGTTCAAGATCAAAGACTCTTTGGTCAGAAATATGTTCAACATGTCAAATCTGGACTTCTGTATGGCTGAAGAAACATCAGAAGTAAATGATTATGTATAGAAAGTTCAAGTTCATAGACTCTTCGGGCAGAAAAATGTTCAGTAGGTCAATTGTGGACAATTATCTGGCTGATGAAACATCAGAAGGAGTATGTATAGAAAGAATAAGATCAAGGCCAGAAATATGTTCAATTGATCAAATTTTGAAATACTATATTGCTGTTGTAAAATCAGGAGTCATTGAGTATGTATTGAAAAATGTTCATAGACTCATTGGTCAGAAATAGGTTTGATAGGTCATATTGATACAATACAATACAATAATGTTTTGCTATTGTAACATCAGAAGGAGTCAATGTATAGAGAAATCAAGATTATAAACCCATCGCTCAGAAATGAGTTTAGTAGTCAATTATGGATCATTTTTTGGCTGAAGTACTATCTGAAAGCGTCTATGAGTAGCCTATGTATAGAAAGATCAAGGACTCTTCCAGACAGAAATATGTTCAATTGTCAAATATGGATAATAGCCTGGGTGATGAAAAATCAGAAGGAGATAGTAATTATGTATAGATAATTAAAGTTCTAGGTCTCTTTGTCCAGATATATGTTCAATGGATCAAATTTGGACTAACAATATGGTTGATTTAACATCAAAAGTAGTCGATGAGAATGCATATAAACATACCTTTTGACGACTCTTTTGGCCAGAAATATGTTCTCTTGGTCAAATATGGACTACTGTATGGTGGATGTAAAATCAAAAATAGTCTAGGAGAAGGAACAGTAAGTTAAACTTTGATGATTCTTTTGCCAGAAATATGTTCAGTAGGTCAATAATTAACTTCTGTCTCAATGATGAAACATCAGAACAAGCCTATGATTATGTATAGAACGATCAAGATCGAGGACACTTTGGTTATAGAAATGTTCAATAGGTCAAATTTGAACTATACTGTATGGCTGATGAAACATCAGAAGGATTGTAAGAGCAATTAGTCTAGAAATTTAAAGTTCAAGGTCTCATGTCTAGAAATATGTTCAAAATATAAAATTTGAACTACTGTTCAAATACATTGGATAGCAGATCGGATAGAAGATACATAAATTAACAAGTCTACAAGTATGTTTAGAAAGTTCAAGATCGAGGACTCTATGGTCAGAAATATATTTAATGGGTCAAGTATGGACATCTTTCAGGCTGATGAAACATCGGAAGCTGTCAATGAGCATGTACAGAAAGGTCAAGATCAGGGACTCTTTGACCAGAAATATGTTAGTAGGTTAAATATGGACTTTTGTATGGCTAATGTATTATTAAGAGAAGTCAATAAGCAGAGAAAGTTAATGTTCAAAGACTCTTTGGCCAAAAATGTGTTCCGTAGTTCAAATAGGAACCTCTGTATGGCTGAATTAACATAATAAGAAACCCTTTGAGGACCATTTGACCAGAAATAAGTTTAATAGGTCAAATATGGAATTCTATATGTGGCTTATGAACCATCAGAAGGAGTCTAGGAGTTAGAATGCAAAGTTCAAGATTGAGGACTCTTTTTTATCAGAAGGAGTCTATAACTTTATATAGTTTGAACATTTTTGAGGACACTTTGACCAGAAATAAGTTCAAAATGTCAGATATGGACATCTATATGGCTTATGAAGCATCAGAAGGAGTCTATGAGTATGTATAGAAAGCCCAAGATCGAGGACTCTTTGGCAAGAAATATGTTCCTTGGGTTAAATATGGAATTCTGTATATCTGACGTAACATCAGAAAGAGTCAACAATATGGAAAGGTCAAGTTTCGAGTACACACTCCTTGGCCAGAAAAAAATTCGGTAGGTCAAATATGGACTTTTGTCAGGATGATATAACATCCGAGGATATCAGTCTGAATGTATAGTGTTAATCTTTTAGGACTCTTTGGCCAGAAATATGTTCAGTAGGTCAAAAGGGGACCTCTGTATAGCTGATTTATCATCAGAAGGAGACTATAACTTTATATAGTTTGAAAAATTTTGAGGACACTTTGACAAGAAATAAGTTCAAAAGGTCAGATATGGACATCTATATGGCTTATAAAGCATCAGAAGGAATCTATGAGTATGTATAGAAAGCCCAATATTGAGGACTCTTTGGCCAAAAACATGTTCAGGAGGTCAAAAGGGGACCTCTGTATAGCTGACTTATCATCAGAAGGAGACTATAACTTTATATACTTTGAAAAATTTTGAGGACACTTTGACAAGAAATAAGTTCAAAAGGTCAGCTATGGACATCTATATGGCTTATAAAGCATCAGAAGGAATCTATGAGTATGTATAGAAAGCCCAATATTGAGGACTCTTTGGCCAAAAACATGTTCAGGAGGTCAAAAGGGGACCTCTGTATAGCTGACTTATCATCAAAAGGAGTCTATAACTTTATATAGTTTGAAAAATTTTAGGACACTTTGACCACAGATAAGTTCAAAATGTCAGATATGGAAATCTATATGGCTTAAGAAGCATCAGAAGGAGTCTATGAGTATGTATAGAAAGCCCAAGATCGAGGACTCTTTGGCCAGAAATATGTTCAGTAGGTCAAAAGGGGCCCTCTGTATAGCTGATTTATCTTAAAAAGGAGTCTATAACTTTATATAGTTTGAAAAATTTTAGGACACTTTGACCACAAATAAGTTCAAAATGTCAGATATGGAAATCTATATGGCTTATGAAGCATCAGAAGGAATCTATGAGTATGTATAGAAAGCCCAAGATTGAGGACTCTTTGGCCAGAAATATGCTCAGGAGGTCAAAAGGGGACCTCTGTATAGCTGACATCATCAAAAGGAGTCTATAACTTTATATAGTTTGAAAAATGTTAGGACACTTTGACCACAAATAAGTTCAACAGGTCAGATATGGACATCTATATGGCTTATGAAGCATCAGAAGGAGTCTATGAGTATGTATAGAAAGCATAAGATTGAGGATTCTTTGGCCAGAAATATGTTCTGGAGGTCAAAAGGGGCCCTCTGTATAGCTGATTTATCATCAAAAGGAGTCTATAACTTTCTATAGTTTGAAAAAATGTTAGGACACTTTGACCACAAATAAGTTCAAAAGGTCAGATATGGACATCTATATGGCTTATGAAGCATCAGAAGGAGTCTATGAGTATGTATAGAAATCCCATGATCGAGGACTCTTTGGCCAGAAATATGTTCAGGAGGTCAAAAGGGGACCTCTGTATAGCTGATTTATCATCAAAAGGAGTCTATAACTTTATATAGATTGATTTCTTTTTTTTAGGACACTTTGACCACAAATAAGTTCAAAAGGTCAGATATGGACATCTATATGGCTTATGAAGCATCAGAAGGAATCTATGAGTATGTATGGAAAGCCCAAGATTGAGGACTCTTTGGCAAGAAATATGTTCCTTGGGTTAAATATGGAATTCTGTATGTCTGACGTAACATCAGAAAGAGTCAACAATATGGAAAGGTCAAGTTTCGAGTACTCACTCCTTGGCCAGAAAAAAATTCGGTAGGTCAAATATGGACTTTTGTCAGGATGATATAACATCCGAGGATATCAATCTGAATGTATAGTGTTAATCTTTTAGGACTCTTTGGCCAGAAATATGTTCAGTAGGTCAAAAGGGGACCTCTGTATAGCTGATTTATCATCAGAAGGAGACTATAACTTTATATAGTTTGAAAAATTTTGAGGACACTTTGACAAGAAATAAGTTCAAAAGGTCAGATATGGACATCTATATGGCTTATAAAGCATCAGAAGGAATTTATGAGTATGTATAGAAAGCCCAATATTGAGGACTCTTTGGCCAAAAACATGTTCAGGAGGTCAAAAGGGGACCTCTGTATAGCTGACATCATCAAAAGGAGTCTATAACTTTATATAGTTTGAAAAATTTTAGGACACTTTGACCACAAATAAGTTCAAAATGTCAGATATGGACATCTATATGGCTTATGAAGCATCAGAAGGAGTCTATGAGTATGTATAGAAATCCCATGATCGAGGACTCTTTGGCCAGAAATATGTTCAGGAGGTCAAAAGGGGACCTCTGTATAGCTGATTTATCATCAAAAGGAGTCTATAACTTTATATAGATTGATTTCTTTTTTTTTAGGACACTTTGACCACAAATAAGTTCAAAAGGTCAGATATGGACATCTATATGGCTTATGAATCATCAGAAGGAGTCTATGAGTATGTATAGAAAGCATAAGATCGAGGACTCTTTGGCCAGAAATATGTTCTGGAGGTCAAAAGGGGTCCTCTGTATAGCTGATTTATCATCAAAAGGAGTCTATAACTTTATATAGTTTGAAAACTTTGAGGACACTTTGACCACAAATAAGTTCAACAGGTCAGATATGGACATCTATATGGCTTATGAAGCATCAGAAGGAGTCTATGAGTATGTATAGAAAGCATAAGATCGAGGACTCTTTGGCAAGAAATATGTTCTGGAGGTCAAAAAGGGCCCTCCGTATAGCTGATTTATCATCAAAAGGAGTCTATAACTTTATATAGTTTGAATTTTTTTTAGGACACTTTGACCACAGATAAGTTCAAAAGGTCAGATATGGTCATCTATATGGCTTATGAAGCATCAGAAGGAGTCTATGAGTATGTATAGAAAGCATAAGATCGAGGACTCTTTGGCCAGAAATATGTTCAGGAGGTCAAAAGGGGACCTCTGTATAGCTGATTTATCTTTAAAAGGAGTCTATAACTTTCTATAGTTTGAAAAAATGTTAAGACACTTTGACCACAAATAAGTTCAACAGGTCAGATATGGACATCTATATGGCTTATGAAGCATCAGAAGGAGTCTATGAGTATGTATAGAAAGCCCATGATCGAGGACTCTTTGGCCAGAAATATGTTCAGGAGGTCAAAAGGGGACCTCTGTATAGCTGATTTATCTTTAAAAGGAGTCTATAACTTTATATAGTTTGAAAAATTTTAGGACACTTTGACCACAAATAAGTTCAAAATGTCAGATATGGAAATCTATATGGCTTATGAAGCATCAGAAGGAGTCTATGAATATGTATAGAAAGCATAAGATCGAGGACTCTTTGGCCAGAAATATGTTCTGGAGGTCAAAAGGGGACCTCTGTATAGCTGATTTATCATCAAAAGGAGTCTATAACTTTATATAGATTGATTTCTATTTTTTAGGACACTTTGACCACAAATAAGTTCAAAAGGTCAGATATGGACATCTATATGGCTTATGAAGCATCAGAAGGAGTCTATGAGTATGTATAGAAAGCATAAGATCGAGGACTCTTTGGCCAGAAATATGTTCTGGAGGTCAAAAGGGGTCCTCTGTATAGCTGATTTATCATCAAAAGGAGTCTATAACTTTCTATAGTTTGAAAAAATGTTAGGACATATTGACCACAAATAAGTTCAAAATGTCAGATATGGAATTCTATATGGCTTATGAAGCATCAGAAGGAGTCTAGAGTATGTATAGAAAGCCCAAGATCGAGGACTCTTTGGCCAGAAATATGTTCAGGAGGTCAAAGGGGGACCTCTGTATAGCTGACTTATCATCAAAAGGAGTCTATAACTTTCTATAGTTTGAAAAATTTTGAGAACACTTTGACCACAAATAAGTTCAAAAGGTCAGATATGGACATCTATATGGCTTATGAATCATCAGAAGGAGTCTATGAGTATGTATGGAAAGCCCAAGATTGAGGACTCTTTGGCCAGAAATATGTTCAGGAGGTCAAAAGGGGACCTCTGTATAGCTGACTTATCATCAAAAGGAGTCTATAACTTTATATAGTTTGAAAAATTTTAGGACACTTTGACCACAAATAAGTTCAACAGGTCAGATATGGACATCTATATGGCTTATGAAGCATCAGAAGGAGTCTATGAGTATGTATAGAAAGCCCAAGATCGAGGACTCTTTGGCCAGAATTATGTTCATGAGGTCAAAAGGGGCCCTCTGTATAGCTGATTTATCTTTAAAAGGAGTCTATAACTTTATATAGTTTGAAAATTTTTGGACACTTTGACCACAAATAAGTTCAAAATGTCAGATATGGAAATCTATATGGCTTATGAAGCATCAGAAGGAGTCTATGAGTATGTATAGAAAGCCCATGATCGAGGACTCTTTGGCCAGAAATATGTTCAGGAGGTCAAAAGGGGACCTCTGTATAGCTGATTTATCATCAAAAGGAGTCTATAACTTTATATAGATTGATTTCTTTTTTTTAGGACACTTTGACCACAAATAAGTTCAAAAGGTCAGATATGGACATCTATATGGCTTATGAAGCATCAGAAGGAGTCTATGAGTATGTATAGAAAGCCCAAGATCGAGGACTCTTTGGCAAGAAATATGTTCCTTGGGTTAAATATGGAATTCTGTATGTCTGACGTAACATCAGAAAGAGTCAACAATATGGAAAGGTCAAGTTTCGAGTACTCACTCCTTGGCCAGAAAAAAATTCGGTAGGTCAAATATGGACTTTTGTCAGGATGATATAACATCCGAGGATATCAATCTGAATGTATAGTGTTAATCTTTTAGGACTCTTTGGCCAGAAATATGTTCAGTAGGTCAAAAGGGGACCTCTGTATAGCTGATTTATCATCAGAAGGAGACTATAACTTTATATAGTTTGAAAAATTTTGAGGACACTTTGACAAGAAATAAGTTCAAAAGGTCAGATATGGACATCTATATGGCTTATAAAGCATCAGAAGGAATCTATGAGTATGTATAGAAAGCCCAATATTGAGGACTCTTTGGCCAAAAACATGTTCAGGAGGTCAAAAGGGGACCTCTGTATAGCTGACTTATCATCAAAAGGAGTCTATAACTTTATATAGTTTGAAAAATTTTAGGACACTTTGACCACAAATAAGTTCAAAATGTCAGATATGGACATCTATATGGCTTATGAATCATCAGAAGGAGTCTATGAGTATGTATAGAAAGCATAAGATCGAGGACTCTTTGGCCAGAAATATGTTCTGGAGGTCAAAAGGGGTCCTCTGTATAGCTGATTTATCATCAAAAGGAGTCTATAACTTTATATAGTTTGAAAACTTTGAGGACACTTTGACCACAATTAAGTTCAACAGGTCAGATATGGACATCTATATGGCTTATGAAGCATCAGAAGGAGTCTATGAGTATGTATAGAAAGCATAAGATCGAGGACTCTTTGGCAAGAAATATGTTCTGGAGGTCAAAAAGGGCCCTCCGTATAGCTGATTTATCATCAAAAGGAGTCTATAACTTTATATAGTTTGAATTTTTTTTAGGACACTTTGACCACAGATAAGTTCAAAAGGTCAGATATGGTCATCTATATGGCTTATGAAGCATCAGAAGGAGTCTATGAGTATGTATAGAAAGCATAAGATCGAGGACTCTTTGGCCAGAAATATGTTCTGGAGGTCAAAAGGGGCACTCTGTATAGCTTATTTATTATCAAAAGGAGTCTATAACTTTCTATAGTTTGAAAAATTTTGAGAACACTTTGACCACAAATAAGTTCAAAAGGTCAGATATGGACATCTATATGGCTTATGAATCATCAGAAGGAGTCTATGAGTATGTATGGAAAGCCCAAGATTGAGGACTCTTTGGCCAGAAATATGTTCAGGAGGTCAAAAGGGGACCTCTGTATAGCTGACTTATCATCAAAAGGAGTCTATAACTTTATATAGTTTGAAAAATTTTAGGACACTTTGACCACAAATAAGTTCAACAGGTCAGATATGGACATCTATATGGCTTATGAAGCATCAGAAGGAGTCTATGAGTATGTATAGAAAGCATAAGATCGAGGACTCTTTGGCCAGAAATATGTTCTGGAGGTCAAAAGGGGACCTCTGTATAGCTGATTTATCATCAAAAGGAGTCTATAACTTTCTATAGTTTGAAAAAATGTTAAGACACTTTGACCACAAATAAGTTCAAAAGGTCAGATATGGACATCTATATGGCTTATGAAGCATCAGAAGGAGTCTATGAGTATGTATAGAAAGCCCATGATCGAGGACTCTTTGGCCAGAAATATGTTCAGGAGGTCAAAAGGGGACCTCTGTATAGCTGATTTATCTTTAAAAGGAGTCTATAACTTTATATAGTTTGAAAAATTTTAGGACACTTTGAACACAAATAAGTTCAAAATGTCAGATATGGAAATCTATATGGCTTATGAAGCATCAGAAGGAGTCTATGAATATGTATAGAAAGCATAAGATCGAGGACTCTTTGGCCAGAAATATGTTCTGGAGGTCAAAAGGGGACCTCTGTATAGCTGATTTATCATCAAAAGGAGTCTATAACTTTATATAGATTGATTTCTATTTTTTAGGACACTTTGACCACAAATAAGTTCAAAAGGTCAGATATGGACATCTATATGGCTTATGAAGCATCAGAAGGAGTCTATGAGTATGTATAGAAAGCATAAGATCGAGGACTCTTTGGCCAGAAATATGTTCTGGAGGTCAAAAGGGGTCCTCTGTATAGCTGATTTATCATCAAAAGGAGTCTATAACTTTCTATAGTTTGAAAAAATGTTAGGACATTTTGACCACAAATAAGTTCAAAATGTCAGATATGGAATTCTATATGGCTTATGAAGCATCAGAAGGAGTCTAGAGTATGTATAGAAAGCCCAAGATCGAGGACTCTTTGGCCAGAAATATGTTCAGGAGGTCAAAGGGGGACCTCTGTATAGCTGACTTATCATCAAAAGGAGTCTATAACTTTCTATAGTTTGAAAAATTTTGAGAACACTTTGACCACAAATAAGTTCAAAAGGTGAGATATGGACATCTATATGGCTTATGAATCATCAGAAGGAGTCTATGAGTATGTATGGAAAGCCCAAGATTGAGGACTCTTTGGCCAGAAATATGTTCAGGAGGTCAAAAGGGGACCTCTGTATAGCTGATTTATCATCAAAAGGAGTCTATAACTTTCTATAGTTTGAAAAAATGTTAAGACACTTTGACCACAAATAAGTTCAAAAGGTCAGATATGGACATCTATATGGCTTATGAAGCATCAGAAGGAGTCTATGAGTATGTATAGAAAGCCCATGATCGAGGACTCTTTGGCCAGAAATATGTTCAGGAGGTCAAAAGGGGACCTCTGTATAGCTGATTTATCTTTAAAAGGAGTCTATAACTTTATATTGTTTGAAAAATTTTAGGACACTTTGACCACAAATAAGTTCAAAATGTCAGATATGGAAATCTATATGGCTTATGAAGCATCAGAAGAAGTCTATATGTATCGAAAGCATAAGATCGAGGACTCTTTGGCAAGAAATTTGTTCTGGAGGTCAAAAAGGGCCCTCCGTATAGCTGATTTATCATCAAAAGGAGTCTATAACTTTATATAGTTTGAATTTTTTTTAGGACACTTTGACCACAGATAAGTTCAAAAGGTCAGATATGGTCATCTATATGGCTTATGAAGCATCAGAAGGAGTCTATGAGTATGTATAGAAAGCCCAAGATCGAGGACTCTTTGGCCAGAAATATGTTCAGGAGGTCAAAAGGGGCCCTCTGTATAGCTGATTTATCATCAAAAGGAGTCTATAACTTTATATAGTTTGAAAACTTTGAGGACACTTTGACCACAAATAAGTTCAACAGGTCAGATATGGACATCTATATGGCTTATGAAGCATCAGAAGGAGTCTATGAGTATGTATAGAAAGCATAAGATCGAGGACTCTTTGGCAAAAAATATGTTCTGGAGGTCAAAAAGGGCCCTCCGTATAGCTGATTTATCATCAAAAGGAGTCTATAACTTTATATAGTTTGAAATTTTTTTAGGACACTTTGACCACAGATAAGTTCAAAAGGTCAGATATGGTCATCTATATGGCTTATGAAGCATCAGAAGGAGTCTATGAGTATGTATAGAAAGCATAAGATCGAGGACTCTTTGGCCAGAAATATGTTCTGGAGGTCAAAAGGGGCACTCTGTATAGCTTATTTATCATCAAAAGGAGTCTATAACTTTCTATAGTTTGAAAAATTTTGAGGACACTTTGACCACAAATAAGTTCAAAAGGTCAGATATGGACATCTATATGGCTTATGAATCATCAGAAGGAGTCTATGAGTATGTATGGAAAACCCAAGATTGAGGACTCTTTGGCCAGAAATATGTTCAGGAGGTCAAAAGGGGACCTCTGTATAGCTGACTTATCATCAAAAGGAGTCTATAACTTTATATAGTTTGAAAAATTTTAGGACACTTTGACCACAAATAAGTTCAACAGGTCAGATATGGACATCTATATGGCTTATGAAGCATCAGAAGGAGTCTATGAGTTTGTATAGAAAGCCCATGATTGAGGACTCTTTGGCCAGAAATATGTTCAGGAGGTCAAAAGGGGACCTCTGTATAGCTGATTTATCATCAAAAGGAGTCTATAACTTTATATAGTTTGAAAAAATGTTAGGACACTTTGACCACAAATAAGTTCAAAAGGTCAGATATGGACATCTATATGGCTTATGAAGCATCAGAAGGAGTCTATGAGTATGTATATAAAGCCCAAGATCAAGGACTCTTTGGCCAGAAATATGTTCAGGAGGTCAAAATGGGACCTCTGTATAGCTGATTTATCATCAAAAGGAGTCTATAACTTTATATAGTTAGAATTTTTTTTAGGACACTTTGATCACAAATAAGTTCAAAAGGTCAGATATGGACATCTATATGGCTTATGAAGCATCAGAAGGAGTCCATGAGTATGTATAGAAAGCATAAGATTGAGGACTCTTAAGCCAGAAATATGTTCTGGAGGTCAAAAGGGGCCCTCTTTATAGCTGATTTATCATCAAAAGGAGTCTATAACTTTCTATAGTTTGAAAAAATGTTAGGACACTTTGACCACAAATAAGTTCAAAAGGACAGATATGGACATCTATATGGCTTTTGAAGCATCAGAAGGAGTCTATGAGTATGTATAGAAAGCCCAAGATCGAGGACTCTTTGACCAGAAATATGTTCTGAAGGTCAAAAGGGGACCTCTGTATAGCTGATTTATCATAAAAAGGAGTCTATAACTTTCTATAGTTTGAAAAATTTTGAGGACACTTTGACCACAAATAAGTTCAAAAGGTCAGATATGGATATCTATATGGCTTATGAAGCATCAGAAGGAATCTATGAGTATGTATAGAAAGCCCAAGATTGAGGACTCTTTGGCCAGAAATATGTTCAGGAGGTCAAAAGGGGACCTCTGTATAGCTGACATCATCAAAAGGAGTCTATAACTTTATATAGTTTGAAAAATGTTAGGACACTTTGACCACAAATAAGTTCAAAAGGTCAGATATGGACATCTATATGGCTTATGAAGCATCAGAAGGAGTCTATGAGTATGTATAGAAATCCCATGATCGAGGACTCTTTGGCCAGAAATATGTTCAGGAGGTCAAAAGGGGACCTCTGTATAGCTGATTTATCATCAAAAGGAGTCTATAACTTTATATAGATTGATTTCTTTTTTTTAGGACACTTTGACCACAAATAAGTTCAAAAGGTCAGATATGGACATCTATATGGCTTATGAAGCATCAGAAGGAGTCTATGAGTATGTATAGAAAGCCCAAGATCGAGGACTCTTTGGCAAGAAATATGTTCCTTGGGTTAAATATGGAATTCTGTATGTCTGACGTAACATCAGAAAGAGTCAACAATATGGAAAGGTCAAGTTTCGAGTACTCACTCCTTGGCCAGAAAAAAATTTGGTAGGTCAAATATGGACTTTTGTCAGGATGATATAACATCCGAGGATATCAATCTGAATGTATAGTGTTAATCTTTTAGGACTCTTTGGCCAGAAATATGTTCAGTAGGTCAAAAGGGGACCTCTGTATAGCTGATTTATCATCAGAAGGAGACTATAACTTTATATAGTTTGAAAAATTTTGAGGACACTTTGACAAGAAATAAGTTCAAAAGGTCAGATATGGACATCTATATGGCTTATAAAGCATCAGAAGGAATCTATGAGTATGTATAGAAAGCCCAATATTGAGGACTCTTTGGCCAAAAACATGTTCAGGAGGTCAAAAGGGGACCTCTGTATAGCTGACTTATCATCAAAAGGAGTCTATAACTTTATATAGTTTGAAAAATTTTAGGACACTTTGACCACAAATAAGTTCAAAATGTCAGATATGGACATCTATATGGCTTATGAATCATCAGAAGGAGTCTATGAGTATGTATAGAAAGCATAAGATCGAGGACTCTTTGGCCAGAAATATGTTCTGGAGGTCAAAAGGGGTCCTCTGTATAGCTGATTTATCATCAAAAGGAGTCTATAACTTTATATAGTTTGAAAACTTTGAGGACACTTTGACCACAAATAAGTTCAACAGGTCAGATATGGACATCTATATGGCTTATGAAGCATCAGAAGGAGTCTATGAGTATGTATAGAAAGCATAAGATCGAGGACTCTTTGGCAAGAAATATGTTCTGGAGGTCAAAAAGGGCCCTCCGTATAGCTGATTTATCATCAAAAGGAGTCTATAACTTTATATAGTTTGAATTTTTTTTAGGACACTTTGACCACAGATAAGTTCAAAAGGTCAGATATGGTCATCTATATGGCTTATGAAGCATCAGAAGGAGTCTATGAGTATGTATAGAAAGCATAAGATCGAGGACTCTTTGGCCAGAAATATGTTCTGGAGGTCAAAAGGGGCACTCTGTATAGCTTATTTATTATCAAAAGGAGTCTATAACTTTCTATAGTTTGAAAAATTTTGAGAACACTTTGACCACAAATAAGTTCAAAAGGTCAGATATGGACATCTATATGGCTTATGAATCATCAGAAGGAGTCTATGAGTATGTATGGAAAGCCCAAGATTGAGGACTCTTTGGCCAGAAATATGTTCAGGAGGTCAAAAGGGGACCTCTGTATAGCTGACTTATCATCAAAAGGAGTCTATAACTTTATATAGTTTGAAAAATTTTAGGACACTTTGACCACAAATAAGTTCAACAGGTCAGATATGGACATCTATATGGCTTATGAAGCATCAGAAGGAGTCTATGAGTATGTATAGAAAGCATAAGATCGAGGACTCTTTGGCCAGAAATATGTTCTGGAGGTCAAAAGGGGACCTCTGTATAGCTGATTTATCATCAAAAGGAGTCTATAACTTTCTATAGTTTGAAAAAATGTTAAGACACTTTGACCACAAATAAGTTCAAAAGGTCAGATATGGACATCTATATGGCTTATGAAGCATCAGAAGGAGTCTATGAGTATGTATAGAAAGCCCACGATCGAGGACTCTTTGGCCAGAAATATGTTCAGGAGGTCAAAGGGGGACCTCTGTATAGCTGACTTATCATCAAAAGGAGTCTATAACTTTCTATAGTTTGAAAAATTTTGAGAACACTTTGACCACAAATAAGTTCAAAAGGTCAGATATGGACATCTATATGGCTTATGAATCATCAGAAGGAGTCTATGAGTATGTATGGAAAGCCCAAGATTGAGGACTCTTTGGCCAGAAATATGTTCAGGAGGTCAAAAGGGGACCTCTGTATAGCTGATTTATCATCAAAAGGAGTCTATAACTTTCTATAGTTTGAAAAAATGTCAAGACACTTTGACCACAAATAAGTTCAAAAGGTCAGATATGGACATCTATATGGCTTATGAAGCATCAGAAGGAGTCTATGAGTATGTATAGAAAGCCCATGATCGAGGACTCTTTGGCCAGAAATATGTTCAGGAGGTCAAAAGGGGACCTCTGTATAGCTGATTTATCTTTAAAAGGAGTCTATAACTTTATATTGTTTGAAAATTTTTAGGACACTTTGACCAAAAATAAGTTCAAAATGTCAGATATGGAAATCTATATGGCTTATGAAGCATCAGAAGAAGTCTATATGTATCGAAAGCATAAGATCGAGGACTCTTTGGCAAGAAATTTGTTCTGGAGGTCAAAAAGGGCCCTCCGTATAGCTGATTTATCATCAAAAGGAGTCTATAACTTTATATAGTTTGAATTTTTTTTAGGACACTTTGACCACAGATAAGTTCAAAAGGTCAGATATGGTCATCTATATGGCTTATGAAGCATCAGAAGGAGTCTATGAGTATGTATAGAAAGCCCAAGATCGAGGACTCTTTGGCCAGAAATATGTTCAGGAGGTCAAAAGGGGCCCTCTGTATAGCTGATTTATCATCAAAAGGAGTCTATAACTTTATATAGTTTGAAAACTTTGAGGACACTTTGACCACAAATAAGTTCAACAGGTCAGATATGGACATCTATATGGCTTATGAAGCATCAGAAGGAGTCTATGAGTATGTATAGAAAGCATAAGATCGAGGACTCTTTGGCAAAAAATATGTTCTGGAGGTCAAAAAGGGCCCTCCGTATAGCTGATTTATCATCAAAAGGAGTCTATAACTTTATATAGTTTGAATTTTTTTTAGGACACTTTGACCACAGATAAGTTCAAAAGGTCAGATATGGTCATCTATATGGCTTATGAAGCATCAGAAGGAGTCTATGAGTATGTATGGAAAGCCCAAGATTGAGGACTCTTTGGCCAGAAATATGTTCAGGAGGTCAAAAGGGGACCTCTGTATAGCTGATTTATCATCAAAAGGAGTCTATAACTTTATATAGTTTGAAAAAATGTTAGGACACTTTGACCACAAATAAGTTCAAAAGGTCAGATATGGACATCTATATGGCTTATGAAGCATCAGAAGGAGTCTATGAGTATGTATATAAAGCCCAAGATCAAGGACTCTTTGGCCAGAAATATGTTCAGGAGGTCAAAATGGGACCTCTGTATAGCTGATTTATCATCAAAAGGAGTCTATAACTTTCTATAGTTTGAAAAAATGTTAGGACACTTTGACCACAAATAAGTTCAAAAGGACAGATATGGACATCTATATGGCTTTTGAAGCATCAGAAGGAGTCTATGAGTATGTATAGAAAGCCCAAGATCGAGGACTCTTTGACCAGAAATATGTTCTGAAGGTCAAAAGGGGACCTCTGTATAGCTGATTTATCATAAAAAGGAGTCTATAACTTTCTATAGTTTGAAAAATTTTGAGGACACTTTGACCACAAATAAGTTCAAAAGGTCAGATATGGATATCTATATGGCTTATGTAACATTAGAAGGAGTCTATGAGTATGTATAGAAAGGTCAAGATTGAGAACTCTATGGCCATAAATATATACCTTGGGTCAAATATGGACTTCTGTATGGCTGATTTAACATCAGAAGGAGTCTATGAGTTTCTAAGAGTAAAACACATTTAGAGGATTCTTTGGCCAAAAACATGTTATATCAGTCAAATATGGCTACAGTCTGGCTGACATAACATCACGAGAAGTCTTTATGGTAGGAGAAATATAAATAGTAAGGTAAATGTTCAAGGTCTCTGGCCAGAAATATGTTCAGAAGGTCAAATATGGCCTTCTGTATGGCTGATTTAACATCAGAAGGAGTCTATACATTTATAATAGACAAAATCCTTTTGAGAACTCTTAGGTCAAATTTTTTTTCAATCAGTCAAATGTGGACTACTGTCTGCCTGATTTTACATTACGAGAAGTCAGTCTATATGTATAGTGAGTTGATGTTCACGGTCTCTGGCTAGAAATATGTTCAGAAGGTCAAAAATAGACTACTGGCTGGTTAATATAACATCACAAGAAGTCAATCTGTAGTATAGCAAGATAATGTTCAAGAACTCTTTGGCCAGAAATATGTTCAGAAGGTCAAAAGGTGACCTTTGTATAGCTGATTTTTCATCAGAAGGAGCCTATAACTTTATATAGTTTGAAAAATTTTGAGGACACTTTGACCAGAAATAAGTTCAAGAGGTCAGATATGGACATCTATATGGCTTATGAAGCATCAGAAGGATTTGGACTATGATTATGTATAGAAAGCCCAAGATTGAGGACTCTTTGGCAAGAAATATGTTCCTTTGGTCAAATACGGAATTCTGTATGTCTGACGTAACATCAGAAAGAGTCAACAAGTATATATGGAAAGGTCAAGTTTCGCGTACTCACTCTTTGGCCAGAAAAAAATCCGGTAGGTCAAATATGGACTTTTGTGAGGATGATATAACATCTTTAAGGACTCTTTGGCCAGAAATATGTTCAGTAGGTCAAAAGCTACTACTATGTATAGCTCATTGTTATAACATTATGTGCTTTGCACAAACGATCTAACGTTGAGCATCATTAAAGAAACATAGGTTATGCACTTCGTGCATTGCATTGCATTGCACACCAAAACTAACTCCATGTTCATTAAAGAGATAACATATGTGTTGTTGCAATTGCATTGCACAAACGATCTAACGTTGTGCACTGAAGAATAACATATAGGTTATGCACTTTTCGCATTTGCATTGCATGGCACACCAGAACAAAATCATTCCCATGTTCATTATAGAGATGATATGTGTGTTGTTGCATTGCATTGCATTGCATTGCAATACTTTACTTTGCTTTGCATTGCATTGCATTGCATTACATTGCACTAACGATCTAACGTTATGCACTGAAGAATAACTTATAGGTTATGCATAATTCGCATTGCATTGCATTGCACACCAGAACATAATCATTCCCATGTTCATTATAGAGATGATATGTGTGTTGATGCATTGCATTGCATTGCATTGCATTGCACTAACGATCTAACGTTGTGCACTGAAGAATAACATATAGGTTATGCACTTTTCGCATTGCATGGCATTGCACACCAGAACTAAATCATTCCCATGTTCATTAAACAGATAACGTGTGTTGGTGCATTGCATTGCATTGCACAAACGATCTAACGTTGTGCACTGAAGAATAACATATAGGTCATCCACTTTTCGCATTGCATGGCATTGCACACCAGAACTAAATCATTCCCATGTTCTTTAAAGAGATGATATGTGTGTTGATGCATTGCATTGCACTAGCGATGTAACGTTGTGCACTGAAGAATAACATATAGGTTATGCACTTTTTGCATTGCATTGCATTGCACACCAGAACTACCTCATTCCCATGTTGATTAAAGACGTGTGTTGTTGCATTGCATTGCATTGCATTGCATTGATTTGCATTTATATGCATTGCGTTGCACTGCATTGCATTGCATTGCATTGCATTGCACAAACGATCTAACGTTGTGCACTGAAGAATAACATATAGGTTATGCTCTTTTCGCATTGCATTTGCACACCAGAACTACCTCATTCCCATGTTGATTAAAGACATAACGTGTGTTGTTGCTTTGCATTGCATTGCATTGCACTAACGATCTAACGTTGTGCACTGAATAACATTCATTCATTGCATTGCATTGCACACCAGAACTAAATCATTCCCATGTTTATTAAAGACATAACGTGTGTTTTTGCATTGCTCTGCTTTGCACTGCATTGCATTGCATTGCTCTAACGATCTAACGTTGTGCACTGAAGAATAACATATAGGTTATGCACTTTTCGCATTGCATTGCACACCAGAACAAAATCATTCCAAAGTTCATTATAGAGATGATATGTGTGTTGTTGCATTGCATTGCATTGCATTGCATTGCATTGAACTAACGATCTAACGTTGTGCACTGTAGAATAACATATAGGTTATGCACTTTTTGCATTGTATTGCATTGCACACCAGAACTAAATCATTTCCATGTTGATTAAAGACATAACGTGTGCTGTTGCATTGCATTGCATTGATTTGCAATGCTTTGCATTGCATTGCATTGCATTGCATTGATTTGCAATGCTTTGCACTGCATTGCATTGCATTGCATTGCACTAACGATCTAACTTTGTGCACTGAAGAATAACATATAGGTTATGCACTTTTTGCATTTCACTGCATTGCACACCAGAACTAAATCATTCCCAGGTTCATTAAAGAGATAACGTTTTTTGGTGCATTGCATTGCATTGCTTTGCATTGCACAAACGATCTAATGTTGTGCACTGAAGAATAACATATAGGTTACGCTCTTTTCGCATTGCATTGCACACCAGAACAAAATCATTCCAAAGTTCATTATAGAGATGATATGTGTGTTGTTGCATTGCATTGCATTGATTTGCATTGCTTTGCACTGCATTGCATTGCATTGCATTGCATTGCATTGCACTACACTAAAGATCTAACGTTGTGCACTGAAAAATAACATATAGGTTATGCACTTTTTGCATTGCATTGCATTGCACACCAGAACTAAATCATTCCCATGTTGATTAAAGACATAACGTGTGCTGTTGCATTGCATTGCATTGCATTGATTTGCAATGCTTTGCACTGCATTGCATTGCATTGCATTGCATTGCACTAACGATCTAACTTTGTGCACTGAAGAATAACATATAGGTTATGCACTTTTTGCATTTCACTGCATTGCACACCAGAACTAAATCATTCCCATGTTCATTAAAGAGATAACGTTTGTTGGTGCATTGCATTGCACAAACGATCTAATGTTGTGCACTGAAGAATAACATATAGGTTATGCTCTTTTCGCATTGCATTGCACACCAGAACAAAATCATTCCAAAGTTCATTATAGAGATGATATGTGTGTTGTTGCATTGCATTGCATTGCATTGCATTGCATTGCATTGAACTAACGATCTAACGTTGTGCACTGTAGAATAACATATAGGTTATGCACTTTTTGCATTGTATTGCATTGCACACCAGAACTAAATCATTCTCATGTTCATTAAAGAGATAACGTGTGTTGTTGCATTGCATTTCATTGCACTAGCGATGTAACGTTGTGCACTGAAGAAAAACATATAGGTTATGCACTTTTTGCATTGCATTGCACTCCAGAACTAAATCATTCCCATGTTCTTTAAAGAGATAATGTGTGTTGTTGCATTGCATTGTATTCCATTGCATTGCTTTGCACTGCTTTGCATTGAATTGCATTGCACTAACGATCTAACGTTGTGCACTAAAGAATAACATATAGGTATGCACTTTTTGCACTGCAATTGCATTGCACACCAGAACTACCTCATTCCCATGTTGATTAAAGACATAACGTATGTTGTTGCATTGAATTGATTTGCAATGCTTTGCACTGCATTGCATTGCATTGCACAAACGATCTAACGTTGTGCACTGAAGAATAACATATAGGTTATGCTCTTTTCGCATTGTATTGCACAGCAGAACTAAATCATTCTCATGTTCATTAAAGAGATAACGTGTGTTGTTGCATTGCATTGCATTGCATTGCACAAACGATCTAACGTTGTGCACTGAAGTTGTGCACAAAAGGTCCCCTTTTGACCTACTGAACATATTTCTGGCCAAAGAGTCCTAAAAGATTAACACTATACATTCAGACTGATATCTTCGGATGTTATATCATCCTGACAAAATAGCCCATATTTGACCTACCTAATTTTTTTCTGGCCAATATGTGCATCTAACGATCTAACGTTGTGCACTGAAGAATAACATATAGGTTATGCACTTTTCGCATTTGCATTGCATGGCACACCAGAACAAAATCATTCCCATGTTCATTATAGAGATGATATGTGTGTTGTTGCATTGCATTGCATTGCATTGCAATACTTTACTTTGCTTTGCATTGCATTGCATTGCATTACATTGCACTAACGATCTAACGTTATGCACTGAAGAATAACTTATAGGTTATGCATAATTCGCATTGCATTGCATTGCACACCAGAACATAATCATTCCCATGTTCATTATAGAGATGATATGTGTGTTGATGCATTGCATTGCATTGCATTGCATTGCACTAACGATCTAACGTTGTGCACTGAAGAATAACATATAGGTTATGCACTTTTCGCATTGCATGGCATTGCACACCAGAACTAAATCATTCCCATGTTCATTAAACAGATAACGTGTGTTGGTGCATTGCATTGCATTGCACAAACGATCTAACGTTGTGCACTGAAGAATAACATATAGGTCATCCACTTTTCGCATTGCATGGCATTGCACACCAGAACTAAATCATTCCCATGTTCTTTAAAGAGATGATATGTGTGTTGATGCATTGCATTGCACTAGCGATGTAACGTTGTGCACTGAAGAATAACATATAGGTTATGCACTTTTTGCATTGCATTGCATTGCACACCAGAACTACCTCATTCCCATGTTGATT
Organism: Abramis brama; assembly: GCF_963993115.1. Taxonomy (NCBI): domain Eukaryota; kingdom Metazoa; phylum Chordata; class Actinopteri; order Cypriniformes; family Leuciscidae; genus Abramis; species Abramis brama. The sequence continues at coordinate 9,253,780 of NC_139977.1, forward strand.
AAAGACGTGTGTTGTTGCATTGCATTGCATTGCATTGCATTGATTTGCATTTATATGCATTGCGTTGCACTGCATTGCATTGCATTGCATTGCATTGCACAAACGATCTAACGTTGTGCACTGAAGAATAACATATAGGTTATGCTCTTTTCGCATTGCATTTGCACACCAGAACTACCTCATTCCCATGTTGATTAAAGACATAACGTGTGTTGTTGCTTTGCATTGCATTGCATTGCACTAACGATCTAACGTTGTGCACTGAATAACATTCATTCATTGCATTGCATTGCACACCAGAACTAAATCATTCCCATGTTTATTAAAGACATAACGTGTGTTTTTGCATTGCTCTGCTTTGCACTGCATTGCATTGCATTGCTCTAACGATCTAACGTTGTGCACTGAAGAATAACATATAGGTTATGCACTTTTCGCATTGCATTGCACACCAGAACAAAATCATTCCAAAGTTCATTATAGAGATGATATGTGTGTTGTTGCATTGCATTGCATTGCATTGCATTGCATTGAACTAACGATCTAACGTTGTGCACTGTAGAATAACATATAGGTTATGCACTTTTTGCATTGTATTGCATTGCACACCAGAACTAAATCATTTCCATGTTGATTAAAGACATAACGTGTGCTGTTGCATTGCATTGCATTGATTTGCAATGCTTTGCATTGCATTGCATTGCATTGCATTGATTTGCAATGCTTTGCACTGCATTGCATTGCATTGCATTGCACTAACGATCTAACTTTGTGCACTGAAGAATAACATATAGGTTATGCACTTTTTGCATTTCACTGCATTGCACACCAGAACTAAATCATTCCCAGGTTCATTAAAGAGATAACGTTTTTTGGTGCATTGCATTGCATTGCTTTGCATTGCACAAACGATCTAATGTTGTGCACTGAAGAATAACATATAGGTTACGCTCTTTTCGCATTGCATTGCACACCAGAACAAAATCATTCCAAAGTTCATTATAGAGATGATATGTGTGTTGTTGCATTGCATTGCATTGATTTGCATTGCTTTGCACTGCATTGCATTGCATTGCATTGCATTGCATTGCACTACACTAAAGATCTAACGTTGTGCACTGAAAAATAACATATAGGTTATGCACTTTTTGCATTGCATTGCATTGCACACCAGAACTAAATCATTCCCATGTTGATTAAAGACATAACGTGTGCTGTTGCATTGCATTGCATTGCATTGATTTGCAATGCTTTGCACTGCATTGCATTGCATTGCATTGCATTGCACTAACGATCTAACTTTGTGCACTGAAGAATAACATATAGGTTATGCACTTTTTGCATTTCACTGCATTGCACACCAGAACTAAATCATTCCCATGTTCATTAAAGAGATAACGTTTGTTGGTGCATTGCATTGCACAAACGATCTAATGTTGTGCACTGAAGAATAACATATAGGTTATGCTCTTTTCGCATTGCATTGCACACCAGAACAAAATCATTCCAAAGTTCATTATAGAGATGATATGTGTGTTGTTGCATTGCATTGCATTGCATTGCATTGCATTGCATTGAACTAACGATCTAACGTTGTGCACTGTAGAATAACATATAGGTTATGCACTTTTTGCATTGTATTGCATTGCACACCAGAACTAAATCATTCTCATGTTCATTAAAGAGATAACGTGTGTTGTTGCATTGCATTTCATTGCACTAGCGATGTAACGTTGTGCACTGAAGAAAAACATATAGGTTATGCACTTTTTGCATTGCATTGCACTCCAGAACTAAATCATTCCCATGTTCTTTAAAGAGATAATGTGTGTTGTTGCATTGCATTGTATTCCATTGCATTGCTTTGCACTGCTTTGCATTGAATTGCATTGCACTAACGATCTAACGTTGTGCACTAAAGAATAACATATAGGTATGCACTTTTTGCACTGCAATTGCATTGCACACCAGAACTACCTCATTCCCATGTTGATTAAAGACATAACGTATGTTGTTGCATTGAATTGATTTGCAATGCTTTGCACTGCATTGCATTGCATTGCACAAACGATCTAACGTTGTGCACTGAAGAATAACATATAGGTTATGCTCTTTTCGCATTGTATTGCACAGCAGAACTAAATCATTCTCATGTTCATTAAAGAGATAACGTGTGTTGTTGCATTGCATTGCATTGCATTGCACAAACGATCTAACGTTGTGCACTGAAGTTGTGCACAAAAGGTCCCCTTTTGACCTACTGAACATATTTCTGGCCAAAGAGTCCTAAAAGATTAACACTATACATTCAGACTGATATCTTCGGATGTTATATCATCCTGACAAAATAGCCCATATTTGACCTACCTAATTTTTTTCTGGCCAATATGTGCATCTAACGATCTAACGTTGTGCACTGAAGAATAACATATAGGTTATGCACTTTTCGCATTTGCATTGCATGGCACACCAGAACAAAATCATTCCCATGTTCATTATAGAGATGATATGTGTGTTGTTGCATTGCATTGCATTGCATTGCATTACTTTACTTTGCTTTGCATTGCATTGCATTTCATTACATTGCACTAACGATCTAACGTTATGCACTGAAGAATAACTTATAGGTTATGCATAATTCGCATTGCATTGCATTGCACACCAGAACATAATCATTCCCATGTTCATTATAGAGATGATATGTGTGTTGATGCATTGCATTGCATTGCATTGCATTGCATTGCACTAACGATCTAACGTTGTGCACTGAAGAATAACATATAGGTTATGCACTTTTCGCATTGCATGGCATTGCACACCAGAACTAAATCATTCCCATGTTCATTAAAGAGATGATATGTGTGTTGATGCATTGCATTGCACTAGCGATGTAACGTTGTGCACTGAAGAATAACATATAGGTTATGCACTTTTTGCATTGCATTGCATTGCACACCAGAACTACCTCATTCCCATGTTGATTAAAGACGTGTGTTGTTGCATTGCATTGCATTGCATTGCATTGATTTGCATTTATTTGCATTGCTTTGCACTGCATTGCATTGCATTGCATTGCATTGCATTGCATTGCATTGCATTGCATTGCACAAACGATCTAACGTTGTGCACTGAAGAATAACATATAGGTTATGCTCTTTTCGCATTGCATTTGCACACCAGAACTACCTCATTCCCATGTTGATTAAAGACATAACGTGTGTTGTTGCTTTGCATTGCATTGCATTGCACTAACGATCTAACGTTGTGCACTGAATAACATTCATTCATTGCATTGCATTGCACACCAGAACTAAATCATTCCCATGTTTATTAAAGACATAACGTGTGTTGTTGCATTGCTCTGCTTTGCACTGCATTGCATTGCATTGCTCTAACGATCTAACGTTGTGCACTGAAGAATAACATATAGGTTATGCACTTTTCGCATTGCATTGCATTGCACACCAGAACTAAATCATTTCCATGTTGATTAAAGACATAACGTGTGCTGTTGCATTGCATTGCATTGATTTGCAATGCTTTGCATTGCATTGCATTGCATTGCATTGCATTGATTTGCAATGCTTTGCACTGCATTGCATTGCATTGCATTGCATTGCACTAACGATCTAACTTTGTGCACTGAAGAATAACATATAGGTTATGCACTTTTTGCATTTCACTGCATTGCACACCAGAACTAAATCATTCCCAGGTTCATTAAAGAGATAACGTTTTTTGGTGCATTGCATTGCATTGCTTTGCATTGCACAAACGATCTAATGTTGTGCACTGAAGAATAACATATAGGTTACGCTCTTTTCGCATTGCATTGCACACCAGAACAAAATCATTCCAAAGTTCATTATAGAGATGATATGTGTGTTGTTGCATTGCATTGCATTGATTTGCATTGCTTTGCACTGCATTGCATTGCATTGCATTGCATTGCATTGCATTGCATTGCACTACACTAAAGATCTAACGTTGTGCACTGAAAAATAACATATAGGTTATGCACTTTTTGCATTGCATTGCATTGCACACCAGAACTAAATCATTCCCATGTTGATTAAAGACATAACGTGTGCTGTTGCATTGCATTGCATTGCATTGATTTGCAATGCTTTGCACTGCATTGCATTGCATTGCATTGCATTGCACTAACGATCTAACTTTGTGCACTGAAGAATAACATATAGGTTATGCACTTTTTGCATTTCACTGCATTGCACACCAGAACTAAATCATTCCCATGTTCATTAAAGAGATAACGTTTGTTGGTGCATTGCATTGCACAAACGATCTAATGTTGTGCACTGAAGAATAACATATAGGTTATGCTCTTTTCGCATTGCATTGCACACCAGAACAAAATCATTCCAAAGTTCATTATAGAGATGATATGTGTGTTGTTGCATTGCATTGCATTGCATTGCATTGCATTGCATTGCATTGAACTAACGATCTAACGTTGTGCACTGTAGAATAACATATAGGTTATGCACTTTTTGCATTGTATTGCATTGCACACCAGAACTAAATCATTCTCATGTTCATTAAAGAGATAACGTGTGTTGTTGCATTGCATTTCATTGCACTAGCGATGTAACGTTGTGCACTGAAGAAAAACATATAGGTTATGCACTTTTTGCATTGCATTGCACTCCAGAACTAAATCATTCCCATGTTCTTTAAAGAGATAATGTGTGTTGTTGCATTGCATTGTATTCCATTGCATTGCTTTGCACTGCTTTGCATTGAATTGCATTGCACTAACGATCTAACGTTGTGCACTAAAGAATAACATATAGGTATGCACTTTTTGCACTGCAATTGCATTGCACACCAGAACTACCTCATTCCCATGTTGATTAAAGACATAACGTATGTTGTTGCATTGAATTGATTTGCAATGCTTTGCACTGCATTGCATTGCATTGCACAAACGATCTAACGTTGTGCACTGAAGAATAACATATAGGTTATGCTCTTTTCGCATTGTATTGCACAGCAGAACTAAATCATTCTCATGTTCATTAAAGAGATAACGTGTGTTGTTGCATTGCATTGCATTGCATTGCACAAACGATCTAACGTTGTGCACTGAAGTTGTGCACAAAAGGTCCCCTTTTGACCTACTGAACATATTTCTGGCCAAAGAGTCCTAAAAGATTAACACTATACATTCAGACTGATATCTTCGGATGTTATATCATCCTGACAAAATAGCCCATATTTGACCTACCGAATTTTTTTCTGGCCAATATGTGCATCTAACGATCTAACGTTGTGCACTGAAGAATAACATATAGGTTATGCACTTTTCGCATTTGCATTGCATGGCACACCAGAACAAAATCATTCCCATGTTCATTATAGAGATGATATGTGTGTTGATGCATTGCATTGCATTGCATTGCATTGCATTACTTTACTTTGCTTTGCATTGCATTGCATTTCATTACATTGCACTAACGATCTAACGTTATGCACTGAAGAATAACTTATAGGTTATGCATAATTCGCATTGCATTGCATTGCACACCAGAACATAATCATTCCCATGTTCATTATAGAGATGATATGTGTGTTGATGCATTGCATTGCATTGCATTGCATTGCATTGCACTAACGATCTAACGTTGTGCACTGAAGAATAACATATAGGTTATGCACTTTTCGCATTGCATGGCATTGCACACCAGAACTAAATCATTCCCATGTTCATTAAAGAGATGATATGTGTGTTGATGCATTGCATTGCACTAGCGATGTAACGTTGTGCACTGAAGAATAACATATAGGTTATGCACTTTTTGCATTGCATTGCATTGCACACCAGAACTACCTCATTCCCATGTTGATTAAAGACGTGTGTTGTTGCATTGCATTGCATTGCATTGCATTGATTTGCATTTATTTGCATTGCTTTGCACTGCATTGCATTGCATTGCATTGCATTGCATTGCATTGCATTGCATTGCATTGCACAAACGATCTAACGTTGTGCACTGAAGAATAACATATAGGTTATGCTCTTTTCGCATTGCATTTGCACACCAGAACTACCTCATTCCCATGTTGATTAAAGACATAACGTGTGTTGTTGCTTTGCATTGCATTGCATTGCACTAACGATCTAACGTTGTGCACTGAATAACATTCATTCATTGCATTGCATTGCACACCAGAACTAAATCATTCCCATGTTTATTAAAGACATAACGTGTGTTGTTGCATTGCTCTGCTTTGCACTGCATTGCATTGCATTGCTCTAACGATCTAACGTTGTGCACTGAAGAATAACATATAGGTTATGCACTTTTCGCATTGCATTGCATTGCACACCAGAACTAAATCATTTCCATGTTGATTAAAGACATAACGTGTGCTGTTGCATTGCATTGCATTGATTTGCAATGCTTTGCATTGCATTGCATTGCATTGCATTGCATTGATTTGCAATGCTTTGCACTGCATTGCATTGCATTGCATTGCATTGCACTAACGATCTAACTTTGTGCACTGAAGAATAACATATAGGTTATGCACTTTTTGCATTTCACTGCATTGCACACCAGAACTAAATCATTCCCAGGTTCATTAAAGAGATAACGTTTTTTGGTGCATTGCATTGCATTGCTTTGCATTGCACAAACGATCTAATGTTGTGCACTGAAGAATAACATATAGGTTACGCTCTTTTCGCATTGCATTGCACACCAGAACAAAATCATTCCAAAGTTCATTATAGAGATGATATGTGTGTTGTTGCATTGCATTGCATTGCATTGCATTGCACTAACGATCTAACTTTGTGCACTGAAGAATAACATATAGGTTATGCACTTTTTGCATTTCACTGCATTGCACACCAGAACTAAATCATTCCCATGTTCATTAAAGAGATAACGTTTGTTGGTGCATTGCATTGCACAAACGATCTAATGTTGTGCACTGAAGAATAACATATAGGTTATGCTCTTTTCGCATTGCATTGCACACCAGAACAAAATCATTCCAAAGTTCATTAAAGAGATAACGTGTGTTGTTGCATTGCATTGCATTGCACTAGCGATGTAACGTTGTGCACTGAAGAAAAACATATAGGTTATGCACTTTTTGCATTGCATTGCACTCCAGAACTAAATCATTCCCATGTTCTTTAAAGAGATAATGTGTGTTGTTGCATTGCATTGTATTCCATTGCATTGCTTTGCACTGCTTTGCATTGAATTGCATTGCACTAACGATCTAACGTTGTGCACTAAAGAATAACATATAGGTATGCACTTTTTGCACTGCAATTGCATTGCACACCAGAACTACCTCATTCCCATGTTGATTAAAGACATAACGTATGTTGTTGCATTGAATTGATTTGCAATGCTTTGCACTGCATTGCATTGCATTGCACAAACGATCTAACGTTGTGCACTGAAGAATAACATATAGGTTATGCTCTTTTCGCATTGTATTGCACAGCAGAACTAAATCATTCTCATGTTCATTAAAGAGATAACGTGTGTTGTTGCATTGCATTGCATTGCATTGCATTGCATTGCATTGCACAAACGATCTAACGTTGTGCACTGAAGAATAACTTATAGGTTATGCACTTTTTGCATTGCATTGCATTGCACACCAGAACAAAATCATTCCCATGTTCATTATTGAGATGATATGTGTGTTGATGCATTGCATTGCATTGCATTGCACAAACGATCTAACGTTGTGCACTGAAGAATAACATATAGGTTATGCACTTTTTGCATTGCATTGCATTGCACACCAGAACTAAACAATTATCATGTTCATTAAAGAGAGAACGTGTGTTGTTTCATTGCATTGCACAAACGATCTAACGTTGTGCACTGAAGAATAACATACAGGTTATGCACTTTTTGCATTGCATTGCATTGCACACCAGAACTACCTCATTCCCATGTTGATTAAAGACATAACGTGTGTTGTTGCTTTGCATTGTATTGTATTGCATTGCATTGCATTGCATTGCATTGCATTGCATTGCATTGCATTGCACAAACGATCTAATGTTGTGCACTGAAGAATAACATATAGGTTACGCTCTTTTCGCATTGCATTGCACACCAGAACAAAATCATTCCAAAGTTCATTATAGAGATGATATGTGTGTTGTTGCATTGCATTGCATTGATTTGCATTGCTTTGCACTGCATTGCATTGCATTGCATTGCATTGCATTGCATTGCACTACACTAAAGATCTAACGTTGTGCACTGAAAAATAACATATAGGTTATGCACTTTTTGCATTGCATTGCATTGCACACCAGAACTAAATCATTCCCATGTTGATTAAAGACATAACGTGTGCTGTTGCATTGCATTGCATTGCATTGATTTGCAATGCTTTGCACTGCATTGCATTGCATTGCATTGCATTGCACTAACGATCTAACTTTGTGCACTGAAGAATAACATATAGGTTATGCACTTTTTGCATTTCACTGCATTGCACACCAGAACTAAATCATTCCCATGTTCATTAAAGAGATAACGTTTGTTGGTGCATTGCATTGCACAAACGATCTAATGTTGTGCACTGAAGAATAACATATAGGTTATGCTCTTTTCGCATTGCATTGCACACCAGAACAAAATCATTCCAAATTTCATTATAGAGATGATATGTGTGTTGTTGCATTGCATTGCATTGCATTGCATTGCATTGAACTAACGATCTAACGTTGTGCACTGTAGAATAACATATAGGTTATGCACTTTTTGCATTGTATTGCATTGCACACCAGAACTAAATCATTCTCATGTTCATTAAAGAGATAACGTGTGTTGTTGCATTGCATTTCATTGCACTAGCGATGTAACGTTGTGCACTGAAGAAAAACATATAGGTTATGCACTTTTTGCATTGCATTGCACTCCAGAACTAAATCATTCCCATGTTCTTTAAAGAGATAATGTGTGTTGTTGCATTGCATTGTATTCCATTGCATTGCTTTGCACTGCTTTGCATTGAATTGCATTGCACTAACGATCTAACGTTGTGCACTAAAGAATAACATATAGGTATGCACTTTTTGCACTGCAATTGCATTGCACACCAGAACTACCTCATTCCCATGTTGATTAAAGACATAACGTATGTTGTTGCATTGAATTGATTTGCAATGCTTTGCACTGCATTGCATTGCATTGCACAAACGATCTAACGTTGTGCACTGAAGAATAACATATAGGTTATGCTCTTTTCGCATTGTATTGCACAGCAGAACTAAATCATTCTCATGTTCATTAAAGAGATAACGTGTGTTGTTGCATTGCATTGCATTGCATTGCATTGCATTGCACAAACGATCTAACGTTGTGCACTGAAGAATAACTTATAGGTTATGCACTTTTTGCATTGCATTGCATTGCACACCAGAACAAAATCATTCCCATGTTCATTATTGAGATGATATGTGTGTTGATGCATTGCATTGCATTGCATTGCACAAACGATCTAACGTTGTGCACTGAAGAATAACATATAGGTTATGCACTTTTTGCATTGCATTGCATTGCACACCAGAACTAAACAATTATCATGTTCATTAAAGAGAGAACGTGTGTTGTTTCATTGCATTGCACAAACGATCTAACGTTGTGCACTGAAGAATAACATACAGGTTATGCACTTTTTGCATTGCATTGCATTGCACACCAGAACTACCTCATTCCCATGTTGATTAAAGACATAACGTGTGTTGTTGCTTTGCATTGTATTGTATTGCATTGCATTGCATTGCATTGCATTGCATTGCATTGCATTGCATTGCATTGCACAAACGATCTAACGTTGTGCACTGAAGAAAAACATATAGGTTATGCACTTTTGCATTGCATTGCATTGCACACCAGAACCAAATCATTCCCATGTTCATTAAAGAGATAATGTGTGTTGTTGCATTGCATTGCATTGCATTGCATTGCATTGCACAAACGATCTAACGTTGTGCACAAGAATAAAATATAGGTTATGCACTTTTTGCATTGCATTGCATTGCACACCAGAACTAAATCATTCCCATGTTCTTTAAAGAGATGATATGTATGTTGATGCATTGCATTGCACTAGCAAAGTAACGTTGTGCACAGAAGAATAACATATAGGTTATGCACATTTTGCATTGCATTGCACACTAGAACTTAACCATTCCTATGTTCATTAAAGAGATGGTATGTGTGTTGTTGCATTGCATTGCACTAACGATCTAACGTTGTGCACTGAAGAATAACATATAGGTTATGCACTTTTTGCTTTGCATTGCACACCAGAACTAACTCATTCCCATGTTCATTAAAGAGATGGTATGTGTGTTGTTGCATTGCATTGCACAAACGATCTAACGTTGTGCACTGAAGAATAACATATGGGTTATGCACTTTTCGCATTGCATTGCATTGCGTTGCACACCAGAACTCACTCAATCCCATGTTCATTAAAGAGATAACTTATGTGCTGTTGCATTGCATTGCACTAACGATCTAACGTTGTGCATTGAAGAATAACATAAAGGCACTTCTTGCATTGCATTACACACCAGAAGTATCTCGTACAATATGTGCTATTGCATTGCATTTCACACAAGATCAAACTTTGTGCATTGAAGAATAACATATAAGCTATGAGTGCATCACAAACATACAATAACTATCTCATTCCGATGTGCATTGAAGAGATAAAATTTTTGGAGTTACATTCCACTGCATAAAAGATCTAACTGATATAGTTAGATATAATAATAATACATTATTATTATTCAACGCTAATTCTTAGATGGTTTGTGCAATGCAACACTCATGTTATGTTTTCATTGCACATGAGGTATGAAGTAGTTTATTCTATGCATTGTAACCCAAGAGGTAAATGCAATAATTTCCCTTAAAAGAAAAAATGAATGTTAGTTATTGTGCAATGCCAATGCACATATGTCATGTGTCAAATCAGGCCTACAGAGGACCCTCTTTGACCTACAGAACATATTTTCTGTCCAAAGAGTTCTTACTGACTTCTTATGATGCAAGACAGTAGTCCATGTTTGGTCAAACATATTTCACATATTGCACATATTTCTGACCCAAGAGTAATCGATCTTAAACTTTCTATACATTCTCGTAGAATCTTTCTGATGTTACATCAATCAGCCATACAGAAGTCCATTTTTGACCTAATGAACACATTTCTGGATAAAGAGTCCTTGAACATTAACTTACTAAACATACAAGACTGACTTCTTGTGATGTTATATAAGCCAGAACAGTAGTCCATATTTGACTGATTGAACATATTTTTGGCAAAAGAGTCCTCAAAAGGTATTTTATGTATATTATAAAGTTATAGTCTCCTTCTGATGATAAATCAGCTATACAGAGGTCCCCTTTTGACCTACTGAACATATTTCTGGCCAAAGAGTCCTAAAAGATTAACACTATACATTCAGACTGATATCTTCGGATGTTATATCATCCTGACAAAATAGCCCATATTTGACCTACCGAATTTTTTTCTGGCCAAGGAGTGAGTACTCGAAACTTGACCTTTCCATATATACTTGTTGACTCTTTCTGATGTGACGTGAGACATACAGAATTCCATATTTGACCCAAGGAACATATTTCTTGCCAAAGAGTCCTCGATCTTGGGCTATCTATACATACTCATAGACTCCTTCTGATGATAAATTATGAAAATAAATGACTCTGATAATAAATGACTCTGGCCAAAGAGTCCTCGATCTTGCGTTTTCTATACATACTCATAGACTCCTTCTGAAGCTTCATAAGCCATATAGATTTCCATATCTGACCTTTTGAACTTATTTGTGGTCAAAGTGTCCTCAAAATTTTTCAAACTATAGAAAGTTATAGACTCCTTTTGATGATAAATCAGCTATACAGAGGGCCCCTTTTGACCTCCTGAACATATTTCTGGCCAATGAGTCCTCGAATGGGCTTTCTATACATACTCATAGACTCCTTCTGATGCTTCATAAACCATTATAGATGTCCATATCTTACCTTTTGAACTTATTTGTCGTCAAAGTGTCCTAACATTTTTTCAAACTATAGAAAGTTATAGACTCCTTTTGATGATAAATCAGCTATACAGAGGGCCCCTTTTGACCTCCAGAACATATTTCTGGCCTAAGAGTCCTCGATCTTATGCTTTCTATACATACTCATAGACTCCTTCTGATGCTTCATAAGCCATATAGATGTCCATATCTGACCTTTTGAACTTATCTGTGGTCAAAGTGTCCTAGGATTTTTTCAAACTATAGAAAGTTATAGACTCCTTTTGATGATAAATCAGCTATACCCCTTTTGACCTCCAGAACATATTTCTGGCCAAAGAGTCCTCGATCTTGGGCTTTCTATACATACTCATAGACTCCTTCTGATGCTTCATAAGCCATATAGATTTCCATATCTGACATTTTGAACTTATTTGTGGTCAAAGTGTCCAAAAAAAATTTCAAACTATATAAAGCGAAGGACTCCTTTTGATGATAAATCAGCTATACAGAGGTCCCCTTTTGACCTCCAGAACATATTTCTGGCCAAAGAGTCCTCGATCTTATGCTTTATATACATACTCATAGACTCCTTCTGATGCTTCATAAGCCATATAGATGTCCATATCTGACCTGGTGAACTTATTTGTGGTCAAAGTGTCCTAAAATTTTTCAAAGTATATAAAGTTATAGACTCCTTTTGATGATAAATCAGCTATACAGAGGTCCCCTTTTGACCTCATGAACATAATTCTGGCCAAAGAGTCCTCGATCTTGGGCTTTCTATACATACTCATAGACTCCTTCTGATGCTTCATAAGCAATATAGATTTCCATATCTGACATTTTGAACATATTTGTGGTCAAAGTGTCCTAACATTTTTCAAAGTATATAAAGTTATAGACTCCTTTTGATGATAAGTCAGCTATACAGAGGTCCCCCTTTGACCTCCTGAACATATTTCTAGCCAAAGAATCCTAAATCTTGGGCTTTCTATACATACTCATAGACTCCTTATGATGCTTCATAAGCCATATAGATGTCCATATCTGACCTTTTGAACTTATTTGTGGTAAAAGTGTCCTAAAAAAAATTCAAACTATAGAAAGTTATAGACTCCTTTTGATGATAAGTCAGCTATACAAAGGTCCCTTTTTGACCTACTGAACATATTTCTGGCCCAAGAGTCCTTGATCTTGGGCTTTCTATACATACTCATAGACTCCTTCTGATGCTTCATAAGCCATATAGATGTCCATATCTGAACTTTTGAACTTATTTGTGGTCAAAGTGTCCTAAAAAAAATTCAAACCAAATAAAGTTATAAAGTCCTTTTGATGATAAATCAGCTATAAAAAGGTCCCCTTTTGACCTCCTGAACATGTTTCTGGCCAAAGAGTCCTCAATCTTGGGCTTTCTATACATACTCATAGATTCCTTCTGATGCTTCATAAGCCATATAGATGTCCATATCTGACCTTTTGAACTTATTTGTGGTCAAAGTGTCCTAACATTTTTTCAAAGTATAGAAAGTTATAGACTCCTTTTGATGATAAATCAGCTATACGGAGGTCCCCTTTTGACCTCCTGAACATATTTCTGGCCAAAGAGTCCTCGATCTTGGGCTTTCTATACATACTCATAGACTGCTTCTGATGCTTCATAAGGCATATAAGATGTCCATATCTGACCATTTGAACTTATTTGTGGTCAAAGTGTCCTAAAAAAAATTCAAACTATATAAAGTTATAGATTCCTTTTGATAATAAGTCAGCTATACAGAGGTCCCCTTTTGACCTACTGAACATGTTTCTGGCCCAAGAGTCCTTGATCTTGGGCTTTCTATACATACTCATAGACTCCTTCTGATGCTTCATAAGCCATATAGATGTCCATATCTGACCTTTTGAACTTATTTGTGGTCAAAGTGTCCTAAAAAAAATTCAAACCAAATAAAGTTATAAAGTCCTTTTGATGATAAATCAGCTATAAAAAGGTCCCCTTTTGACCTCCTGAAAATGTTTCTGGCCAAAGAGTCCTCAATCTTGGGCTTTCTATACATACTCATAGATTCCTTCTGATGCTTCATAAGCCATATAGATGTCCATATCTGACCTTTTGAACTTATTTGTGGTCAAAGTGTCCTAACATTTTTTCAAACTATAGAAAGTTATAGACTCCTTTTGATGATAAATCAGCTATACAGAGTGCCCCTTTTGACCTCCAGAACATATTTCTGGCCAAAGAGTCCTCGATCTTATGCTTTCTATACATACTCATAGACTCCTTCTGATGCTTCATAAGCCATATAGATAACCATATCTGACCTTTTGAACTTATTTGTGGTCAAAGTGTCCTAAAATTTTTCAAACTATATAAAGTTATAGACTCCTTTTGATGATAAATCAGCTATACAGAGGTCCCCTTTTGACCTCATGAACATAATTCTGGCCAAAGAGTCCTCGATCTTTGGCTTTCTATACATACTCATAGACTCCTTCTGATGCTTCATAAGCAATATAGATTTCCATATCTGACATTTTGAACATATTTGTGGTCAAAGTGTCCTGACATTTTTCAAAGTATATAAAGTTATAGACTCCTTTTGATGATAAGTCAGATATACAGAGGTCCCAATTTGACCTCCTGAACATATTTCTGGCCAAAGAGTCCTAAATCTTGGGCTTTCTATACATACTCATAGACTCCTTCTGATGCTTCATAAGCCATATAGATGTCCATATCTGACCTTTTGAACTTATTTGTGGTCAAAGTGTCCTAAAAAAAATTCAAACTATAGAAAGTTATAGACTCCTTTTGATGATAAGTCAGCTATACAAAGGTCCCTTTTTGACCTACTGAACATATTTCTGGCCCAAGAGTCCTTGATCTTGGGCTTTCTATACATACTCATAGACTCCTTCTGATGCTTCATAAGCCATATAGATGTCCATATCTGAACTTTTGAACTTATTTGTGGTCAAAGTGTCCTAAAAAAAATTCAAACCAAATAAAGTTATAAAGTCCTTTTGATGATAAATCAGCTATAAAAAGGTCCCCTTTTGACCTCCTGAACATGTTTCTGGCCAAAGAGTCCTCAATCTTGGGCTTTCTATACATACTCATAGATTCCTTCTGATGCTTCATAAGCCATATAGATGTCCATATCTGACCTTTTGAACTTATTTGTGGTCAAAGTGTCCTAACATTTTTTCAAAGTATAGAAAGTTATAGACTCCTTTTGATGATAAATCAGCTATACGGAGGTCCCCTTTTGACCTCCTGAACATATTTCTGGCCAAAGAGTCCTCGATCTTGGGCTTTCTATACATACTCATAGACTGCTTCTGATGCTTCATAAGGCATATAAGATGTCCATATCTGACCATTTGAACTTATTTGTGGTCAAAGTGTCCTAAAAAAAATTCAAACTATATAAAGTTATAGATTCCTTTTGATGATAAGTCAGCTATACAGAGGTCCCCTTTTGACCTACTGAACATGTTTCTTGCCCAAGAGTCCTTGATCTTGGGCTTTCTATACATACTCATAGACTCCTTCTGATGCTTCATAAGCCATATAGATGTCCATATCTGACCTTTTGAACTTATTTGTGGTCAAAGTGTCCTAAAAAAAATTCAAACCAAATAAAGTTATAAAGTCCTTTTGATGATAAATCAGCTATAAAAAGGTCCCCTTTTGACCTCCTGAACATGTTTCTGGCCAAAGAGTCCTCAATCTTGGGCTTTCTATACATACTCATAGATTCCTTCTGATGCTTCATAAGCCATATAGATGTCCATATCTGACCTTTTGAACTTATTTGTGGTCAAAGTGTCCTAACATTTTTTCAAACTATAGAAAGTTATAGACTCCTTTTGATGATAAATCAGCTATACAGAGTGCCCCTTTTGACCTCCAGAACATATTTCTGGCCAAAGAGTCCTCGATCTTATGCTTTCTATACATACTCATAGACTCCTTCTGATGCTTCATAAGCCATATAGATGACCATATCTGACCTTTTGAACTTATTTGTGGTCAAAGTGTCCTAAAATTTTTCAAACTATATAAAGTTATAGACTCCTTTTGATGATAAATCAGCTATACAGAGGGCCCCTTTTGACCTCATGAACATAATTCTGGCCAAAGAGTCCTCGATCTTGGGCTTTCTATACATACTCATAGACTCCTTCTGATGCTTCATAAGCAATATAGATTTCCATATCTGACATTTTGAACATATTTGTGGTCAAAGTGTCCTAACATTTTTTCAAACTATAAAAAGTTATAGACTCCTTTTGATGATAAATCAGCTATACAGAGGTCCCCTTTTGACCTCCAGAACATATTTCTGGCCAAAGAGTCCTCGATCTTATGCTTTATATACATACTCATAGACTCCTTCTGATGCTTCATAAGCCATATAGATGTCCATATCTTACCTGGTGAACTTTTTTGTGGTCAAAGTGTCCTAAAATTTTTCAAAGTATATAAAGTTATAGACTCCTTTTGATGATAAATCAGCTATACAGAGGTCCCCTTTTGACCTCATGAACATAATTCTGGCCAAAGAGTCCTCGATCTTGGGCTTTCTATACATACTCATAGACTCCTTCTGATGCTTCATAAGCAATATAGATTTCCATATCTGACATTTTGAACATATTTGTGGTCAAAGTGTCCTAACATTTTTCAAAGTATATAAAGTTATAGACTCCTTTTGATGATAAGTCAGCTATACAGAGGTCCCCCTTTGACCTCCTGAACATATTTCTGGCCAAAGAGTCCTAAATCTTGGGCTTTCTATACATACTCATAGACTCCTTCTGATGCTTCATAAGCCATATAGATGTCCATATCTGACCTTTTGAACTTATTTGTGGTCAAAGTGTCCTAAAAAAATTCAAACTATAGAAAGTTATAGACTCCTTTTGATGATAAGTCAGCTATACAAAGGTCCCTTTTTGACCTACTGAACATATTTCTGGCCCAAGAGTCCTTGATCTTGGGCTTTCTATACATACTCATAGACTCCTTCTGATGCTTCATAAGCCATATAGATGTCCATATCTGAACTTTTGAACTTATTTGTGGTCAAAGTGTCCTAAAAAAAATTCAAACCAAATAAAGTTATAAAGTCCTTTTGATGATAAATCAGCTATAAAAAGGTCCCCTTTTGACCTCCTGAACATGTTTCTGGCCAAAGAGTCCTCAATCTTGGGCTTTCTATACATACTCATAGATTCCTTCTGATGCTTCATAAGCCATATAGATGTCCATATCTGACCTTTTGAACTTATTTGTGGTCAAAGTGTCCTAACATTTTTTCAAAGTATAGAAAGTTATAGACTCCTTTTGATGATAAATCAGCTATACGGAGGTCCCCTTTTGACCTCCTGAACATATTTCTGGCCAAAGAGTCCTCGATCTTGGGCTTTCTATACATACTCATAGACTGCTTCTGATGCTTCATAAGGCATATAAGATGTCCATATCTGACCATTTGAACTTATTTGTGGTCAAAGTGTCCTAAAAAAAATTCAAACTATATAAAGTTATAGATTCCTTTTGATGATAAGTCAGCTATACAGAGGTCCCCTTTTGACCTACTGAACATGTTTCTGGCCCAAGAGTCCTCGATCTTGGGCTTTCTATACATACTCATAGACTCCTTCTGATGCTTCATAAGCCATATAGATGTCCATATCTGACCTTTTGAACTTATTTGTGGTCAAAGTGTCCTAAAAAAAATTCAAACCAAATAAAGTTATAAAGTCCTTTTGATGATAAATCAGCTATAAAAAGGTCCCCTTTTGACCTCCTGAACATGTTTCTGGCCAAAGAGTCCTCAATCTTGGGCTTTCTATACATACTCATAGATTCCTTCTGATGCTTCATAAGCCATATAGATGTCCATATCTGACCTTTTGAACTTATTTGTGGTCAAAGTGTCCTAACATTTTTTCAAACTATAGAAAGTTATAGACTCATTTTGATGATAAATCAGCTATACAGAGTGCCCCTTTTGACCTCCAGAACATATTTCTGGCCAAAGAGTCCTCGATCTTATGCTTTCTATACATACTCATAGACTCCTTCTGATGCTTCATAAGCCATATAGATGACCATATCTGACCTTTTGAACTTATTTGTGGTCAAAGTGTCCTAAAATTTTTCAAACTATATAAAGTTATAGACTCCTTTTGATGATAAATCAGCTATACAGAGGTCCCCTTTTGACCTCATGAACATAATTCTGGCCAAAGAGTCCTCGATCTTGGGCTTTCTATACATACTCATAGACTCCTTCTGATGCTTCATAAGCAATATAGATTTCCATATCTGACATTTTGAACATATTTGTGGTCAAAGTGTCCTAACATTTTTTCAAACTATAAAAAGTTATAGACTCCTTTTGATGATAAATCAGCTATACAGAGGTCCCTTTTTGACCTCCAGAACATATTTCTGGCCAAAGAGTCCTCGATCTTATGCTTTATATACATACTCATAGACTCCTTCTGATGCTTCATAAGCCATATAGATGTCCATATCTGACCTGTTGAACTTTTTTGTGGTCAAAGTGTCCTAAAATTTTTCAAAGTATATAAAGTTATAGACTACATTTGATGATCAATCAGCTATACAGAGGTCCCCTTTTGACCTCATGAACATAATTCTGGCCAAAGAGTCCTTGAACTTGGGCTTTCTATACATACTCATAGACTCCTTCTGATGCTTCATAAGCAATATAGATTTCCATATCTGACATTTTGAACATATTTGTGGTCAAAGTGTCCTGACATTTTTCAAAGTATATAAAGTTATAGACTCATTTTGATGATAAGTCAGCTATACAGAGGTCCCCCTTTGACCTCCTGAACATATTTCTGGCCAAAGAGTCCTAAATCTTGGGCTTTCTATACATACTCATAGACTCCTTCTGATGCTTCATAAGCCATATAGATGTCCATATCTGACCTTTTGAACTTATTTGTGGTCAAAGTGTCCTAAAAAAAATTCAAACTATAGAAAGTTATAGACTCCTTTTGATGATAAGTCAGCTATACAAAGGTCCCTTTTTGACCTCATGAACATATTTCTGGCCAAAGAGTCCTCAAATCTTGGGCTTTCTATACATACTCATAGACTCCTTCTGATGCTTCATAAGCCATATAGATGTCCATATCTGACCATTTGAACTTATTTGTGGTAAAAGTGTCCTAAAAAAATTCAAACTATATAAAGTTATAGACTCCTTTTAAAGATAAATCAGCTATACAGAGGGCCCCTTTTGACCTACTGAACATATTTCTGGCCCAAGAGTCCTTGATCTTGGGCTTTCTATACATACTCATAGACTCCTTCTGATGCTTCATAAGCCATATAGATGTCCATATCTGAACTTTTGAACTTATTTGTGGTCAAAGTGTCCTAAAAAAAATTCAAACCAAATAAAGTTATAAAGTCCTTTTGATGATAAATCAGCTATAAAAAGGTCCCCTTTTGACCTCCTGAACATGTTTCTGGCCAAAGAGTCCTCAATCTTGGGCTTTCTATACATACTCATAGATTCCTTCTGATGCTTCGTAAGCCATATAGATGTCCATATCTGACCTTTTGAACTTATTTGTGGTCAAAGTGTCCTAACATTTTTTCAAAGTATAGAAAGTTATAGACTCCTTTTGATGATAAATCAGCTATACGGAGGTCCCCTTTTGACCTCCTGAACATATTTCTGGCCAAAGAGTCCTCGATCTTGGGCTTTCTATACATACTCATAGACTGCTTCTGATGCTTCATAAGGCATATAAGATGTCCATATCTGACCATTTGAACTTATTTGTGGTCAAAGTGTCCTAAAAAAATTCAAACTATATAAAGTTATAGATTCCTTTTGATGATAAGTCAGCTATACAGAGATCCCCTTTTGACCTACTGAACATGTTTCTGGCCCAAGAGTCCTTGATCTTGGGCTTTCTATACATACTCATAGACTCCTTCTGATGCTTCATAAGCCATATAGATGTCCATATCTGACCTTTTGAACTTATTTGTGGTTAAAGTGTCCTAAAAAAAATTCAAACCAAATAAAGTTATAAAGTCCTTTTGATGATAAATCAGCTATAAAAAGGTCCCCTTTTGACCTCCTGAACATGTTTCTGGCCAAAGAGTCCTCAATCTTGGGCTTTCTATACATACTCATAGATTCCTTCTGATGCTTCATAAGCCATATAGATGTCCATATCTGACCTTTTGAACTTATTTGTGGTCAAAGTGTCCTAACATTTTTTTCAAACTATATAAAGTTATAGATTCCTTTTGATGATAAGTCAGCTATACAGAGGTCCCCTTTTGACCTCCAGAACATATTTCTGGCCAAAGAGTCCTTGATCTTGGGCTTTCTATACATACTCATAGACTCCTTCTGATGCTTCATAAGCCATATAGATGTCCATATCTGACCTTTTGAACTTATTTGTGGTTAAAGTGTCCTAAAAAAAATTCAAACCAAATAAAGTTATAAAGTCCTTTTGATGATAAATCAGCTATAAAAAGGTCCCCTTTTGACCTCCTGAACATGTTTCTGGCAAAAGAGTCCTCAATCTTGGGCTTTCTATACATACTCATAGATTCCTTCTGATGCTTCATAAGCCATATAGATGTCCATATCTGACCTTTTGAACTTATTTGTGGTCAAAGTGTCCTAACAGTTTTTCAAAGTATAGAAAGTTATAGACTCCTTTTGATGATAAATCAGCTATACAGAGGTCCCCTTTTGACCTCCAGAACATATTTCTGGCCAAAGAGTCCTTGATCTTGGGCTTTCTATACATACTCATAGACTCCTTCTGATGCTTCATAAGCCATATAGATGTCCATATCTGACCTTTTGAACTTATTTGTGGTCAAAGTGTCCTAACATTTTTTTCAAACTATAGAAAGTTATAGACTCCTTTTGATGATAAATCAGCTATACAGAGGTCCCCTTTTGACCTCCAGAACATATTTCTGGCCAAAGAGTCCTCTATCTTGGGCTTCCTATACATACTCATAGACTCCTTCTGATGCTTCATAAGCCATATAGATTTCCATATCTGACCTTTTGAACTAATTTGTGGTCAAAGTGTCCTCAAAATTTTTCAAACTATATAAAGTTATAGACTCCATTTGATGATAAATCAGCTATACAGAGGTCCCCTTTTGACCTCCTGAACATATTTCTGGCCAAAGAGTCCTCGATCTTGGGCTTTCTATACATACTCATAGACTGCTTCTGATGCTTCATAAGCCATATAAGATGTCCATATCTGACCTGTTGAACTTTTTTGTGGTCAAAGTGTCCTAAAATTTTTCAAAGTATATAAAGTTATAGACTACATTTGATGATAAATCAGCTATACAGAGGTCCCCTTTTGACCTCATGAACATAATTCTGGCCAAAGAGTCCTCGAACTTGGGCTTTCTATACATACTCATAGACTCCTTCTGATGCTTCATAAGCAATATAGATTTCCATATCTGACATTTTGAACATATTTGTGGTCAAAGTGTCCTGACATTTTTCAAAGTATATAAAGTTATAGACTCCTTTTGATGATAAGTCAGCTATACAGAGGTCCCCCTTTGACCTCCTGAACATATTTCTGGCCAAAGAGTCCTAAATCTTGGGCTTTCTATACATACTCATAGACTCCTTCTGATGCTTCATAAGCCATATAGATGTCCATATCTGACCTTTTGAACTTATTTGTGGTCAAAGTGTCCTAAAAAAAATTCAAACTATAGAAAGTTATAGACTCCTTTTGATGATAAGTCAGCTATACAAAGGTCCCTTTTTGACCTCATGAACATATTTCTGGCCAAAGAGTCCTCAAATCTTGGGCTTTCTATACATACTCATAGACTCCTTCTGATGCTTCATAAGCCATATAGATGTCCATATCTGACCATTTGAACTTATTTGTGGTAAAAGTGTCCTAAAAAAATTCAAACTATATAAAGTTATAGACTCCTTTTAAAGATAAATCAGCTATACAGAGGGCCCCTTTTGACCTACTGAACATATTTCTGGCCCAAGATTCCTTGATCTTGGGCTTTCTATACATACTCAAAGACTCCTTCTGATGCTTCATAAGCCATATAGATGTCCATATCTGAACTTTTGAACTTATTTGTGGTCAAAGTGTCCTAAAAAAATTCAAACTATATAAAGTTATAGACTCCTTTTAAAGATAAATAAGCTATACAGAGGGCCCCTTTTGACCTACTGAACATATTTCTGGCCCAAGAGTCCTTGATCTTGGGCTTTCTATACATACTCATAGACTCCTTCTGATGCTTCATAAGCCATATAGATGTCCATATCTGACCTTTTGAACTTATTTGTGGTCAAAGTGTCCTAAAAAAAATTCAAACCAAATAAAGTTATAAAGTCCTTTTGATGATAAATCAGCTATAAAAAGGTCCCCTTTTGACCTCCTGAACATGTTTCTGGCAAAAGAGTCCTCAATCTTGGGCTTTCTATACATACTCATAGATTCCTTCTGATGCTTCATAAGCCATATAGATGTCCATATCTGACCTTTTGAACTTATTTGTGGTCAAAGTGTCCTAACAGTTTTTCAAAGTATAGAAAGTTATAGACTCCTTTTGATGATAAATCAGCTATACAGAGGTCCCCTTTTGACCTCCAGAACATATTTCTGGCCAAAGAGTCCTTGATCTTGGGCTTTCTATACATACTCATAGACTCCTTCTGATGCTTCATAAGCCATATAGATGTCCATATCTGACCTTTTGAACTTATTTGTGGTCAAAGTGTCCTAACATTTTTTTCAAACTATAGAAAGTTATAGACTCCTTTTGATGATAAATCAGCTATACAGAGGTCCCCTTTTGACCTCCAGAACATATTTCTGGCCAAAGAGTCCTCTATCTTGGGCTTCCTATACATACTCATAGACTCCTTCTGATGCTTCATAAGCCATATAGATTTCCATATCTGACCTTTTGAACTAATTTGTGGTCAAAGTGTCCTCAAAATTTTTCAAACTATATAAAGTTATAGACTCCATTTGATGATAAATCAGCTATACAGAGGTCCCCTTTTGACCTCCTGAACATATTTCTGGCCAAAGAGTCCTCGATCTTGGGCTTTCTATACATACTCATAGACTGCTTCTGATGCTTCATAAGCCATATAAGATGTCCATATCTGACCTGTTGAACTTTTTTGTGGTCAAAGTGTCCTAAAA
Organism: Abramis brama; assembly: GCF_963993115.1. Taxonomy (NCBI): domain Eukaryota; kingdom Metazoa; phylum Chordata; class Actinopteri; order Cypriniformes; family Leuciscidae; genus Abramis; species Abramis brama. The sequence continues at coordinate 9,277,106 of NC_139977.1, forward strand.
TTTTTCAAAGTATATAAAGTTATAGACTACATTTGATGATAAATCAGCTATACAGAGGTCCCCTTTTGACCTCATGAACATAATTCTGGCCAAAGAGTCCTCGAACTTGGGCTTTCTATACATACTCATAGACTCCTTCTGATGCTTCATAAGCAATATAGATTTCCATATCTGACATTTTGAACATATTTGTGGTCAAAGTGTCCTGACATTTTTCAAAGTATATAAAGTTATAGACTCCTTTTGATGATAAGTCAGCTATACAGAGGTCCCCCTTTGACCTCCTGAACATATTTCTGGCCAAAGAGTCCTAAATCTTGGGCTTTCTATACATACTCATAGACTCCTTCTGATGCTTCATAAGCCATATAGATGTCCATATCTGACCTTTTGAACTTATTTGTGGTCAAAGTGTCCTAAAAAAAATTCAAACTATAGAAAGTTATAGACTCCTTTTGATGATAAGTCAGCTATACAAAGGTCCCTTTTTGACCTCATGAACATATTTCTGGCCAAAGAGTCCTCAAATCTTGGGCTTTCTATACATACTCATAGACTCCTTCTGATGCTTCATAAGCCATATAGATGTCCATATCTGACCATTTGAACTTATTTGTGGTAAAAGTGTCCTAAAAAAATTCAAACTATATAAAGTTATAGACTCCTTTTAAAGATAAATCAGCTATACAGAGGGCCCCTTTTGACCTACTGAACATATTTCTGGCCCAAGATTCCTTGATCTTGGGCTTTCTATACATACTCAAAGACTCCTTCTGATGCTTCATAAGCCATATAGATGTCCATATCTGAACTTTTGAACTTATTTGTGGTCAAAGTGTCCTAAAAAAATTCAAACTATATAAAGTTATAGACTCCTTTTAAAGATAAATCAGCTATACAGAGGGCCCCTTTTGACCTACTGAACATATTTCTGGCCCAAGAGTCCTTGATCTTGGGCTTTCTATACATACTCATAGACTCCTTCTGATGCTTCATAAGCCATATAGTTGTCCATATCTGAACTTTTGAACTTATTTGTGGTCAAAGTGTCCTAAAAAAAATTCAAACCAAATAAAGTTATAAAGTCCTTTTGATGATAAATCAGCTATAAAAAGGTCCCCTTTTGACCTCCTGAACATGTTTCTGGCCAAAGAGTCCTCAATCTTGGGCTTTCTATACATACTCATAGATTCCTTCTGATGCTTCATAAGCCATATAGATGTCCATATCTGACCTTTTGAACTTATTTGTGGTCAAAGTGTCCTAACATTTTTTCAAAGTATAGAAAGTTATAGACTCCTTTTGATGATAAATCAGCTATACGGAGGTCCCCTTTTGACCTCCTGAACATATTTCTGGCCAAAGAGTCCTCGATCTTGGGCTTTCTATACATACTCATAGACTGCTTCTGATGCTTCATAAGGCATATAAGATGTCCATATCTGACCATTTGGTCTTATTTGTGGTCAAAGTGTCCTAAAAAAATTCAAACTATATAAAGTTATAGATTCCTTTTGATGATAAGTCAGCTATACAGAGATCCCCTTTTGACCTACTGAACATGTTTCTGGCCCAAGAGTCCTTGATCTTGGGCTTTCTATACATACTCATAGACTCCTTCTGATGCTTCATAAGCCATATAGATGTCCATATCTGACCTTTTGAACTTATTTGTGGTTAAAGTGTCCTAAAAAAAATTCAAACCAAATAAAGTTATAAAGTCCTTTTGATGATAAATCAGCTATAAAAAGGTCCCCTTTTGACCTCCTGAACATGTTTCTGGCCAAAGAGTCCTCAATCTTGGGCTTTCTATACATACTCATAGATTCCTTCTGATGCTTCATAAGCCATATAGATGTCCATATCTGACCTTTTGAACTTATTTGTGGTCAAAGTGTCCTAACATTTTTTTCAAACTATATAAAGTTATAGATTCCTTTTGATGATAAGTCAGCTATACAGAGGTCCCCTTTTGACCTCCAGAACATATTTCTGGCCAAAGAGTCCTTGATCTTGGGCTTTCTATACATACTCATAGACTCCTTCTGATGCTTCATAAGCCATATAGATGTCCATATCTGACATTTTGAACTTATTTGTGGTTAAAGTGTCCTAAAAAAAATTCAAACCAAATAAAGTTATAAAGTCCTTTTGATGATAAATCAGCTATAAAAAGGTCCCCTTTTGACCTCCTGAACATGTTTCTGGCAAAAGAGTCCTCAATCTTGGGCTTTCTATACATACTCATAGATTCCTTCTGATGCTTCATAAGCCATATAGATGTCCATATCTGACCTTTTGAACTTATTTGTGGTCAAAGTGTCCTAACAGTTTTTCAAAGTATAGAAAGTTATAGACTCCTTTTGATGATAAATCAGCTATACAGAGGTCCCCTTTTGACCTCCAGAACATATTTCTGGCCAAAGAGTCCTTGATCTTGGGCTTTCTATACATACTCATAGACTCCTTCTGATGCTTCATAAGCCATATAGATGTCCATATCTGACCTTTTGAACTTATTTGTGGTCAAAGTGTCCTAACATTTTTTTCAAACTATAGAAAGTTATAGACTCCTTTTGATGATAAATCAGCTATACAGAGGTCCCCTTTTGACCTCCAGAACATATTTCTGGCCAAAGAGTCCTCTATCTTGGGCTTCCTATACATACTCATAGACTCCTTCTGATGCTTCATAAGCCATATAGATTTCCATATCTGACCTTTTGAACTAATTTGTGGTCAAAGTGTCCTCAAAATTTTTCAAACTATATAAAGTTATAGACTCCATTTGATGATAAATCAGCTATACAGAGGTCCCCTTTTGACCTCCTGAACATATTTCTGGCCAAAGAGTCCTCGATCTTGGGCTTTCTATACATACTCATAGACTGCTTCTGATGCTTCATAAGGCATATAAGATGTCCATATCTGACCATTTGAACTTATTTGTGGTCAAAGTGTCCTAAAAAAAATTCAAACTATATAAAGTTATAGATTCCTTTTGATGATAAGTCAGCTATACAGAGGTCCCCTTTTGACCTACTGAACATGTTTCTGGCCCAAGAGTCCTTGATCTTGGGCTTTCTATACATACTCATAGACTCCTTCTGATGCTTCATAAGCCATATAGATGTCCATATCTGACCTTTTGAACTTATTTGTGGTCAAAGTGTCCTAAAAAAAATTCAAACCAAATAAAGTTATAAAGTCCTTTTGATGATAAATCAGCTATAAAAAGGTCCCCTTTTGACCTCCTGAACATGTTTCTGGCAAAAGAGTCCTCAATCTTGGGCTTTCTATACATACTCATAGATTCCTTCTGATGCTTCATAAGCCATATAGATGTCCATATCTGACCTTTTGAACTTATTTGTGGTCAAAGTGTCCTAACAGTTTTTCAAAGTATAGAAAGTTATAGACTCCTTTTGATGATAAATCAGCTATACAGAGGTCCCCTTTTGACCTCCAGAACATATTTCTGGCCAAAGAGTCCTTGATCTTGGGCTTTCTATACATACTCATAGACTCCTTCTGATGCTTCATAAGCCATATAGATGTCCATATCTGACCTTTTGAACTTATTTGTGGTCAAAGTGTCCTAACATTTTTTTCAAACTATAGAAAGTTATAGACTCCTTTTGATGATAAATCAGCTATACAGAGGTCCCCTTTTCACCTCCAGAACATATTTCTGGCCAAAGAGTCCTCTATCTTGGGCTTCCTATACATACTCATAGACTCCTTCTGATGCTTCATAAGCCATATAGATTTCCATATCTGACCTTTTGAACTAATTTGTGGTCAAAGTGTCCTCAAAATTTTTCAAACTATATAAAGTTATAGACTCCATTTGATGATAAATCAGCTATACAGAGGTCCCCTTTTGACCTCCTGAACATATTTCTGGCCAAAGAGTCCTCGATCTTGGGCTTTCTATACATACTCATAGACTGCTTCTGATGCTTCATAAGGCATATAAGATGTCCATATCTGACCATTTGAACTTATTTGTGGTCAAAGTGTCCTAAAAAAAATTCAAACTATATAAAGTTATAGACTCCTTTTGATGATAAGTCAGCTATACAGAGGTCCCCTTTTGACCTACTGAACATGTTTCTGGCCCAAGAGTCCTTGATCTTGGGCTTTCTATACATACTCATAGACTCCTTCTGATGCTTCATAAGCCATATAGATGTCCATATCTGACCTTTTGAACTTATTTGTGGTCAAAGTGTCCTAAAAAAAATTCAAACCAAATAAAGTTATAAAGTCCTTTTGATGATAAATCAGCTATAAAAAGGTCCCCTTTTGACCTCCTGAACATGTTTCTGGCCAAAGAGTCCTCAATCTTGGGCTTTCTATACATACTCATAGATTCCTTCTGATGCTTCATAAGCCATATTGATGTCCATATCTGACCTTTTGAACTTATTTGTGGTCAAAGTGTCCTAACATTTTTTCAAAGTATAGAAAGTTATAGACTCCTTTTGATGATAAATCAGCTATACAGAGGTCCCCTTTTGACCTCCAGAACATATTTCTGGCCAAAGAGTCCTTGATCTTGGGCTTCCTATACATACTCATAGACTCCTTCTGATGCTTCATAAGCCATATAGATGTCCATATCTGACCTTTTGAACTTATTTGTGGTCAAAGTGTCCTAACATTTTTTTCAAACTATAGAAAGTTATAGACTCCTTTTGATGATAAATCAGCTATACAGAGGTCCCCTTTTGACCTCCAGAACATATTTCTGGCCAAAGAGTCCTCTATCTTGGGCTTCCTATACATACTCATAGACTCCTTCTGATGCTTCATAAGCCATATAGATGTCCATATCTGACCTTTTGAACTTATTTGTGGTCAAAGTGTCCTAAAAAAAATTCAAACTATATAAAGTTATAGACTCCTTTTGATGATAAGTCAGCTATACAGAGGTCCCTTTTTGACCTCCTGAACATATTTCTGGCCAAAGAGTCCTCGATCTTGGGCTTTCTATACATACTCATAGACTCCTTCTGATGCTTCATAAGCCATATATATGTCCATATCTGACCTTTTGAACTTATTTGTGGTCAAAGTGTCCTAAAAAAAATTCAAACTATATAAAGTTATAGACTCCTTTTGATGATGTCAGCTATACAGAGGACCCCTTTTGACCTCCTGAACATGTTTCTGGCCAAAGAGTCCTCGATCTTGGGCTTTCTATACATACTCATAGACTCCTTCTGGTGCTTCATAAGCCATATAGATGTCCATATCTGACCTTTTGAACTTATTTGTGGTCAAAGTGTCCTAAAAAAAATTCAAACTATATAAAGTTATAGACTCCTTTTGATGATAAGTCAGCTATACAGAGGTCCCTTTTTGACCTCCTGAACATATTTCTGGCCAGAGTCCTCGATCTTGGGCTTTCTATACATACTCATAGTCCAACTCCTTCTGATGCTTCATAAGCCATATAGATGTCCATATCTGACCTTTTGAACTTATTTCTGGTCAAAGTGTCCTCAAAATTTTTCAAACTATATAAAGTTATAGTCTCCTTCTGATGATAAATCAGCTATACAGAGGTCCCCTTTTGACCTACTGAACATATTTCTGGCCAAAGAGTCCTAAAAGATTAACACTATACATTCAGACTGATATCTTCGGATGTTATATCATCCTGACAAAAGTCCATATTTGACCTACCGAATTTTTTTCTGGCCAATGAGTGAGTACTCGAAACTTGACCTTTCCATACATACTTGTTGACTCTTTCTGATGTTACGTCAGACATACAGAATTCCATATTTGACCCAAGGAACATATTTCTTGCCAAAGAGTCCTCGATCTTGGGCTTTCTATACATACTAATAGACTCCTTCTGATGCTTCATAAGCCATATAGATGTCCATATCTGACCTTTTGAACTTATTTCTGGTCAAAGTGTCCTCAAAATTTTTCAAACTATATAAAGTTATAGACTCCTTCTGATAATAAATCAGCTATACAAAGGTCACCTTTTGACCTTCTGAACATATTTCTGGCCAAAGAGTTCTTGAACATTATCTTGCTATACTACAGATTGACTTCTTGTGATGTTATATTAACCAGCCAGTAGTCTATTTTTGACCTACTGAACATATTTCTAGCCAGAGACCGTGAACATCAACTCACTATACATATAGACTGACTTCTCGTAATGTAAAATCAGGCAGACAGTAGTCCACATTTGACTGATTGAAAAATAATTTGACCAAAGAGTTCTCAAAAGGATTTTGTCTATCATAAATGTATAGACTCCTTCTGATGTTAAATCAGCCATACAGAAGTCCATATTTGACCTTCTGAACATATTTCTGGCCAGAGACCTTGAACATTTACCTTACTATTTATATTTCTCCTACCATAAAGACTTCTCGTGATGTTATGTCAGCCAGACTGTAGCCATATTTGACTGATTTAACATGTTTTTGGCCAAAGAATCCTCAAAATGTGTTTTACTCTTAGAAACTCATAGACTCCTTCTGATGTTAAATCAGCCATACAGAAGTCCATATTTGACCCAAGGAATATATTTATGGCCATAGAGTTCTCGATCTTGACCTTTCTATACATACTCATAGACTCCTTCTAATGTTACATAAGCCATATAGATATCCATATCTGACCTTTTGAACTTATTTCTGGTCATCAAAAGTTTTTAAACTATATAAAGTTATAGACTCTTTCTGATGATAAATCAGCTATTCAGAGGTCCCCTTTTGACCTACTGAACATATTTCTGGCCAAAGAGTCCTAAAAGATTAACACTATACATTCAGACTGATATCTTCGGATGTTATATCATCCTGACAAAAGTCCATATTTGACCTACCGAATTTTTTTCTGGCCAAGGAGTGAGTACTCGAAACTTGACCTTTCCATATATACTTGTTGACTCTTTCTGATGTTACGTCAGACATACAGAATTCCATATTTGACCCAAGGAACATATTTCTTGCCAAAGAGTCCTCGATCTTGGGCTTTCTATACATACTCATAGACTCCTTCTGATGCTTCATAAGCCATATAGATGTCCATATCTGACCTTTTGAACTTATTTGTGGTCAAAGTGTCCTCAAAATTTTTCAAACTATATAAAGTTATAGTCTCCTTCTGATAATAAATCAGCTATACAAAGGTCACCTTTTGACCTTCTGAACATATTTCTGGCCAAAGAGTTCTTGAACATTATCTTGCTATACTACAGATTGACTTCTTGTGATGTTATATTAACCAGCCAGTAGTATATTTTTGACCTACTGAAAATATTTCTGGCCAGAGTCTGTGAACATTAACTCACTATACAATATAGACTGACTTCTTGCAATGCCAAACCAGGCAGGCAGTAGTCCATATTTGACCGATTGAAAAAAAAATTGACCAAAGAGTTCTCAAAAGGATTTTGTCTATCATAATCTATAGACTCCTTCTGATGTTAAATCAGTCATACAGAAGTCCATATTTGACCTACCGAAAATATTACTGGCCAAAGAGTCCTTAAAGATTAACACTATACATTCAGATTGATATCTTCGGATGTTATATCATCATGACAAAAGTCCATATTTGACATACTGAAATTTTTTCTGGTCAAAGAGTCTAAACTTGACCATTCTATATATACTCATTGACTCTTTCTGATTCTTCATTAGCTATATAGATGTCCATATCTGGCGAATTGAAAATATTTTTGGCAAAAAGGCCCTCACAAGTTAACTTACTAAATACTCATAGACTTCTTCTGATGATACATCACTTTAACAGGTATGTGACCCTCTGAATATATTTTTGGCCAAAGAATCATTGAACATTAACTATCTATACATATTGACTCAAGAGTCAAAATTTGACCTCTTTTGGTCTGATTTATCATCAGATGGAGTCTATAATTTTACATAGTTTAAAAACTTTTGAGGAACCTTTGACCAGAAATAATAATAGGTCATAAATATGGACATAAATATGGCTTATGAAGAATCAGAAGGAGACTATGAGTATGTATAGAAAGTTCAAGATTGGCCACAAATATGTCCCTTGGGTCAATTATGGACTTCTTTATGGCTGATGTAACATCAGATGGAGTAATGTATAGAAAGAAACAGCATAAGGAGTCAATGAGCATGTATAGAATGTTCAAGATCGAGGACTCTTTTACTAGAAATATGTTCAGTAGGTCAGTTATGAACAATTGTCTGGCTGATGAAACATCAGAAGGAGTCAATGAGCTTGTAAAGAAAGTTCAAAATCGAGGACTCTTTTACCAGAAATATTTTCAGTAGGTAAATTATGGAGTACTCTCTGGCTGATGAAGCACTAAAAGGAGTCAATGAGCATGTATAGAAAGTTCAAGTACATAGACTCGTTGGCCAGAAAAAAAGAAAAAAAAATGTCATTATGGACAGTTGTCTGACCGATGTACTATCTGAAGGAGTCTATAAGTGTGAATCGAAAGTTCAAGATCAAGGACTCTTCAGTCAGAAATATGTTCAACATGTTAAATCTGAACTACTTTATGGCTAAAGAAACAAAATAAGGCGTCACTGAGAATGTATAGAAAGTTCAAAATCGCGGACTCTTTTACCAGAAATATTTTCAGTAGGTCCATTATTGACTACTGTCTGGCTGATGAAACACTAAAAGGAGTCAATTAGCATGTACAAAATTTTCAAGTCAGAAATATGTTCAACATGTCAAATCTGGACTTCTGTATGGCTAAAGAAACAAAATAAGGCATCACTGAGAATGTATAGAAAGTTCAAGATCGAGAACTCTTTTACTTCAATAGTCAATATCTACAATTGTCTGGCCGATGTACTATCTGAAAGAGTCTATAAGTATGAATAGAAAGTTCAAGATCGAGGAATCTTCGGTCAGAAATATGTTCATTATGTCAAATCAGAACTACTGCATGGCTGATGGAACACCAGAAAGAGTCTATGAGTATGTTTAAAAGGTTCAAGATCGAGGACTCTTTTGCCAGAAATATGTTTAGTGGGTCAAATATGGACTGCTGTCTGGCTGATGAATCAGAAGTCAATTAAGATTGAGGAAGAAGATTATGAATAGAAAGTTCAAGTTCAAAGACTCTTCAGGTAGAAATATGTTCAGTGGGTCAATTATCTATATGGAGTCACTGAGAATCTATAGAAAGTTCAAGACGGAGGACTCTTTTACTATAAATATGTTCAGATGGTCAATTATGGACTATTGTCTGCTTGTGAAACATCAGAAGGACTCAATGAGCCTATATAGAAAGTTCAAGTTCAAGACTCTTCGGGCAGCAATATGTTCAGTAGGTCAATTATGGACTAATGTCTGGCTGATGAAACACTAAAAGGAGTCAATTAGCATGTACAGAATGTTCAAGTTCATGGACTTGTTGGCCAGAAATATGTTTAATAATTAATATGGACAATTGTCTGTCCGATGTAGTTTCTGAAAGAGTCTATAATTATGAATAGAAAGTTCAAGATCAAAGACTCTTTGGTCAGAAATATGTTCAACATGTCAAATCTGGACTTCTGTATGGCTGAAGAAACATCAGAAGTAAATGATTATGTATAGAAAGTTCAAGTTCATAGACTCTTCGGGCAGAAAAATGTTCAGTAGGTCAATTGTGGACAATTATCTGGCTGATGAAACATCAGAAGGAGTATGTATAGAAAGAATAAGATCAAGGCCAGAAATATGTTCAATTGATCAAATTTTGAAATACTATATTGCTGTTGTAAAATCAGGAGTCATTGAGTATGTATTGAAAAATGTTCATAGACTCATTGGTCAGAAATAGGTTTGATAGGTCATATTGATACAATACAATACAATAATGTTTTGCTATTGTAACATCAGAAGGAGTCAATGTATAGAGAAATCAAGATTATAAACCCATCGCTCAGAAATGAGTTTAGTAGTCAATTATGGATCATTTTTTGGCTGAAGTACTATCTGAAAGCGTCTATGAGTAGCCTATGTATAGAAAGATCAAGGACTCTTCCAGACAGAAATATGTTCAATTGTCAAATATGGATAATAGCCTGGGTGATGAAAAATCAGAAGGAGATAGTAATTATGTATAGATAATTAAAGTTCTAGGTCTCTTTGTCCAGATATATGTTCAATGGATCAAATTTGGACTAACAATATGGTTGATTTAACATCAAAAGTAGTCGATGAGAATGCATATAAACATACCTTTTGACGACTCTTTTGGCCAGAAATATGTTCTCTTGGTCAAATATGGACTACTGTATGGTGGATGTAAAATCAAAAATAGTCTAGGAGAAGGAACAGTAAGTTAAACTTTGATGATTCTTTTGCCAGAAATATGTTCAGTAGGTCAATAATTAACTTCTGTCTCAATGATGAAACATCAGAACAAGCCTATGATTATGTATAGAACGATCAAGATCGAGGACACTTTGGTTATAGAAATGTTCAATAGGTCAAATTTGAACTATACTGTATGGCTGATGAAACATCAGAAGGATTGTAAGAGCAATTAGTCTAGAAATTTAAAGTTCAAGGTCTCATGTCTAGAAATATGTTCAAAATATAAAATTTGAACTACTGTTCAAATACATTGGATAGCAGATCGGATAGAAGATACATAAATTAACAAGTCTACAAGTATGTTTAGAAAGTTCAAGATCGAGGACTCTATGGTCAGAAATATATTTAATGGGTCAAGTATGGACATCTTTCAGGCTGATGAAACATCGGAAGCTGTCAATGAGCATGTACAGAAAGGTCAAGATCAGGGACTCTTTGACCAGAAATATGTTAGTAGGTTAAATATGGACTTTTGTATGGCTAATGTATTATTAAGAGAAGTCAATAAGCAGAGAAAGTTAATGTTCAAAGACTCTTTGGCCAAAAATGTGTTCCGTAGTTCAAATAGGAACCTCTGTATGGCTGAATTAACATAATAAGAAACCCTTTGAGGACCATTTGACCAGAAATAAGTTTAATAGGTCAAATATGGAATTCTATATGTGGCTTATGAACCATCAGAAGGAGTCTAGGAGTTAGAATGCAAAGTTCAAGATTGAGGACTCTTTTTTATCAGAAGGAGTCTATAACTTTATATAGTTTGAACATTTTTGAGGACACTTTGACCAGAAATAAGTTCAAAATGTCAGATATGGACATCTATATGGCTTATGAAGCATCAGAAGGAGTCTATGAGTATGTATAGAAAGCCCAAGATCGAGGACTCTTTGGCAAGAAATATGTTCCTTGGGTTAAATATGGAATTCTGTATGTCTGACGTAACATCAGAAAGAGTCAACAATATGGAAAGGTCAAGTTTCGAGTACACACTCCTTGGCCAGAAAAAAATTCGGTAGGTCAAATATGGACTTTTGTCAGGATGATATAACATCCGAGGATATCAGTCTGAATGTATAGTGTTAATCTTTTAGGACTCTTTGGCCAGAAATATGTTCAGTAGGTCAAAAGGGGACCTCTGTATAGCTGATTTATCATCAGAAGGAGACTATAACTTTATATAGTTTGAAAAATTTTGAGGACACTTTGACAAGAAATAAGTTCAAAAGGTCAGATATGGACATCTATATGGCTTATAAAGCATCAGAAGGAATCTATGAGTATGTATAGAAAGCCCAATATTGAGGACTCTTTGGCCAAAAACATGTTCAGGAGGTCAAAAGGGGACCTCTGTATAGCTGACTTATCATCAGAAGGAGACTATAACTTTATATACTTTGAAAAATTTTGAGGACACTTTGACAAGAAATAAGTTCAAAAGGTCAGCTATGGACATCTATATGGCTTATAAAGCATCAGAAGGAATCTATGAGTATGTATAGAAAGCCCAATATTGAGGACTCTTTGGCCAAAAACATGTTCAGGAGGTCAAAAGGGGACCTCTGTATAGCTGACTTATCATCAAAAGGAGTCTATAACTTTATATAGTTTGAAAAATTTTAGGACACTTTGACCACAGATAAGTTCAAAATGTCAGATATGGAAATCTATATGGCTTAAGAAGCATCAGAAGGAGTCTATGAGTATGTATAGAAAGCCCAAGATCGAGGACTCTTTGGCCAGAAATATGTTCAGTAGGTCAAAAGGGGCCCTCTGTATAGCTGATTTATCTTAAAAAGGAGTCTATAACTTTATATAGTTTGAAAAATTTTAGGACACTTTGACCACAAATAAGTTCAAAATGTCAGATATGGAAATCTATATGGCTTATGAAGCATCAGAAGGAATCTATGAGTATGTATAGAAAGCCCAAGATTGAGGACTCTTTGGCCAGAAATATGCTCAGGAGGTCAAAAGGGGACCTCTGTATAGCTGACATCATCAAAAGGAGTCTATAACTTTATATAGTTTGAAAAATGTTAGGACACTTTGACCACAAATAAGTTCAACAGGTCAGATATGGACATCTATATGGCTTATGAAGCATCAGAAGGAGTCTATGAGTATGTATAGAAAGCATAAGATTGAGGATTCTTTGGCCAGAAATATGTTCTGGAGGTCAAAAGGGGCCCTCTGTATAGCTGATTTATCATCAAAAGGAGTCTATAACTTTCTATAGTTTGAAAAAATGTTAGGACACTTTGACCACAAATAAGTTCAAAAGGTCAGATATGGACATCTATATGGCTTATGAAGCATCAGAAGGAGTCTATGAGTATGTATAGAAATCCCATGATCGAGGACTCTTTGGCCAGAAATATGTTCAGGAGGTCAAAAGGGGACCTCTGTATAGCTGATTTATCATCAAAAGGAGTCTATAACTTTATATAGATTGATTTCTTTTTTTTAGGACACTTTGACCACAAATAAGTTCAAAAGGTCAGATATGGACATCTATATGGCTTATGAAGCATCAGAAGGAATCTATGAGTATGTATGGAAAGCCCAAGATTGAGGACTCTTTGGCAAGAAATATGTTCCTTGGGTTAAATATGGAATTCTGTATGTCTGACGTAACATCAGAAAGAGTCAACAATATGGAAAGGTCAAGTTTCGAGTACTCACTCCTTGGCCAGAAAAAAATTCGGTAGGTCAAATATGGACTTTTGTCAGGATGATATAACATCCGAGGATATCAATCTGAATGTATAGTGTTAATCTTTTAGGACTCTTTGGCCAGAAATATGTTCAGTAGGTCAAAAGGGGACCTCTGTATAGCTGATTTATCATCAGAAGGAGACTATAACTTTATATAGTTTGAAAAATTTTGAGGACACTTTGACAAGAAATAAGTTCAAAAGGTCAGATATGGACATCTATATGGCTTATAAAGCATCAGAAGGAATTTATGAGTATGTATAGAAAGCCCAATATTGAGGACTCTTTGGCCAAAAACATGTTCAGGAGGTCAAAAGGGGACCTCTGTATAGCTGACATCATCAAAAGGAGTCTATAACTTTATATAGTTTGAAAAATTTTAGGACACTTTGACCACAAATAAGTTCAAAATGTCAGATATGGACATCTATATGGCTTATGAAGCATCAGAAGGAGTCTATGAGTATGTATAGAAATCCCATGATCGAGGACTCTTTGGCCAGAAATATGTTCAGGAGGTCAAAAGGGGACCTCTGTATAGCTGATTTATCATCAAAAGGAGTCTATAACTTTATATAGATTGATTTCTTTTTTTTTAGGACACTTTGACCACAAATAAGTTCAAAAGGTCAGATATGGACATCTATATGGCTTATGAATCATCAGAAGGAGTCTATGAGTATGTATAGAAAGCATAAGATCGAGGACTCTTTGGCCAGAAATATGTTCTGGAGGTCAAAAGGGGTCCTCTGTATAGCTGATTTATCATCAAAAGGAGTCTATAACTTTATATAGTTTGAAAACTTTGAGGACACTTTGACCACAAATAAGTTCAACAGGTCAGATATGGACATCTATATGGCTTATGAAGCATCAGAAGGAGTCTATGAGTATGTATAGAAAGCATAAGATCGAGGACTCTTTGGCAAGAAATATGTTCTGGAGGTCAAAAAGGGCCCTCCGTATAGGTGATTTATCATCAAAAGGAGTCTATAACTTTATATAGTTTGAATTTTTTTTAGGACACTTTGACCACAGATAAGTTCAAAAGGTCAGATATGGTCATCTATATGGCTTATGAAGCATCAGAAGGAGTCTATGAGTATGTATAGAAAGCATAAGATCGAGGACTCTTTGGCCAGAAATATGTTCTGGAGGTCAAAAGGGGCACTCTGTATAGCTTATTTATCATCAAAAGGAGTCTATAACTTTCTATAGTTTGAAAAATTTTGAGGACACTTTGACCACAAATAAGTTCAACAGGTCAGATATGGACATCTATATGGCTTATGAAGCATCAGAAGGAGTCTATGAGTATGTATAGAAAGCCCATGATCGAGGACTCTTTGGCCAGAAATATGTTCAGGAGGTCAAAAGGGGACCTCTGTATAGCTGATTTATCTTTAAAAGGAGTCTATAACTTTCTATAGTTTGAAAAAATGTTAAGACACTTTGACCACAAATAAGTTCAACAGGTCAGATATGGACATCTATATGGCTTATGAAGCATCAGAAGGAGTCTATGAGTATGTATAGAAAGCCCATGATCGAGGACTCTTTGGCCAGAAATATGTTCAGGAGGTCAAAAGGGGACCTCTGTATAGCTGATTTATCTTTAAAAGGAGTCTATAACTTTATATAGTTTGAAAAATTTTAGGACACTTTGACCACAAATAAGTTCAAAATGTCAGATATGGAAATCTATATGGCTTATGAAGCATCAGAAGGAGTCTATGAATATGTATAGAAAGCATAAGATCGAGGACTCTTTGGCCAGAAATATGTTCTGGAGGTCAAAAGGGGACCTCTGTATAGCTGATTTATCATCAAAAGGAGTCTATAACTTTATATAGATTGATTTCTATTTTTTAGGACACTTTGACCACAAATAAGTTCAAAAGGTCAGATATGGACATCTATATGGCTTATGAAGCATCAGAAGGAGTCTATGAGTATGTATAGAAAGCATAAGATCGAGGACTCTTTGGCCAGAAATATGTTCTGGAGGTCAAAAGGGGTCCTCTGTATAGCTGATTTATCATCAAAAGGAGTCTATAACTTTCTATAGTTTGAAAAAATGTTAGGACATATTGACCACAAATAAGTTCAAAATGTCAGATATGGAATTCTATATGGCTTATGAAGCATCAGAAGGAGTCTAGAGTATGTATAGAAAGCCCAAGATCGAGGACTCTTTGGCCAGAAATATGTTCAGGAGGTCAAAGGGGGACCTCTGTATAGCTGACTTATCATCAAAAGGAGTCTATAACTTTCTATAGTTTGAAAAATTTTGAGAACACTTTGACCACAAATAAGTTCAAAAGGTCAGATATGGACATCTATATGGCTTATGAATCATCAGAAGGAGTCTATGAGTATGTATGGAAAGCCCAAGATTGAGGACTCTTTGGCCAGAAATATGTTCAGGAGGTCAAAAGGGGACCTCTGTATAGCTGACTTATCATCAAAAGGAGTCTATAACTTTATATAGTTTGAAAAATTTTAGGACACTTTGACCACAAATAAGTTCAACAGGTCAGATATGGACATCTATATGGCTTATGAAGCATCAGAAGGAGTCTATGAGTATGTATAGAAAGCCCAAGATCGAGGACTCTTTGGCCAGAATTATGTTCATGAGGTCAAAAGGGGCCCTCTGTATAGCTGATTTATCTTTAAAAGGAGTCTATAACTTTATATAGTTTGAAAATTTTTGGACACTTTGACCACAAATAAGTTCAAAATGTCAGATATGGAAATCTATATGGCTTATGAAGCATCAGAAGGAGTCTATGAGTATGTATAGAAAGCCCATGATCGAGGACTCTTTGGCCAGAAATATGTTCAGGAGGTCAAAAGGGGACCTCTGTATAGCTGATTTATCTTTAAAAGGAGTCTATAACTTTATATAGTTTGAAAAATTTTAAGACACTTTGACCACAAATAAGTTCAAAATGTCAGATATGGAAATCTATATATGGCTTATGAAGCATCAGAAGGAGTCTATGAGTATGTATAGAAAGCATAAGATCGAGGACTCTTTGGCAAGAAATATGTTCTGGAGGTCAAAAAGGGCCCTCCGTATAGCTGATTTATCATCAACAGGAGTCTATAACTTTATATAGTTTGAATTTTTTTTAGGACACTTTGACCACAGATAAGTTCAAAAGGTCAGATATGGTCATCTATATGGCTTATGAAGCATCAGAAGGAGTCTATGAGTATGTATAGAAAGCCCAAGATCGAGGACTCTTTGGCCAGAAATATGTTCAGGAGGTCAAAAGGGGCCCTCTGTATAACTGATTTATCATCAAAAGGAGTCTATAACTTTATATAGTTTGAAAACTTTGAGGACACTTTGACCACAAATAAGTTCAACAGGTCAGATATGGACATCTATATGGCTTATGAAGCATCAGAAGGAGTCTATGAGTATGTATAGAAATCCCATGATCGAGGACTCTTTGGCCAGAAATATGTTCAGGAGGTCAAAAGGGGACCTCTGTATAGCTGATTTATCATCAAAAGGAGTCTATAACTTTATATAGATTGATTTCTTTTTTTTTAGGACACTTTGACCACAAATAAGTTCAAAAGGTCAGATATGGACATCTATATGGCTTATGAATCATCAGAAGGAGTCTATGAGTATGTATAGAAAGCATAAGATCGAGGACTCTTTGGCCAGAAATATGTTCTGGAGGTCAAAAGGGGTCCTCTGTATAGCTGATTTATCATCAAAAGGAGTCTATAACTTTATATAGTTTGAAAACTTTGAGGACACTTTGACCACAAATAAGTTCAACAGGTCAGATATGGACATCTATATGGCTTATGAAGCATCAGAAGGAGTCTATGAGTATGTATAGAAAGCATAAGATCGAGGACTCTTTGGCAAGAAATATGTTCTGGAGGTCAAAAAGGGCCCTCCGTATAGCTGATTTATCATCAAAAGGAGTCTATAACTTTATATAGTTTGAATTTTTTTTAGGACACTTTGACCACAGATAAGTTCAAAAGGTCAGATATGGTCATCTATATGGCTTATGAAGCATCAGAAGGAGTCTATGAGTATGTATAGAAAGCATAAGATCGAGGACTCTTTGGCCAGAAATATGTTCTGGAGGTCAAAAGGGGCACTCTGTATAGCTTATTTATCATCAAAAGGAGTCTATAACTTTCTATAGTTTGAAAAATTTTGAGAACACTTTGACCACAAATAAGTTCAAAAGGTCAGATATGGACATCTATATGGCTTATGAATCATCAGAAGGAGTCTATGAGTATGTATGGAAAGCCCAAGATTGAGGACTCTTTGGCCAGAAATATGTTCAGGAGGTCAAAAGGGGACCTCTGTATAGCTGACTTATCATCAAAAGGAGTCTATAACTTTATATAGTTTGAAAAATTTTAGGACACTTTGACCACAAATAAGTTCAACAGGTCAGATATGGACATCTATATGGCTTATGAAGCATCAGAAGGAGTCTATGAGTATGTATAGAAAGCCCATGATCGAGGACTCTTTGGCCAGAAATATGTTCAGGAGGTCAAAAGGGGACCTCTGTATAGCTGATTTATCATCAAAAGGAGTCTATAACTTTATATAGTTTGAAAAAATGTTAGGACACTTTGACCACAAATAAGTTCAAAAGGTCAGATATGGACATCTATATGGCTTATGAAGCATCAGAAGGAGTCTATGAGTATGTATAGAAATCCCATGATCGAGGACTCTTTGGCCAGAAATATGTTCAGGAGGTCAAAAGGGGACCTCTGTATAGCTGATTTATCATCAAAAGGAGTCTATAACTTTATATAGATTGATTTCTTTTTTTTTAGGACACTTTGACCACAAATAAGTTCAAAAGGTCAGATATGGACATCTATATGGCTTATGAATCATCAGAAGGAGTCTATGAGTATGTATAGAAAGCATAAGATCGAGGACTCTTTGGCCAGAAATATGTTCTGGAGGTCAAAAGGGGTCCTCTGTATAGCTGATTTATCATCAAAAGGAGTCTATAACTTTATATAGTTTGAAAACTTTGAGGACACTTTGACCACAAATAAGTTCAACAGGTCAGATATGGACATCTATATGGCTTATGAAGCATCAGAAGGAGTCTATGAGTATGTATAGAAAGCATAAGATCGAGGACTCTTTGGCAAGAAATATGTTCTGGAGGTCAAAAAGGGCCCTCCGTATAGCTGATTTATCATCAAAAGGAGTCTATAACTTTATATAGTTTGAACTTTTTTTAGGACACTTTGACCACAGATGAGTTCAAAAGGTCAGATATGGTCATCTATATGGCTTATGAAGCATCAGAAGGAGTCTATGAGTATGTATAGAAAGCCCAAGATCGAGGACTCTTTGGCAAGAAATATGTTCCTTGGGTTAAATATGGAATTCTGTATGTCTGACGTAACATCAGAAAGAGTCAACAATATGGAAAGGTCAAGTTTCGAGTACACACTCCTTGGCCAGAAAAAAATTCGGTAGGTCAAATATGGACTTTTGTCAGGATGATATAACATCCGAGGATATCAGTCTGAATGTATAGTGTTAATCTTTTAGGACTCTTTGGCCAGAAATATGTTCAGTAGGTCAAAAGGGGACCTCTGTATAGCTGATTTATCATCAGAAGGAGACTATAACTTTATATAGTTTGAAAAATTTTGAGGACACTTTGACAAGAAATAAGTTCAAAAGGTCAGATATGGACATCTATATGGCTTGTAAAGCATCAGAAGGAATCTATGAGTATGTATAGAAAGCCCAATATTGAGGACTCTTTGGCCAAAAACATGTTCAGGAGGTCAAAAGGGGACCTCTGTATAGCTGACTTATCATCAGAAGGAGACTATAACTTTATATACTTTGAAAAATTTTGAGGACACTTTGACAAGAAATAAGTTCAAAAGGTCAGCTATGGACATCTATATGGCTTATAAAGCATCAGAAGGAATCTATGAGTATGTATAGAAAGCCCAATATTGAGGACTCTTTGGCCAAAAACATGTTCAGGAGGTCAAAAGGGGACCTCTGTATAGCTGACTTATCATCAAAAGGAGTCTATAACTTTATATAGTTTGAAAAATTTTAGGACACTTTGACCACAGATAAGTTCAAAATGTCAGATATGGAAATCTATATGGCTTAAGAAGCATCAGAAGGAGTCTATGAGTATGTATAGAAAGCCCAAGATCGAGGACTCTTTGGCCAGAAATATGTTCAGTAGGTCAAAAGGGGCCCTCTGTATAGCTGATTTATCTTAAAAAGGAGTCTATAACTTTATATAGTTTGAAAAATTTTAGGACACTTTGACCACAGATAAGTTCAAAATGTCAGATATGGAAATCTATATGGCTTAAGAAGCATCAGAAGGAGTCTATGAGTATGTATAGAAAGCCCAAGATCGAGGACTCTTTGGCCAGAAATATGTTCAGTAGGTCAAAAGGGGCCCTCTGTATAGCTGATTTATCATCAACAGGAGTCTATAACTTTATATAGTTTGAATTTTTTTTAGGACACTTTGACCACAGATAAGTTCAAAAGGTCAGATATGGTCATCTATATGGCTTATGAAGCATCAGAAGGAGTCTATGAGTATGTATAGAAAGCCCAAGATCGAGGACTCTTTGGCCAGAAATATGTTCAGGAGGTCAAAAGGGGCCCTCTGTATAACTGATTTATCATCAAAAGGAGTCTATAACTTTATATAGTTTGAAAACTTTGAGGACACTTTGACCACAAATAAGTTCAACAGGTCAGATATGGACATCTATATGGCTTATGAAGCATCAGAAGGAGTCTATGAGTATGTATAGAAATCCCATGATCGAGGACTCTTTGGCCAGAAATATGTTCAGGAGGTCAAAAGGGGACCTCTGTATAGCTGATTTATCATCAAAAGGAGTCTATAACTTTATATAGATTGATTTCTTTTTTTTTAGGACACTTTGACCACAAATAAGTTCAAAAGGTCAGATATGGACATCTATATGGCTTATGAATCATCAGAAGGAGTCTATGAGTATGTATAGAAAGCATAAGATCGAGGACTCTTTGGCCAGAAATATGTTCTGGAGGTCAAAAGGGGTCCTCTGTATAGCTGATTTATCATCAAAAGGAGTCTATAACTTTATATAGTTTGAAAACTTTGAGGACACTTTGACCACAAATAAGTTCAACAGGTCAGATATGGACATCTATATGGCTTATGAAGCATCAGAAGGAGTCTATGAGTATGTATAGAAAGCATAAGATCGAGGACTCTTTGGCAAGAAATATGTTCTGGAGGTCAAAAAGGGCCCTCCGTATAGCTGATTTATCATCAAAAGGAGTCTATAACTTTATATAGTTTGAATTTTTTTTAGGACACTTTGACCACAGATAAGTTCAAAAGGTCAGATATGGTCATCTATATGGCTTATGAAGCATCAGAAGGAGTCTATGAGTATGTATAGAAAGCATAAGATCGAGGACTCTTTGGCCAGAAATATGTTCTGGAGGTCAAAAGGGGCACTCTGTATAGCTTATTTATCATCAAAAGGAGTCTATAACTTTCTATAGTTTGAAAAATTTTGAGAACACTTTGACCACAAATAAGTTCAAAAGGTCAGATATGGACATCTATATGGCTTATGAATCATCAGAAGGAGTCTATGAGTATGTATGGAAAGCCCAAGATTGAGGACTCTTTGGCCAGAAATATGTTCAGGAGGTCAAAAGGGGACCTCTGTATAGCTGACTTATCATCAAAAGGAGTCTATAACTTTATATAGTTTGAAAAATTTTAGGACACTTTGACCACAAATAAGTTCAACAGGTCAGATATGGACATCTATATGGCTTATGAAGCATCAGAAGGAGTCTATGAGTATGTATAGAAAGCCCATGATCGAGGACTCTTTGGCCAGAAATATGTTCAGGAGGTCAAAAGGGGACCTCTGTATAGCTGATTTATCATCAAAAGGAGTCTATAACTTTATATAGTTTGAAAAAATGTTAGGACACTTTGACCACAAATAAGTTCAAAAGGTCAGATATGGACATCTATATGGCTTATGAAGCATCAGAAGGAGTCTATGAGTATGTATAGAAAGCATAAGATCGAGGACTCTTTGGCAAGAAATATGTTCTGGAGGTCAAAAAGGGCCCTCCGTATAGCTGATTTATCATCAAAAGGAGTCTATAACTTTATATAGTTTGAACTTTTTTTAGGACACTTTGACCACAGATGAGTTCAAAAGGTCAAATATGGTCATCTATATGGCTTATGAAGCATCAGAAGGAGTCTATGAGTATGTATAGAAAGCATAAGATCGAGGACTCTTTGGCCAGAAATATGTTCTGGAGGTCAAAAGGGGTCCTCTGTATAGCTGATTTATCATCAAAAGGAGTCTATAACTTTATATAGTTTGAAAACTTTGAGGACACTTTGACCACAAATAAGTTCAACAGGTCAGATATGGACATCTATATGGCTTATGAAGCATCAGAAGGAGTCTATGAGTATGTATAGAAAGCATAAGATCGAGGACTCTTTGGCAAGAAATATGTTCTGGAGGTCAAAAAGGGCCCTCCGTATAGCTGATTTATCATCAAAAGGAGTCTATAACTTTATATAGTTTGAACTTTTTTTAGGACACTTTGACCACAGATGAGTTCAAAAGGTCAGATATGGTCATCTATATGGCTTATGAAGCATCAGAAGGAGTCTATGAGTATGTATAGAAAGCATAAGATCGAGGACTCTTTGGCCAGAAATATGTTCTGGAGGTCAAAAGGGGCACTCTGTATAGCTTATTTATCATCAAAAGGAGTCTATAACTTTCTATAGTTTGAAAAATTTTGAGAACACTTTGACCACAAATAAGTTCAAAAGGTCAGCTATGGACATCTATATGGCTTATGAATCATCAGAAGGAGTCTATGAGTATGTATGGAAAGCCCAAGATTGAGGACTCTTTGGCCAGAAATATGTTCAGGAGGTCAAAAGGGGACCTCTGTATAGCTGACTTATCATCAAAAGGAGTCTATAACTTTATATAGTTTGAAAAATTTTAGGACACTTTGACCACAAATAAGTTCAACAGGTCAGATATGGACATCTATATGGCTTATGAAGCATCAGAAGGAGTCTATGAGTATGTATAGAAAGCATAAGATCGAGGACTCTTTGGCCAGAAATATGTTCTGGAGGTCAAAAGGGGACCTCTGTATAGCTGATTTATCATCAAAAGGAGTCTATAACTTTCTATAGTTTGAAAAAATGTTAAGACACTTTGACCACAAATAAGTTCAAAAGGTCAGATATGGACATCTATATGGCTTATGAAGCATCAGAAGGAGTCTATGAGTATGTATAGAAAGCCCATGATCGAGGACTCTTTGGCCAGAAATATGTTCAGGAGGTCAAAAGGGGACCTCTGTATAGCTGATTTATCTTTAAAAGGAGTCTATAACTTTATATAGTTTGAAAAATTTTAGGACACTTTGACCACAAATAAGTTCAAAATGTCAGATATGGAAATCTATATGGCTTATGAAGCATCAGAAGGAGTCTATGAATATGTATAGAAAGCATAAGATCGAGGACTCTTTGGCCAGAAATATGTTCTGGAGGTCAAAAGGGGACCTCTGTATAGCTGATTTATCATCAAAAGGAGTCTATAACTTTATATAGATTGATTTCTATTTTTTAGGACACTTTGACCACAAATAAGTTCAAAAGGTCAGATATGGACATCTATATGGCTTATGAAGCATCAGAAGGAGTCTATGAGTATGTATAGAAAGCATAAGATCGAGGACTCTTTGGCCAGAAATATGTTCTGGAGGTCAAAAGGGGTCCTCTGTATAGCTGATTTATCATCAAAAGGAGTCTATAACTTTCTATAGTTTGAAAAAATGTTAGGACATTTTGACCACAAATAAGTTCAAAATGTCAGATATGGAATTCTATATGGCTTATGAAGCATCAGAAGGAGTCTAGAGTATGTATAGAAAGCCCAAGATTGAGGACTCTTTGGCCAGAAATATGTTCAGGAGGTCAAAGGGGGACCTCTGTATAGCTGACTTATCATCAAAAGGAGTCTATAACTTTCTATAGTTTGAAAAATTTTGAGAACACTTTGACCACAAATAAGTTCAAAAGGTCAGATATGGACATCTATATGGCTTATGAATCATCAGAAGGAGTCTAGGAGTATGTATGGATAGCCCAAGATTGAGGACTCTTTGGCCAGAAATATGTTCAGGAAGTCAAAAGGGGACCTCTGTATAGCTGACTTATCATCAAAAGGAGTCTATAACTTTATATAGTTTGAAAAATTTTAGGACACTTTGACCACAAATAGGTTCAACAGGTCAGATATGGACATCTATATGGCTTATGAAGCATCAGAAGGAGTCTATGAGTATGTATAGAAAGCATAAGATCGAGGACTCTTTGGCCAGAAATATGTTCTGGAGGTCAAAAGGGGACCTCTGTATAGCTGATTTATCATCAAAAGGAGTCTATAACTTTCTATAGTTTGAAAAAATGTTAAGACACTTTGACCACAAATAAGTTCAAAAGGTCAGATATGGACATCTATATGGCTTATGAAGCATCAGAAGGAGTCTATGAGTATGTATAGAAAGCCCATGATCGAGGACTCTTTGGCCAGAAATATGTTCAGGAGGTCAAAAGGGGACCTCTGTATAGCTGATTTATCTTTAAAAGGAGTCTATAACTTTATATTGTTTGAAAAATTTTAGGACACTTTGACCACAAATAAGTTCAAAATGTCAGATATGGAAATCTATATGGCTTATGAAGCATCAGAAGAAGTCTATATGTATCGAAAGCATAAGATCGAGGACTCTTTGGCAAGAAATTTGTTCTGGAGGTCAAAAAGGGCCCTCCGTATAGCTGATTTATCATCAAAAGGAGTCTATAACTTTATATAGTTTGAATTTTTTTTAGGACACTTTGACCACAGATAAGTTCAAAAGGTCAGATATGGACATCTATATGGCTTATGAAGCATCAGAAGGAGTCTATGAGTATGTATAGAAAGCCCATGATCGAGGACTCTTTGGCCAGAAATATGTTCAGGAGGTCAAAAGGGGACCTCTGTATAGCTGATTTATCATCAAAAGGAGTCTATAACTTTATATAGTTTGAAAAAATGTTAGGACACTTTGACCACAAATAAGTTCAAAAGGTCAGATATGGACATCTATATGGCTTATGAAGCATCAGAAGGAGTCTATGAGTATGTATAGAAAGCATAAGATCGAGGACTCTTTGGCAAGAAATATGTTCTGGAGGTCAAAAAGGGCCCTCCGTATAGCTGATTTATCATCAAAAGGAGTCTATAACTTTATATAGTTTGAACTTTTTTTAGGACACTTTGACCACAGATGAGTTCAAAAGGTCAGATATGGTCATCTATATGGCTTATGAAGCATCAGAAGGAGTCTATGAGTATGTATAGAAAGCATAAGATCGAGGACTCTTTGGCCAGAAATATGTTCTGGAGGTCAAAAGGGGTCCTCTGTATAGCTGATTTATCATCAAAAGGAGTCTATAACTTTATATAGTTTGAAAACTTTGAGGACACTTTGACCACAAATAAGTTCAACAGGTCAGATATGGACATCTATATGGCTTATGAAGCATCAGAAGGAGTCTATGAGTATGTATAGAAAGCATAAGATCGAGGACTCTTTGGCAAGAAATATGTTCTGGAGGTCAAAAAGGGCCCTCCGTATAGCTGATTTATCATCAAAAGGAGTCTATAACTTTATATAGTTTGA
The DNA here is from genome assembly GCF_963993115.1 of Abramis brama. Taxonomy (NCBI): domain Eukaryota; kingdom Metazoa; phylum Chordata; class Actinopteri; order Cypriniformes; family Leuciscidae; genus Abramis; species Abramis brama. Next base: position 9,301,995 of record NC_139977.1, read on the forward strand.
ACTTTTTTTAGGACACTTTGACCACAGATGAGTTCAAAAGGTCAGATATGGTCATCTATATGGCTTATGAAGCATCAGAAGGAGTCTATGAGTATGTATAGAAAGCATAAGATCGAGGACTCTTTGGCCAGAAATATGTTCTGGAGGTCAAAAGGGGCACTCTGTATAGCTTATTTATCATCAAAAGGAGTCTATAACTTTCTATAGTTTGAAAAATTTTGAGAACACTTTGACCACAAATAAGTTCAAAAGGTCAGCTATGGACATCTATATGGCTTATGAATCATCAGAAGGAGTCTATGACTATGTATGGAAAGCCCAAGATTGAGGACTCTTTGGCCAGAAATATGTTCAGGAGGTCAAAAGGGGACCTCTGTATAGCTGACTTATCATCAAAAGGAGTCTATAACTTTATATAGTTTGAAAAATTTTAGGACACTTTGACCACAAATAAGTTCAACAGGTCAGATATGGACATCTATATGGCTTATGAAGCATCAGAAGGAGTCTATGAGTATGTATAGAAAGCATAAGATCGAGGACTCTTTGGCCAGAAATATGTTCTGGAGGTCAAAAGGGGACCTCTGTATAGCTGATTTATCATCAAAAGGAGTCTATAACTTTCTATAGTTTGAAAAAATGTTAAGACACTTTGACCACAAATAAGTTCAAAAGGTCAGATATGGACATCTATATGGCTTATGAAGCATCATAAGGAGTCTATGAGTATGTATAGAAAGCCCATGATCGAGGACTCTTTGGCCAGAAATATGTTCAGGAGGTCAAAAGGGGACCTCTGTATAGCTGATTTATCTTTAAAAGGAGTCTATAACTTTATATAGTTTGAAAAATTTTAGGACACTTTGACCACAAATAAGTTCAAAATGTCAGATATGGAAATCTATATGGCTTATGAAGCATCAGAAGGAGTCTATGAATATGTATAGAAAGCATAAGATCGAGGACTCTTTGGCCAGAAATATGTTCTGGAGGTCAAAAGGGGACCTCTGTATAGCTGATTTATCATCAAAAGGAGTCTATAACTTTATATAGATTGATTTCTATTTTTTAGGACACTTTGACCACAAATAAGTTCAAAAGGTCAGATATGGACATCTATATGGCTTATGAAGCATCAGAAGGAGTCTATGAGTATGTATAGAAAGCATAAGATCGAGGACTCTTTGGCCAGAAATATGTTCTGGAGGTCAAAAGGGGTCCTCTGTATAGCTGATTTATCATCAAAAGGAGTCTATAACTTTCTATAGTTTGAAAAAATGTTAGGACATTTTGACCACAAATAAGTTCAAAATGTCAGATATGGAATTCTATATGGCTTATGAAGCATCAGAAGGAGTCTAGAGTATGTATAGAAAGCCCAAGATCGAGGACTCTTTGGCCAGAAATATGTTCAGGAGGTCAAAGGGGGACCTCTGTATAGCTGACTTATCATCAAAAGGAGTCTATAACTTTCTATAGTTTGAAAAATTTTGAGAACACTTTGACCACAAATAAGTTCAAAAGGTCAGATATGGACATCTATATGGCTTATGAATCATCAGAAGGAGTCTAGGAGTATGTATGGATAGCCCAAGATTGAGGACTCTTTGGCCAGAAATATGTTCTGGAGGTCAAAAGGGGACCTCTGTATAGCTGATTTATCATCAAAAGGAGTCTATAACTTTATATAGTTTGAAATTTTTTTAGGACACTTTGACCACAGATAAGTTCAAAAGGTCAGATATGGTCATCTATATGGCTTATGAAGCATCAGAAGGAGTCTATGAGTATGTATAGAAAGCATAAGATCGAGGACTCTTTGGCCAGAAATATGTTCTGGAGGTCAAAAGGGGCACTCTGTATAGCTTATTTATCATCAAAAGGAGTCTATAACTTTCTATAGTTTGAAAAATTTTGAGGACACTTTGACCACAAATAAGTTCAAAAGGACAGATATGGACATCTATATGGCTTATGAAGCATCAGAAGGAGTCTATGAGTATGTATAGAAAGCCCAAGATCGAGGACTCTTTGACCAGAAATATGTTCTGAAGGTCAAAAGGGGACCTCTGTATAGCTGATTTATCATAAAAAGGAGTCTATAACTTTCTATAGTTTGAAAAATTTTGAGGACACTTTGACCACAAATAAGTTCAAAAGGTCAGATATGGATATCTATATGGCTTATGTAACATTAGAAGGAGTCTATGAGTATGTATAGAAAGGTCAAGATTGAGAACTCTATGGCCATAAATATATACCTTGGGTCAAATATGGACTTCTGTATGGCTGATTTAACATCAGAAGGAGTCTATGAGTTTCTAAGAGTAAAACACATTTAGAGGATTCTTTGGCCAAAAACATGTTATATCAGTCAAATATGGCTACAGTCTGGCTGACATAACATCACGAGAAGTCTTTATGGTAGGAGAAATATAAATAGTAAGGTAAATGTTCAAGGTCTCTGGCCAGAAATATGTTCAGAAGGTCAAATATGGCCTTCTGTATGGCTGATTTAACATCAGAAGGAGTCTATACATTTATAATAGACAAAATCCTTTTGAGAACTCTTAGGTCAAATTTTTTTTCAATCAGTCAAATGTGGACTACTGTCTGCCTGATTTTACATTACGAGAAGTCAGTCTATATGTATAGTGAGTTGATGTTCACGGTCTCTGGCTAGAAATATGTTCAGAAGGTCAAAAATAGACTACTGGCTGGTTAATATAACATCACAAGAAGTCAATCTGTAGTATAGCAAGATAATGTTCAAGAACTCTTTGGCCAGAAATATGTTCAGAAGGTCAAAAGGTGACCTTTGTATAGCTGATTTTTCATCAGAAGGAGACTATAACTTTATATAGTTTGAAAAATTTTGAGGACACTTTGACCAGAAATAAGTTCAAAAGGTCAGATATGGACATCTATATGGCTTATGAAGCATCAGAAGGATTTGGACTATGATTATGTATAGAAAGCCAAAGATCGAGGACTCTTTGGCAAGAAATATGTTCCTTGGGTCAAATACGGAATTCTGTATGTCTGACGTAACATCAGAAAGAGTCAACAAGTATATATGGAAAGGTCAAGTTTCGCGTACTCACTCTTTGGCCAGAAAAAAATCCGGTAGGTCAAATATGGACTTTTGTCAGGATGATATAACATCTTTAAGGACTCTTTGGCCAGAAATATGTTCAGTAGGTCAAAAGCTACTACTATGTATAGCTCATTGTTATAACATTATGTGCTTTGCACAAACGATCTAACGTTGAGCATCATTAAAGAAACATAGGTTATGCACTTCGTGCATTGCATTGCATTGCACACCAAAACTAACTCCATGTTCATTAAAGAGATAACATATGTGTTGTTGCAATTGCATTGCACAAACGATCTAACGTTGTGCACTGAAGAATAACATATAGGTTATGCACTTTTCGCATTTGCATTGCATGGCACACCAGAACAAAATCATTCCCATGTTCATTATAGAGATGATATGTGTGTTGATGCATTGCATTGCATTGCATTGCATTGCATTGCACTAACGATCTAACGTTGTGCACTGAAGAATAACATATAGGTTATGCACTTTTCGCATTGCATGGCATTGCACACCAGAACTAAATCATTCCCATGTTCATTAAACAGATAACGTGTGTTGGTGCATTGCATTGCATTGCATTGCATTACTTTACTTTGCTTTGCATTGCATTGCATTGCATTACATTGCACTAACGATCTATCGTTATGCACTGAAGAATAACTTATAGGTTATGCATAATTCGCATTGCATTGCATTGCACACCAGAACATAATCATTCCCATGTTCATTATAGAGATGATATGTGTGTTGATGCATTGCATTGCATTGCATTGCATTGCATTGCACTAACGATCTAACGTTGTGCACTGAAGAATAACATATAGGTTATGCACTTTTCGCATTGCATGGCATTGCACACCAGAACTAAATCATTCCCATGTTCATTAAACAGATAACGTGTGTTGGTGCATTGCATTGCATTGCACAAACGATCTAACGTTGTGCACTGAAGAATAACATATAGGTCATCCACTTTTCGCATTGCATGGCATTGCAAACCAGAACTAAATCATTCCCATGTTCTTTAAAGAGATGATATGTGTGTTGATGCATTGCATTGCACTAGCGATGTAACGTTGTGCACTGAAGAATAACATATAGGTTATGCACTTTTTGCATTGCATTGCTTTGCACACCAGAACTACCTCATTCCCATGTTGATTAAAGACGTGTGTTGTTGCATTGCATTGCATTGCATTGCATTGATTTGCATTTATTTGCATTGCTTTGCACTGCATTGCATTGCATTGCATTGCATTGCATTGCACAAACGATCTAACGTTGTGCACTGAAGAATAACATATAGGTTATGCTCTTTTCGCATTGCATTTGCACACCAGAACTACCTCATTCCCATGTTGATTAAAGACATAACGTGTGTTGTTGCTTTGCATTGCATTGCATTGCACTAACGATCTAACGTTGTGCACTGAATAACATTCATTCATTGCATTGCATTGCACACCAGAACTAAATCATTCCCATGTTTATTAAAGACATAACGTGTGTTGTTGCATTGCTCTGCTTTGCACTGTATTGCATTGCATTGCTCTAACGATCTAACGTTGTGCACTGAAGAATAACATATAGGTTATGCACTTTTCGCATTGCATTGCATTGCACACCAGAACTAAATCATTCCCATGTTGATTAAAGACATAACGTGTGCTGTTGCATTGCATTGCATTGCATTGATTTGCAATGCTTTGCACTGCATTGCATTGCATTGCATTGCATTGCACTAACGATCTAACTTTGTGCACTGAAGAATAACATATAGGTTATGCACTTTTTGCATTTCACTGCATTGCACACCAGAACTAAATCATTCCCATGTTCATTAAAGAGATAACGTTTGTTGGTGCATTGCATTGCATTGCATTGCACAAACGATCTATGAAGAACAACATTTAGGTTATGCTCTTTTCGCATTGCATTGCACACCAGAACAAAATCATTCCAAAGTTCATTATAGAGATGATATGTGTGTTGTTGCATTGCATTGCATTGCATTGCATTGCATTGCACTAACGATGTGCACTGAAGAATAACATACAGGGTATGCTCTTTTCGCATTGCATTGCACACCAGAACAAAATCATTCCATTGCAAAGTCCAGTGCAAAGTATTGCATTGCATTGCTTTGCACTGCTTTGCATTGCATTGCATTGCACTAACGATCTAACGTTGTGCACTGAAGAATAACATATAGGTATGCACTTTTTGCACTGCATTGCATTGCACACCAGAACTATCTCATTCCCATGTTGATTAAAGACATAACGTGTGTTGTTGCATTGCATTGCACTAACGATCTAACTTTGTGCACTGAAGAATAACATATAGGTTATGCTCTTTTGGCATTTCACTGCATTGCACGCCATAACTAAATCATTCCCATGTTCATTAAAGAGATAACGTTTGTTGGTGCATTGCATTGCATTGCACAAACGATCTAAGGTTGTGCACTGAAGAAAAACATATAGGTTATGCACTTTTTGCATTGCATTGCATTGCACACCAGAACTAAATCATTCCCATATTCATTAAAGAGATAATATGTGTTGTTGCATTGCATCGTATTGCATTGCATTGATTTGCATTGCTTTGCACTGCATTGCATTGCACTACACTTACGATCTAACGTTGTGCACTGAAGAATAACATATAGGTTATGCACTTTTTGCATTGCATTGCATTGCACACCAGAACTAAATCTTTCCCATGTTCATTAAAGACATAACGTGTGTTGTTGCATTGCATTGTATTGCATTGCATTACATTGATTTGCATTGCTTTGCACTGCATTGCATTGCACTACACTTACGATGTAACGTTGTGCACTGAAGAATAACATATAGGTTATGCACTTTTCGCATTGCATTGCATTGCACACCAGAACTAAATCATTTCCATGTTGATTAAAGACATAACGTGTGCTGTTGCATTGCATTGCATTGATTTGCAATGCTTTGCATTGCATTGCATTGCATTGCATTGCATTGCATTGCATTGCATTGATTTGCAATGCTTTGCACTGCATTGCATTGCATTGCATTGCATTGCACTAACGATCTAACTTTGTGCACTGAAGAATAACATATAGGTTATGCACTTTTTGCATTTCACTGCATTGCACACCAGAACTAAATCATTCCCAGGTTCATTAAAGAGATAACGTTTTTTGGTGCATTGCATTGCATTGCTTTGCATTGCACAAACGATCTAATGTTGTGCACTGAAGAATAACATATAGGTTACGCTCTTTTCGCATTGCATTGCACACCAGAACAAAATCATTCCAAAGTTCATTATAGAGATGATATGTGTGTTGTTGCATTGCATTGCATTGATTTGCATTGCTTTGCACTGCATTGCATTGCATTGCATTGCATTGCATTGCATTGCATTGCATTGCACTACACTAAAGATCTAACGTTGTGCACTGAAAAATAACATATAGGTTATGCACTTTTTGCATTGCATTGCACACCAGAACTAAATCATTCCCATGTTGATTAAAGACATAACGTGTGCTGTTGCATTGCATTGCATTGCATTGATTTGCAATGCTTTGCACTGCATTGCATTGCATTGCATTGCATTGCATTGCATTGCATTGCACTAACGATCTAGCTTTGTGCACTGAAGAATAACATATAGGTTATGCACTTTTTGCATTTCACTGCATTGCACACCAGAACTAAATCATTCCCATGTTCATTAAAGAGATAACGTTTGTTGGTGCATTGCATTGCACAAACGATCTAATGTTGTGCACTGAAGAATAACATATAGGTTATGCTCTTTTCGCATTGCATTGCACACCAGAACAAAATCATTCCAAAGTTCATTATAGAGATGATATGTGTGTTGTTGCATTGCATTTCATTGCACTAGCGATGTAACGTTGTGCACTGAAGAAAAACATATAGGTTATGCACTTTTTGCATTGCATTGCACTCCAGAACTAAATCATTCCCATGTTCTTTAAAGAGATAATGTGTGTTGTTGCATTGCATTGTATTCCATTGCATTGCTTTGCACTGCTTTGCATTGAATTGCATTGCACTAACGATCTAACGTTGTGCACTAAAGAATAACATATAGGTATGCACTTTTTGCACTGCAATTGCATTGCACACCAGAACTACCTCATTCCCATGTTGATTAAAGACATAACGTATGTTGTTGCATTGAATTGATTTGCAATGCTTTGCACTGCATTGCATTGCATTGCCCTAAAAATCTAACTTTGTGCACTGAAGAATAACATATAGGTTATGCTCTTTTTGCCTTTCACTGCATTGCACACCAGAACTAAATCATTCCCATGTTCATTAAAGAGATAACGTTTGTTGGTGCATTGCATTGCATTGCATTGCACAAACGATCTAATGTTGTGCACTGAAAAATAACATATAGGTTATGCTCTTTTCGCATTGCATTGCACACCAGAACAAAATCATTCCCAAGTTCATTATAGAGATGATATGTGTGTTGTTGCATTGCATTGCATTGAACTAACGATCTAACGCTGTGCACTGTAGAATAACATATAGATTATGCACTTTTTGCATTGCATTGTATTGCACAGCAGAACTAAATCATTGTCATGTTCATTAAAGAGATAACGTGTGTTGTTGCATTGCATTGCATTGCATTGCACAAACGATCTAACGTTGTGCACTGAAAAATAACTTATAGGTTATGCATAATTCGCATTGCATTGCATTGCACACCAGAACAAAATCATTCCCATGTTCATTATAGAGATGATATGTGTGTTGATGCATTGCATTGCATTGCATTGCACAAACGATCTAACGTTGTGCACTGAAGAATAACATATAGGTTATGCACTTTTTGCATTGCATTGCATTGCACACCAGAACTAAACAATTATCATGTTCATTAAAGAGAGAACGTGTGTTGTTTCATTGCATTGCACAAACGATCTAACGGTGTGCACTGAAGAATAACATACAGGTTATGCTCTTTTCGCATTGCATTGCACACCAGAACAAAATCATTCCAAAGTTCATTATAGAGATGATATGTGTGTTGTTGCATTGCATTGCATTGCATTGCATTGCATTGCATTGCATTGCATTGCATTGCACAAACGATCTATGAAGAACAACATTTAGGTTATGCTCTTTTCGCATTGCATTGCACACAAGAACAAAATCATTCCAAAGTTCATTATAGAGATGATATGTGTGTTGTTGCATTGCATTGCATTGCATTGCACTAACGATGTGCACTGAAGAATAACATACAGGGTATGCTCTTTTCGCATTGCATTGCACACCAGAACAAAATCATTCCATTGCAAAGTCCAGTGCAAAGTATTGCATTGCATTGCTTTGCACTGCTTTGCATTGCATTGCATTGCACTAACGATCTAACGTTGTGCACTGAAGAATAACATATAGGTATGCACTTTTTGCACTGCATTGCATTGCACACCAGAACTATCTCATTCCCATGTTGATTAAAGACATAACGTGTGTTGTTGCATTGCATTGCACTAACGATCTAACTTTGTGCACTGAAGAATAACATATAGGTTATGCTCTTTTGGCATTTCACTGCATTGCACGCCGTAACTAAATCATTCCCATGTTCATTAAAGAGATAACGTTTGTTGGTGCATTGCATTGCATTGCATTGCACAAACGATCTAAGGTTGTGCACTGAAGAAAAACATATAGGTTATGCACTTTTTGCATTGCATTGCATTGCACACCAGAACTAAATCATTCCCATATTCATTAAAGAGATAATGTGTGTTGTTGCATTGCATCGTATTGCATTGCATTGATTTGCATTGCTTTGCACTGCATTGCATTGCACTACACTTACGATCTAACGTTGTGCACTGAAGAATAACATATAGGTTATGCACTTTTTGCATTGCATTGCATTGCACACCAGAACTAAATCTTTCCCATGTTCATTAAAGACATAACGTGTGTTGTTGCATTGCATTGTATTGCATTGCATTACATTGATTTGCATTGCTTTGCACTGCATTGCATTGCACTACACTTACGATGTAACGTTGTGCACTGAAGAATAACATATAGGTTATGCACTTTTCGCATTGCATTGCATTGCACACCAGAACTAAATCATTTCCATGTTGATTAAAGACATAACGTGTGCTGTTGCATTGCATTGCAATGATTTGCAATGCTTTGCATTGCATTGCATTGCATTGCATTGCATTGATTTGCAATGCTTTGCACTGCATTGCATTGCATTGCACTAACGATCTAACTTTGTGCACTGAAGAATAACATATAGGTTATGCACTTTTTGCATTTCACTGCATTGCACACCAGAACAAAATCACTCCAAGGTTCATTAAAGAGATAACGTTTTTTGGTGCATTGCATTGCATTGCTTTGCATTGCACAAACGATCTAATGTTGTGCACTGAAGAATAACATATAGGTTACGCTCTTTTCGCATTGCATTGCACACCAGAACAAAATCATTCCAAAGTTCATTATAGAGATGATATGTGTGTTGTTGCATTGCATTGCATTGATTTGCATTGCTTTGCACTGCATTGCATTGCATTGCATTGCATTGCATTGCACTACACTAAAGATCTAACGTTGTGCACTGAAAAATAACATATAGGTTATGCACTTTTTGCATTGCATTGCATTGCACACCAGAACTAAATCATTCCCATGTTGATTAAAGACATAACGTGTGCTGTTGCATTGCATTGCATTGCATTGATTTGCAATGCTTTGCACTGCATTGCATTGCATTGCATTGCATTGCACTAACGATCTAACTTTGTGCACTGAAGAATAACATATAGGTTATGCACTTTTTGCATTTCACTGCATTGCACACCAGAACTAAATCATTCCCATGTTCATTAAAGAGATAACGTTTGTTGGTGCATTGCATTGCACAAACGATCTAATGTTGTGCACTGAAGAATAACATATAGGTTATGCTCTTTTCGCATTGCATTGCACACCAGAACAAAATCATTCCAAATTTCATTATAGAGATGATATGTGTGTTGTTGCATTGCATTGCATTGCATTGCATTGAACTAACGATCTAACGTTGTGCACTGTAGAATAACATATAGGTTATGCACTTTTTGCATTGTATTGCATTGCACACCAGAACTAAATCATTCTCATGTTCATTAAAGAGATAACGTGTGTTGTTGCATTGCATTTCATTGCACTAGCGATGTAACGTTGTGCACTGAAGAAAAACATATAGGTTATGCACTTTTTGCATTGCATTGCACTCCAGAACTAAATCATTCCCATGTTCTTTAAAGAGATAATGTGTGTTGTTGCATTGCATTGTATTCCATTGCATTGCTTTGCACTGCTTTGCATTGAATTGCATTGCACTAACGATCTAACGTTGTGCACTAAAGAATAACATATAGGTATGCACTTTTTGCACTGCAATTGCATTGCACACCAGAACTACCTCATTCCCATGTTGATTAAAGACATAACGTATGTTGTTGCATTGAATTGATTTGCAATGCTTTGCACTGCATTGCATTGCATTGCACAAACGATCTAACGTTGTGCACTGAAGAATAACATATAGGTTATGCTCTTTTCGCATTGTATTGCACAGCAGAACTAAATCATTCTCATGTTCATTAAAGAGATAACGTGTGTTGTTGCATTGCATTGCATTGCATTGCACAAACGATCTAACGTTGTGCACTGAAGAATAACTTATAGGTTATGCACTTTTTGCATTGCATTGCATTGCACACCAGAACAAAATCATTCCCATGTTCATTATAGAGATGATATGTGTGTTGATGCATTGCATTGCATTGCATTGCACAAACGATCTAACGTTGTGCACTGAAGAATAACATATAGGTTATGCACTTTTTGCATTGCATTGCATTGCACACCAGAACTAAACAATTATCATGTTCATTAAAGAGAGAACGTGTGTTGTTTCATTGCATTGCACAAACGATCTAACGTTGTGCACTGAAGAATAACATACAGGTTATGCACTTTTTGCATTGCATTGCATTGCACACCAGAACTACCTCATTCCCATGTTGATTAAAGACATAACGTGTGTTGTTGCTTTGCATTGTATTGTATTGCATTGCATTGCATTGCATTGCATTGCATTGCATTGCATTGCATTGCATTGCTTTGCACTGCATTGCATTGCATTGCACAAACGATCTAACGTTGTGCACTGAAGAAAAACATATAGGTTATGCACTTTTGCATTGCATTGCATTGCACACCAGAACTAAATCATTCCCATGTTCATTAAAGAGATAATGTGTGTTGTTGCATTGCATTGCATTGCATTGCATTGCATTGCACAAACGATCTAACGTTGTGCACTGAAGAATAAAATATAGGTTATGCACTTTTTGCATTGCATTGCATTGCACACCAGAACTAAATCATTCCCATGTTCTTTAAAGAGATGATATGTATGTTGATGCATTGCATTGCACTAGCAAAGTAACGTTGTGCACAGAAGAATAACATATAGGTTATGCACATTTTGCATTGCATTGCACACTAGAACTTAACCATTCCTATGTTCATTAAAGAGATGGTATGTGTGTTGTTGCATTGCATTGCACTAACGATCTAACGTTGTGCACTGAAGAATAACATATAGGTTATGCACTTTTCGCATTGCATTGCATTGCGTTGCACACCAGAACTCACTCAATCCCATGTTCATTAAAGAGATAACTTATGTGCTGTTGCATTGCATTGCACTAACGATCTAACGTTGTGCATTGAAGAATAACATATAGGCACTTCTTGCATTGCATTACACACCAGAAGTATCTCGTACAATATGTGCTATTGCATTGCATTTCACACAAGATCAAACTTTGTGCATTGAAGAATAACATATAAGCTATGAGTGCATCACAAGCATACAATAACTATCTCATTCCGATGTGCATTGAAGAGATAAAATTTTTGGAGTTACATTCCACTGCATAAAAGATCTAACTGATATAGTTAGATATAATAATAATACATTATTATTATTCAACGCTAATTCTTAGATCGTTTGTGCAATGCAACACTCATGTTATGTTTTCATTGCACATGAGGTATGAAGTAGTTTATTCTATGCATTGTAACCCAAGAGGTAAATGCAATAATTTCCCTTAAAAGAAAAAATGAATGTTAGTTATTGTGCAATGCCAATGCACATATGTCATGTGTCAAATCAGGCCTACAGAGGACCCTCTTTGACCTACAGAACATATTTTCTGTCCAAAGAGTTCTTACTGACTTCTTGTGATGCAAGACAGTAGTCCATGTTTGGTCAAACATATTTCACATATTGCACATATTTCTGACCCAAGAGTAATCGATCTTAAACTTTCTATACATTCTCGTAGAATCTTTCTGATGTTACATCAATCAGCCATACAGAAGTCCATTTTTGACCTACTGAACACATTTCTGGATAAAGAGTCCTTGAACATTAACTTACTAAACATACAAGACTGACTTCTTGTGATGTTATATAAGCCAGACAGTAGTCCATATTTGACTGATTGAACATATTTTTGGCAAAAGAGTCCTCAAAAGGTATTTTATGTATATTATAAAGTTATAGTCTCCTTCTGATGATAAATCAGCTATACAGAGGTCCCCTTTTGACCTACTGAACATATTTCTGGCCAAAGAGTCCTAAAAGATTAACACTATACATTCAGACTGATATCTTCGGATGTTATATCATCCTGACAAAATAGCCCATATTTGACCTACCGAATTTTTTTCTGGCCAAGGAGTGAGTACTCGAAACTTGACCTTTCCATATATACTTGTTGACTCTTTCTGATGTGACGTGAGACATACAGAATTCCATATTTGACCCAAGGAACATATTTCTTGCCAAAGAGTCCTCGATCTTGGGCTATCTATACATACTCATAGACTCCTTCTGATGATAAATTATGAAAATAAATGACTCTGATAATAAATGACTCTGGCCAAAGAGTCCTCGATCTTGCGTTTTCTATACATACTCATAGACTCCTTCTGATGCTTCATAAGCCATATAGATTTCCATAACTGACATTTTGAACTTATTTGTGGTCAAAGTGTCCTAAAATTTTTCAAACTATATAAAGTTATAGACTCCTTTTAAAGATAAATCAGCTATACAGAGGGCCCCTTTTGACCTACTGAACACATTTCTGGCCAAAGAGTCCTCGATCTTGCGTTTTCTATACATACTCATAGACTCCTTCTGAAGCTTCATAAGCCATATAGATTTCCATATCTGACCTTTTGAACTTATTTGTGGTCAAAGTGTCCTCAAAATTTTTCAAACTATAGAAAGTTATAGACTCCTTTTGATGATAAATCAGCTATACAGAGGGCCCCTTTTGACCTCCTGAACATATTTCTGGCCAATGAGTCCTCGAATGGGCTTTCTATACATACTCATAGACTCCTTCTGATGCTTCATAAACCATTATAGATGTCCATATCTTACCTTTTGAACTTATTTGTCGTCAAAGTGTCCTAACATTTTTACAAACTATAGAAAGTTATAGACTCCTTTTGATGATAAATCAGCTATACAGAGGGCCCCTTTTGACCTCCAGAACATATTTCTGGCCTAAGAGTCCTCGATCTTATGCTTTCTATACATACTCATAGACTCCTTCTGATGCTTCATAAGCCATATAGATGTCCATATCTGACCTTTTGAACTTATCTGTGGTCAAAGTGTCCTAGGATTTTTTCAAACTATAGAAAGTTATAGACTCCTTTTGATGATAAATCAGCTATACCCCTTTTGACCTCCAGAACATATTTCTGGCCAAAGAGTCCTCGATCTTGGGCTTTCTATACATACTCATAGACTCCTTCTGATGCTTCATAAGCCATATAGATTTCCATATCTGACATTTTGAACTTATTTGTGGTCAAAGTGTCCAAAAAAAATTTCAAACTATATAAAGCGAAGGACTCCTTTTGATGATAAATCAGCTATACAGAGGTCCCCTTTTGACCTCCAGAACATATTTCTGGCCAAAGAGTCCTCAATCTTGGGGTTTCTATACATACTTATAGACTCCTTCTGATGCTTCATAAGCCATATAGATGTCCATATCTGACCTTTTGAACTTATTTGTGGTCAAAGTGTCCTAACATTTTTTCAAACTATAGAAAGTTATAGACTCCTTTTGATGATAAATCAGCTATACAGAAGGCCCCTTTTGACCTCATGAACATAATTCTGGCCAAAGAGTCCTCGATCTTGGGCTTTCTATACATACTCATAGACTCCTTCTGATGCTTCATAAGCCATATAGATTTCCATATCTGACCTTTTGAACTTATTTGTGGTCAAAGTGTCCTCAAAATTTTTCAAATATATAAAGTTATAGACTCCATTTGATGATAAATCAGCTATACAGAGGTCCCCTTTTGACCTCCTGAACATATTTCTGGCCAAAGAGTCCTCGATCTTGGGCTTTCTATACATACTCATAGAATGCTTCTGATGCTTCATAAGGCATATAAGATGTCCATATCTGACCATTTGAACTTATTTGTGGTCAAAGTGTCCTAAAAAAAATTCAAACTATATAAAGTTATAGATTCCTTTTGATGATAAGTCAGCTATACAGAGGTCCCCTTTTGACCTACTGAACATGTTTCTGGCCCAAGAGTCCTTGATCTTGGGCTTTCTATACATACTCATAGACTCCTTCTGATGCTTCATAAGCCATATAGATGTCAATATCTGACCTTTTGAACTTATTTGTGGTCAAAGTGTCCTAAAAAAAATTCAAACCAAATAAAGTTATAAAGTCCTTTTGATGATAAATCAGCTATAAAAAGGTCCCCTTTTGACCTCCTGAACATGTTTCTGGCCAAAGAGTCCTCAATCTTGGGCTTTCTATACATACTCATAGATTCCTTCTGATGCTTCATAAGCCATATAGATGTCCATATCTGACCTTTTGAACTTATTTGTGGTCAAAGTGTCCTAACATTTTTTCAAAGTATAGAAAGTTATAGACTCCTTTTGATGATAAATCAGCTATACAGAGGGCCCCTTTTGACCTCATGAACATAATTCTGGCCAAAGAGTCCTCGATCTTGGGCTTTCTATACATACTCATAGACTCCTTCTGATGCTTCATAAGCAATATAGATTTCCATATCTGACATTTTGAACATATTTGTGGTCAAAGTGTCCTAACATTTTTTCAAAATATAAAAAGTTATAGACTCCTTTTGATGATAAATCAGCTATACAGAGGTCCGCTTTTGACCTCCAGAACATATTTCTGGCCAAAGAGTCCTCGATCTTATGCTTTATATACATACTCATAGACTCCTTCTGATGCTTCATAAGCCATATAGATGTCCATATCTGACCTGGTGAACTTATTTGTGGTCAAAGTGTCCTAAAATTTTTCAAAGTATATAAAGTTATAGACTCCTTTTGATGATAAATCAGCTATACAGAGGTCCCCTTTTGACCTCATGAACATAATTCTGGCCAAAGAGTCCTCGATCTTGGGCTTTCTATACATACTCATAGACTCCTTCTGATGCTTCATAAGCAATATAGATTTCCATATCTGACATTTTGAACATATTTGTGGTCAAAGTGTCCTAACATTTTTCAAAGTATATAAAGTTATAGACTCCTTTTGATGATAAGTCAGCTATACAGAGGTCCCCCTTTGACCTCCTGAACATATTTCTAGCCAAAGAATCCTAAATCTTGGGCTTTCTATACATACTCATAGACTCCTTATGATGCTTCATAAGCCATATAGATGTCCATATCTGACCTTTTGAACTTATTTGTGGTAAAAGTGTCCTAAAAAAAATTCAAACTATAGAAAGTTATAGACTCCTTTTGATGATAAGTCAGCTATACAAAGGTCCCTTTTTGACCTACTGAACATATTTCTGGCCCAAGAGTCCTTGATCTTGGGCTTTCTATACATACTCATAGACTCCTTCTGATGCTTCATAAGCCATATAGATGTCCATATCTGAACTTTTGAACTTATTTGTGGTCAAAGTGTCCTAAAAAAAATTCAAACCAAATAAAGTTATAAAGTCCTTTTGATGATAAATCAGCTATAAAAAGGTCCCCTTTTGACCTCCTGAACATGTTTCTGGCCAAAGAGTCCTCAATCTTGGGCTTTCTATACATACTCATAGATTCCTTCTGATGCTTCATAAGCCATATAGATGTCCATATCTGACCTTTTGAACTTATTTGTGGTCAAAGTGTCCTAACATTTTTTCAAAGTATAGAAAGTTATAGACTCCTTTTGATGATAAATCAGCTATACGGAGGTCCCCTTTTGACCTCCTGAACATATTTCTGGCCAAAGAGTCCTCGATCTTGGGCTTTCTATACATACTCATAGACTGCTTCTGATGCTTCATAAGGCATATAAGATGTCCATATCTGACCATTTGAACTTATTTGTGGTCAAAGTGTCCTAAAAAAAATTCAAACTATATAAAGTTATAGATTCCTTTTGATGATAAGTCAGCTATACAGAGGTCCCCTTTTGACCTACTGAACATGTTTCTGGCCCAAGAGTCCTTGATCTTGGGCTTTCTATACATACTCATAGACTCCTTCTGATGCTTCATAAGCCATATAGATGTCCATATCTGACCTTTTGAACTTATTTGTGGTCAAAGTGTCCTAACATTTTTTCAAACTATAGAAAGTTATAGACTCCTTTTGATGATAAATCAGCTATACAGAGTGCCCCTTTTGACCTCCAGAACATATTTCTGGCCAAAGAGTCCTCGATCTTATGCTTTCTATACATACTCATAGACTCCTTCTGATGCTTCATAAGCCATATAGATAACCATATCTGACCTTTTGAACTTATTTGTGGTCAAAGTGTCCTAAAATTTTTCAAACTATATAAAGTTATAGACTCCTTTTGATGATAAATCAGCTATACAGAGGTCCCCTTTTGACCTCATGAACATAATTCTGGCCAAAGAGTCCTCGATCTTTGGCTTTCTATACATACTCATAGACTCCTTCTGATGCTTCATAAGCAATATAGATTTCCATATCTGACATTTTGAACATATTTGTGGTCAAAGTGTCCTGACATTTTTCAAAGTATATAAAGTTATAGACTCCTTTTGATGATAAGTCAGATATACAGAGGTCCCCCTTTGACCTCCTGAACATATTTCTGGCCAAAGAGTCCTAAATCTTGGGCTTTCTATACATACTCATAGACTCCTTCTGATGCTTCATAAGCCATATAGATGTCCATATCTGACCTTTTGAACTTATTTGTGGTCAAAGTGTCCTAAAAAAAATTCAAACTATAGAAAGTTATAGACTCCTTTTGATGATAAGTCAGCTATACAAAGGTCCCTTTTTGACCTACTGAACATATTTCTGGCCCAAGAGTCCTTGATCTTGGGCTTTCTATACATACTCATAGACTCCTTCTGATGCTTCATAAGCCATATAGATGTCCATATCTGAACTTTTGAACTTATTTGTGGTCAAAGTGTCCTAAAAAAAATTCAAACCAAATAAAGTTATAAAGTCCTTTTGATGATAAATCAGCTATAAAAAGGTCCCCTTTTGACCTCCTGAACATGTTTCTGGCCAAAGAGTCCTCAATCTTGGGCTTTCTATACATACTCATAGATTCCTTCTGATGCTTCATAAGCCATATAGATGTCCATATCTGACCTTTTGAACTTATTTGTGGTCAAAGTGTCCTAACATTTTTTCAAAGTATAGAAAGTTATAGACTCCTTTTGATGATAAATCAGCTATACGGATGTCCCCTTTTGACCTCCTGAACATATTTCTGGCCAAAGAGTCCTCGATCTTGGGCTTTCTATACATACTCATAGACTGCTTCTGATGCTTCATAAGGCATATAAGATGTCCATATCTGACCATTTGAACTTATTTGTGGTCAAAGTGTCCTAAAAAAAATTCAAACTATATAAAGTTATAGATTCCTTTTGATGATAAGTCAGCTATACAGAGGTCCCCTTTTGACCTACTGAACATGTTTCTGGCCCAAGAGTCCTTGATCTTGGGCTTTCTATACATACTCATAGACTCCTTCTGATGCTTCATAAGCCATATAGATGTCAATATCTGACCTTTTGAACTTATTTGTGGTCAAAGTGTCCTAAAAAAAATTCAAACCAAATAAAGTTATAAAGTCCTTTTGATGATAAATCAGCTATAAAAAGGTCCCCTTTTGACCTCCTGAACATGTTTCTGGCCAAAGAGTCCTCAATCTTGGGCTTTCTATACATACTCATAGATTCCTTCTGATGCTTCATAAGCCATATAGATGTCCATATCTGACCTTTTGAACTTATTTGTGGTCAAAGTGTCCTAACATTTTTTCAAAGTATAGAAAGTTATAGACTCCTTTTGATGATAAATCAGCTATACAGAGGGCCCCTTTTGACCTCATGAACATAATTCTGGCCAAAGAGTCCTCGATCTTGGGCTTTCTATACATACTCATAGACTCCTTCTGATGCTTCATAAGCAATATAGATTTCCATATCTGACATTTTGAACATATTTGTGGTCAAAGTGTCCTAACATTTTTTCAAAATATAAAAAGTTATAGACTCCTTTTGATGATAAATCAGCTATACAGAGGTCCGCTTTTGACCTCCAGAACATATTTCTGGCCAAAGAGTCCTCGATCTTATGCTTTATATACATACTCATAGACTCCTTCTGATGCTTCATAAGCCATATAGATGTCCATATCTGACCTGGTGAACTTATTTGTGGTCAAAGTGTCCTAAAATTTTTCAAAGTATATAAAGTTATAGACTCCTTTTGATGATAAATCAGCTATACAGAGGTCCCCTTTTGACCTCATGAACATAATTCTGGCCAAAGAGTCCTCGATCTTGGGCTTTCTATACATACTCATAGACTCCTTCTGATGCTTCATAAGCAATATAGATTTCCATATCTGACATTTTGAACATATTTGTGGTCAAAGTGTCCTAACATTTTTCAAAGTATATAAAGTTATAGACTCCTTTTGATGATAAGTCAGCTATACAGAGGTCCCCCTTTGACCTCCTGAACATATTTCTAGCCAAAGAATCCTAAATCTTGGGCTTTCTATACATACTCATAGACTCCTTATGATGCTTCATAAGCCATATAGATGTCCATATCTGACCTTTTGAACTTATTTGTGGTAAAAGTGTCCTAAAAAAAATTCAAACTATAGAAAGTTATAGACTCCTTTTGATGATAAGTCAGCTATACAAAGGTCCCTTTTTGACCTACTGAACATATTTCTGGCCCAAGAGTCCTTGATCTTGGGCTTTCTATACATACTCATAGACTCCTTCTGATGCTTCATAAGCCATATAGATGTCCATATCTGAACTTTTGAACTTATTTGTGGTCAAAGTGTCCTAAAAAAAATTCAAACCAAATAAAGTTATAAAGTCCTTTTGATGATAAATCAGCTATAAAAAGGTCCCCTTTTGACCTCCTGAACATGTTTCTGGCCAAAGAGTCCTCAATCTTGGGCTTTCTATACATACTCATAGATTCCTTCTGATGCTTCATAAGCCATATAGATGTCCATATCTGACCTTTTGAACTTATTTGTGGTCAAAGTGTCCTAACATTTTTTCAAAGTATAGAAAGTTATAGACTCCTTTTGATGATAAATCAGCTATACGGAGGTCCCCTTTTGACCTCCTGAACATATTTCTGGCCAAAGAGTCCTCGATCTTGGGCTTTCTATACATACTCATAGACTGCTTCTGATGCTTCATAAGGCATATAAGATGTCCATATCTGACCATTTGAACTTATTTGTGGTCAAAGTGTCCTAAAAAAAATTCAAACTATATAAAGTTATAGATTCCTTTTGATGATAAGTCAGCTATACAGAGGTCCCCTTTTGACCTACTGAACATGTTTCTGGCCCAAGAGTCCTTGATCTTGGGCTTTCTATACATACTCATAGACTCCTTCTGATGCTTCATAAGCCATATAGATGTCCATATCTGACCTTTTGAACTTATTTGTGGTCAAAGTGTCCTAACATTTTTTCAAACTATAGAAAGTTATAGACTCCTTTTGATGATAAATCAGCTATACAGAGTGCCCCTTTTGACCTCCAGAACATATTTCTGGCCAAAGAGTCCTCGATCTTATGCTTTCTATACATACTCATAGACTCCTTCTGATGCTTCATAAGCCATATAGATAACCATATCTGACCTTTTGAACTTATTTGTGGTCAAAGTGTCCTAAAATTTTTCAAACTATATAAAGTTATAGACTCCTTTTGATGATAAATCAGCTATACAGAGGTCCCCTTTTGACCTCATGAACATAATTCTGGCCAAAGAGTCCTCGATCTTTGGCTTTCTATACATACTCATAGACTCCTTCTGATGCTTCATAAGCAATATAGATTTCCATATCTGACATTTTGAACATATTTGTGGTCAAAGTGTCCTGACATTTTTCAAAGTATATAAAGTTATAGACTCCTTTTGATGATAAGTCAGATATACAGAGGTCCCCCTTTGACCTCCTGAACATATTTCTGGCCAAAGAGTCCTAAATCTTGGGCTTTCTATACATACTCATAGACTCCTTCTGATGCTTCATAAGCCATATAGATGTCCATATCTGACCTTTTGAACTTATTTGTGGTCAAAGTGTCCTAAAAAAAATTCAAACTATAGAAAGTTATAGACTCCTTTTGATGATAAGTCAGCTATACAAAGGTCCCTTTTTGACCTACTGAACATATTTCTGGCCCAAGAGTCCTTGATCTTGGGCTTTCTATACATACTCATAGACTCCTTCTGATGCTTCATAAGCCATATAGATGTCCATATCTGAACTTTTGAACTTATTTGTGGTCAAAGTGTCCTAAAAAAAATTCAAACCAAATAAAGTTATAAAGTCCTTTTGATGATAAATCAGCTATAAAAAGGTCCCCTTTTGACCTCCTGAACATGTTTCTGGCCAAAGAGTCCTCAATCTTGGGCTTTCTATACATACTCATAGATTCCTTCTGATGCTTCATAAGCCATATAGATGTCCATATCTGACCTTTTGAACTTATTTGTGGTCAAAGTGTCCTAACATTTTTTCAAAGTATAGAAAGTTATAGACTCCTTTTGATGATAAATCAGCTATACGGAGGTCCCCTTTTGACCTCCTGAACATATTTCTGGCCAAAGAGTCCTCGATCTTGGGCTTTCTATACATACTCATAGACTGCTTCTGATGCTTCATAAGGCATATAAGATGTCCATATCTGACCATTTGAACTTATTTGTGGTCAAAGTGTCCTAAAAAAAATTCAAACTATATAAAGTTATAGATTCCTTTTGATGATAAGTCAGCTATACAGAGGTCCCCTTTTGACCTACTGAACATGTTTCTTGCCCAAGAGTCCTTGATCTTGGGCTTTCTATACATACTCATAGACTCCTTCTGATGCTTCATAAGCCATATAGATGTCCATATCTGACCTTTTGAACTTATTTGTGGTCAAAGTGTCCTAAAAAAAATTCAAACCAAATAAAGTTATAAAGTCCTTTTGATGATAAATCAGCTATAAAAAGGTCCCCTTTTGACCTCCTGAACATGTTTCTGGCCAAAGAGTCCTCAATCTTGGGCTTTCTATACATACTCATAGATTCCTTCTGATGCTTCATAAGCCATATAGATGTCCATATCTGACCTTTTGAACTTATTTGTGGTCAAAGTGTCCTAACATTTTTTCAAACTATAGAAAGTTATAGACTCCTTTTGATGATAAATCAGCTATACAGAGTGCCCCTTTTGACCTCCAGAACATAATTCTGGCCAAAGAGTCCTCGATCTTGGGCTTTCTATACATACTCATAGACTCCTTCTGATGCTTCATAAGCAATATAGATTTCCATATCTGACATTTTGAACATATTTGTGGTCAAAGTGTCCTAACATTTTTTCAAACTATAAAAAGTTATAGACTCCTTTTGATGATAAATCAGCTATACAGAGGTCCCCTTTTGACCTCCAGAACATATTTCTGGCCAAAGAGTCCTCGATCTTATGCTTTATATACATACTCATAGACTCCTTCTGATGCTTCATAAGCCATATAGATGTCCATATCTGACCTGGTGAACTTTTTTGTGGTCAAAGTGTCCTAAAATTTTTCAAAGTATATAAAGTTATAGACTCCTTTTGATGATAAATCAGCTATACAGAGGTCCCCTTTTGACCTCATGAACATAATTCTGGCCAAAGAGTCCTCGATCTTGGGCTTTCTATACATACTCATAGACTCCTTCTGATGCTTCATAAGCAATATAGATTTCCATATCTGACATTTTGAACATATTTGTGGTCAAAGTGTCCTGACATTTTTCAAAGTATATAAAGTTATAGACTCCTTTTGATGATAAGTCAGATATACAGAGGTCCCCCTTTGACCTCCTGAACATATTTCTGGCCAAAGAGTCCTAAATCTTGGGCTTTCTATACATACTCATAGACTCCTTCTGATGCTTCATAAGCCATATAGATGTCCATATCTGACCTTTTGAACTTATTTGTGGTCAAAGTGTCCTAAAAAAAATTCAAACTATAGAAAGTTATAGACTCCTTTTGATGATAAGTCAGCTATACAAAGGTCCCTTTTTGACCTACTGAACATATTTCTGGCCCAAGAGTCCTTGATCTTGGGCTTTCTATACATACTCATAGACTCCTTCTGATGCTTCATAAGCCATATAGATGTCCATATCTGAACTTTTGAACTTATTTGTGGTCAAAGTGTCCTAAAAAAAATTCAAACCAAATAAAGTTATAAAGTCCTTTTGATGATAAATCAGCTATAAAAAGGTCCCCTTTTGACCTCCTGAACATGTTTCTGGCCAAAGAGTCCTCAATCTTGGGCTTTCTATACATACTCATAGATTCCTTCTGATGCTTCATAAGCCATATAGATGTCCATATCTGACCTTTTGAACTTATTTGTGGTCAAAGTGTCCTAACATTTTTTCAAAGTATAGAAAGTTATAGACTCCTTTTGATGATAAATCAGCTATACGGAGGTCCCCTTTTGACCTCCTGAACATATTTCTGGCCAAAGAGTCCTCGATCTTGGGCTTTCTATACATACTCATAGACTGCTTCTGATGCTTCATAAGGCATATAAGATGTCCATATCTGACCATTTGAACTTATTTGTGGTCAAAGTGTCCTAAAAAAAATTCAAACTATATAAAGTTATAGATTCCTTTTGATGATAAGTCAGCTATACAGAGGTCCCCTTTTGACCTACTGAACATGTTTCTTGCCCAAGAGTCCTTGATCTTGGGCTTTCTATACATACTCATAGACTCCTTCTGATGCTTCATAAGCCATATAGATGTCCATATCTGACCTTTTGAACTTATTTGTGGTCAAAGTGTCCTAAAAAAAATTCAAACCAAATAAAGTTATAAAGTCCTTTTGATGATAAATCAGCTATAAAAAGGTCCCCTTTTGACCTCCTGAACATGTTTCTGGCCAAAGAGTCCTCAATCTTGGGCTTTCTATACATACTCATAGATTCCTTCTGATGCTTCATAAGCCATATAGATGTCCATATCTGACCTTTTGAACTTATTTGTGGTCAAAGTGTCCTAACATTTTTTCAAACTATAGAAAGTTATAGACTCCTTTTGATGATAAATCAGCTATACAGAGTGCCCCTTTTGACCTCCAGAACATAATTCTGGCCAAAGAGTCCTCGATCTTGGGCTTTCTATACATACTCATAGACTCCTTCTGATGCTTCATAAGCAATATAGATTTCCATATCTGACATTTTGAACATATTTGTGGTCAAAGTGTCCTAACATTTTTTCAAACTATAAAAAGTTATAGACTCCTTTTGATGATAAATCAGCTATACAGAGGTCCCCTTTTGACCTCCAGAACATATTTCTGGCCAAAGAGTCCTCGATCTTATGCTTTATATACATACTCATAGACTCCTTCTGATGCTTCATAAGCCATATAGATGTCCATATCTGACCTGGTGAACTTTTTTGTGGTCAAAGTGTCCTAAAATTTTTCAAAGTATATAAAGTTATAGACTCCTTTTGATGATAAATCAGCTATACAGAGGTCCCCTTTTGACCTCATGAACATAATTCTGGCCAAAGAGTCCTCGATCTTGGGCTTTCTATACATACTCATAGACTCCTTCTGATGCTTCATAAGCAATATAGATTTCCATATCTGACATTTTGAACATATTTGTGGTCAAAGTGTCCTAACATTTTTCAAAGTATATAAAGTTATAGACTCCTTTTGATGATAAGTCAGCTATACAGAGGTCCCCCTTTGACCTCCTGAACATATTTCTGGCCAAAGAGTCCTAAATCTTGGGCTTTCTATACATACTCATAGACTCCTTCTGATGCTTCATAAGCCATATAGATGTCCATATCTGACCTTTTGAACTTATTTGTGGTCAAAGTGTCCTAAAAAAAATTCAAACTATAGAAAGTTATAGACTCCTTTTGATGATAAGTCAGCTATACAAAGGTCCCTTTTTGACCTACTGAACATATTTCTGGCCCAAGAGTCCTTGATCTTGGGCTTTCTATACATACTCATAGACTCCTTCTGATGCTTCATAAGCCATATAGATGTCCATATCTGAACTTTTGAACTTATTTGTGGTCAAAGTGTCCTAAAAAAAATTCAAACCAAATAAAGTTATAAAGTCCTTTTGATGATAAATCAGCTATAAAAAGGTCCCCTTTTGACCTCCTGAACATGTTTCTGGCCAAAGAGTCCTCAATCTTGGGCTTTCTATACATACTCATAGATTCCTTCTGATGCTTCATAAGCCATATAGATGTCCATATCTGACCTTTTGAACTTATTTGTGGTCAAAGTGTCCTAACATTTTTTCAAAGTATAGAAAGTTATAGACTCCTTTTGATGATAAATCAGCTATACGGAGGTCCCCTTTTGACCTCCTGAACATATTTCTGGCCAAAGAGTCCTCGATCTTGGGCTTTCTATACATACTCATAGACTGCTTCTGATGCTTCATAAGGCATATAAGATGTCCATATCTGACCATTTGAACTTATTTGTGGTCAAAGTGTCCTAAAAAAAATTCAAACTATATAAAGTTATAGATTCCTTTTGATGATAAGTCAGCTATACAGAGGTCCCCTTTTGACCTACTGAACATGTTTCTGGCCCAAGAGTCCTCGATCTTGGGCTTTCTATACATACTCATAGACTCCTTCTGATGCTTCATAAGCCATATAGATGTCCATATCTGACCTTTTGAACTTATTTGTGGTCAAAGTGTCCTAAAAAAAATACAAACCAAATAAAGTTATAAAGTCCTTTTGATGATAAATCAGCTATAAAAAGGTCCCCTTTTGACCTCCTGAACATGTTTCTGGCCAAAGAGTCCTCAATCTTGGGCTTTCTATACATACTCATAGATTCCTTCTGATGCTTCATAAGCCATATAGATGTCCATATCTGACCTTTTGAACTTATTTGTGGTCAAAGTGTCCTAACATTTTTTCAAACTATAGAAAGTTATAGACTCCTTTTGATGATAAATCAGCTATACAGAGTGCCCCTTTTGACCTCCAGAACATATTTCTGGCCAAAGAGTCCTCGATCTTATGCTTTCTATACATACTCATAGACTCCTTCTGATGCTTCATAAGCCATATAGATGACCATATCTGACCTTTTGAACTTATTTGTGGTCAAAGTGTCCTAAAATTTTTCAAACTATATAAAGTTATAGACTCCTTTTGATGATAAATCAGCTATACAGAGGTCCCCTTTTGACCTCATGAACATAATTCTGGCCAAAGAGTCCTCGATCTTGGGCTTTCTATACATACTCATAGACTCCTTCTGATGCTTCATAAGCAATATAGATTTCCATATCTGACATTTTGAACATATTTGTGGTCAAAGTGTCCTAACATTTTTTCAAACTATAAAAAGTTATAGACTCCTTTTGATGATAAATCAGCTATACAGAGGTCCCTTTTTGACCTCCAGAACATATTTCTGGCCAAAGAGTCCTCGATCTTATGCTTTATATACATACTCATAGACTCCTTCTGATGCTTCATAAGCCATATAGATGTCCATATCTGACCTGTTGAACTTTTTTGTGGTCAAAGTGTCCTAAAATTTTTCAAAGTATATAAAGTTATAGACTACATTTGATGATAAATCAGCTATACAGAGGTCCCCTTTTGACCTCATGAACATAATTCTGGCCAAAGAGTCCTTGAACTTGGGCTTTCTATACATACTCATAGACTCCTTCTGATGCTTCATAAGCAATATAGATTTCCATATCTGACATTTTGAACATATTTGTGGTCAAAGTGTCCTGACATTTTTCAAAGTATATAAAGTTATAGACTCATTTTGATGATAAGTCAGCTATACAGAGGTCCCCCTTTGACCTCCTGAACATATTTCTGGCCAAAGAGTCCTAAATCTTGGGCTTTCTATACATACTCATAGACTCCTTCTGATGCTTCATAAGCCATATAGATGTCCATATCTGACCTTTTGAACTTATTTGTGGTCAAAGTGTCCTAAAAAAAATTCAAACTATAGAAAGTTATAGACTCCTTTTGATGATAAGTCAGCTATACAAAGGTCCCTTTTTGACCTCATGAACATATTTCTGGCCAAAGAGTCCTCAAATCTTGGGCTTTCTATACATACTCATAGACTCCTTCTGATGCTTCATAAGCCATATAGATGTCCATATCTGACCATTTGAACTTATTTGTGGTAAAAGTGTCCTAAAAAAATTCAAACTATATAAAGTTATAGACTCCTTTTAAAGATAAATCAGCTATACAGAGGGCCCCTTTTGACCTACTGAACATATTTCTGGCCCAAGAGTCCTTGATCTTGGGCTTTCTATACATACTCATAGACTCCTTCTGATGCTTCATAAGCCATATAGATGTCCATATCTGAACTTTTGAACTTATTTGTGGTCAAAGTGTCCTAAAAAAAATTCAAACCAAATAAAGTTATAAAGTCCTTTTGATGATAAATCAGCTATAAAAAGGTCCCCTTTTGACCTCCTGAACATGTTTCTGGCCAAAGAGTCCTCAATCTTGGGCTTTCTATACATACTCATAGATTCCTTCTGATGCTTCATAAGCCATATAGATGTCCATATCTGACCTTTTGAACTTATTTGTGGTCAAAGTGTCCTAACATTTTTTCAAAGTATAGAAAGTTATAGACTCCTTTTGATGATAAATCAGCTATACGGAGGTCCCCTTTTGACCTCCTGAACATATTTCTGGCCAAAGAGTCCTCGATCTTGGGCTTTCTATACATACTCATAGACTGCTTCTGATGCTTCATAAGGCATATAAGATGTCCATATCTGACCATTTGAACTTATTTGTGGTCAAAGTGTCCTAAAAAAATTCAAACTATATAAAGTTATAGATTCCTTTTGATGATAAGTCAGCTATACAGAGATCCCCTTTTGACCTACTGAACATGTTTCTGGCCCAAGAGTCCTTGATCTTGGGCTTTCTATACATACTCATAGACTCCTTCTGATGCTTCATAAGCCATATAGATGTCCATATCTGACCTTTTGAACTTATTTGTGGTTAAAGTGTCCTAAAAAAAATTCAAACCAAATAAAGTTATAAAGTCCTTTTGATGATAAATCAGCTATAAAAAGGTCCCCTTTTGACCTCCTGAACATGTTTCTGGCCAAAGAGTCCTCAATCTTGGGCTTTCTATACATACTCATAGATTCCTTCTGATGCTTCATAAGCCATATAGATGTCCATATCTGACCTTTTGAACTTATTTGTGGTCAAAGTGTCCTAACATTTTTTTCAAACTATATAAAGTTATAGATTCCTTTTGATGATAAGTCAGCTATACAGAGGTCCCCTTTTGACCTCCAGAACATATTTCTGGCCAAAGAGTCCTTGATCTTGGGCTTTCTATACATACTCATAGACTCCTTCTGATGCTTCATAAGCCATATAGATGTCCATATCTGACCTTTTGAACTTATTTGTGGTTAAAGTGTCCTAAAAAAAATTCAAACCAAATAAAGTTATAAAGTCCTTTTGATGATAAATCAGCAATAAAAAGGTCCCCTTTTGACCTCCTGAACATGTTTCTGGCAAAAGAGTCCTCAATCTTGGGCTTTCTATACATACTCATAGATTCCTTCTGATGCTTCATAAGCCATATAGATGTCCATATCTGACCTTTTGAACTTATTTGTGGTCAAAGTGTCCTAACAGTTTTTCAAAGTATAGAAAGTTATAGACTCCTTTTGATGATAAATCAGCTATACAGAGGTCCCCTTTTGACCTCCAGAACATATTTCTGGCCAAAGAGTCCTTGATCTTGGGCTTTCTATACATACTCATAGACTCCTTCTGATGCTTCATAAGCCATATAGATGTCCATATCTGACCTTTTGAACTTATTTGTGGTCAAAGTGTCCTAACATTTTTTTCAAACTATAGAAAGTTATAGACTCCTTTTGATGATAAATCAGCTATACAGAGGTCCCCTTTTGACCTCCAGAACATATTTCTGGCCAAAGAGTCCTCTATCTTGGGCTTCCTATACATACTCATAGACTCCTTCTGATGCTTCATAAGCCATATAGATTTCCATATCTGACCTTTTGAACTAATTTGTGGTCAAAGTGTCCTCAAAATTTTTCAAACTATATAAAGTTATAGACTCCTTTTGATGATAAATCAGCTATACAGAGGTCCCCTTTTGACCTCCTGAACATATTTCTGGCCAAAGAGTCCTCGATCTTGGGCTTTCTATACATACTCATAGACTGCTTCTGATGCTTCATAAGGCATATAAGATGTCCATATCTGACCATTTGGTCTTATTTGTGGTCAAAGTGTCCTAAAAAAATTCAAACTATATAAAGTTATAGATTCCTTTTGATGATAAGTCAGCTATACAGAGATCCCCTTTTGACCTACTGAACATGTTTCTGGCCCAAGAGTCCTTGATCTTGGGCTTTCTATACATACTCATAGACTCCTTCTGATGCTTCATAAGCCATATAGATGTCCATATCTGACCTTTTGAACTTATTTGTGGTTAAAGTGTCCTAAAAAAAATTCAAACCAAATAAAGTTATAAAGTCCTTTTGATGATAAATCAGCTATAAAAAGGTCCCCTTTTGACCTCCTGAACATGTTTCTGGCCAAAGAGTCCTCAATCTTGGGCTTTCTATACATACTCATAGATTCCTTCTGATGCTTCATAAGCCATATAGATGTCCATATCTGACCTTTTGAACTTATTTGTGGTCAAAGTGTCCTAACATTTTTTTCAAACTATATAAAGTTATAGATTCCTTTTGATGATAAGTCAGCTATACAGAGGTCCCCTTTTGACCTCCAGAACATATTTCTGGCCAAAGAGTCCTTGATCTTGGGCTTTCTATACATACTCATAGACTCCTTCTGATGCTTCATAAGCCATATAGATGTCCATATCTGACCTTTTGAACTTATTTGTGGTTAAAGTGTCCTAAAAAAAATTCAAACCAAATAAAGTTATAAAGTCCTTTTGATGATAAATCAGCAATAAAAAGGTCCCCTTTTGACCTCCTGAACATGTTTCTGGCAAAAGAGTCCTCAATCTTGGGCTTTCTATACATACTCATAGATTCCTTCTGATGCTTCATAAGCCATATAGATGTCCATATCTGACCTTTTGAACTTATTTGTGGTCAAAGTGTCCTAACAGTTTTTCAAAGTATAGAAAGTTATAGACTCCTTTTGATGATAAATCAGCTATACAGAGGTCCCCTTTTGACCTCCAGAACATATTTCTGGCCAAAGAGTCCTTGATCTTGGGCTTTCTATACATACTCATAGACTCCTTCTGATGCTTCATAAGCCATATAGATGTCCATATCTGACCTTTTGAACTTATTTGTGGTCAAAGTGTCCTAACATTTTTTTCAAACTATAGAAAGTTATAGACTCCTTTTGATGATAAATCAGCTATACAGAGGTCCCCTTTTGACCTCCAGAACATATTTCTGGCCAAAGAGTCCTCTATCTTGGGCTTCCTATACATACTCATAGACTCCTTCTGATGCTTCATAAGCCATATAGATTTCCATATCTGACCTTTTGAACTAATTTGTGGTCAAAGTGTCCTCAAAATTTTTCAAACTATATAAAGTTATAGACTCCTTTTGATGATAAATCAGCTATACAGAGGTCCCCTTTTGACCTCCTGAACATATTTCTGGCCAAAGAGTCCTCAATCTTGGGCTTTCTATACATACTCATAGACTGCTTCTGATGCTTCATAAGGCATATAAGATGTCCATATCTGACCATTTGGTCTTATTTGTGGTCAAAGTGTCCTAAAAAAATTCAAACTATATAAAGTTATAGATTCCTTTTGATGATAAGTCAGCTATACAGAGATCCCCTTTTGACCTACTGAACATGTTTCTGGCCCAAGAGTCCTTGATCTTGGGCTTTCTATACATACTCATAGACTCCTTCTGATGCTTCATAAGCCATATAGATGTCCATATCTGACCTTTTGAACTTATTTGTGGTTAAAGTGTCCTAAAAAAAATTCAAACCAAATAAAGTTATAAAGTCCTTTTGATGATAAATCAGCTATAAAAAGGTCCCCTTTTGACCTCCTGAACATGTTTCTGGCCAAAGAGTCCTCAATCTTGGGCTTTCTATACATACTCATAGATTCCTTCTGATGCTTCATAAGCCATATAGATGTCCATATCTGACCTTTTGAACTTATTTGTGGTCAAAGTGTCCTAACATTTTTTTCAAACTATATAAAGTTATAGATTCCTTTTGATGATAAGTCAGCTATACAGAGGTCCCCTTTTGACCTCCAGAACATATTTCTGGCCAAAGAGTCCTTGATCTTGGGCTTTCTATACATACTCATAGACTCCTTCTGATGCTTCATAAGCCATATAGATGTCCATATCTGACATTTTGAACTTATTTGTGGTTAAAGTGTCCTAAAAAAAATTCAAACCAAATAAAGTTATAAAGTCCTTTTGATGATAAATCAGCTATAAAAAGGTCCCCTTTTGACCTCCTGAACATGTTTCTGGCAAAAGAGTCCTCAATCTTGGGCTTTCTATACATACTCATAGATTCCTTCTGATGCTTCATAAGCCATATAGATGTCCATATCTGACCTTTTGAACTTATTTGTGGTCAAAGTGTCCTAACAGTTTTTCAAAGTATAGAAAGTTATAGACTCCTTTTGATGATAAATCAGCTATACAGAGGTCCCCTTTTGACCTCCAGAACATATTTCTGGCCAAAGAGTCCTTGATCTTGGGCTTTCTATACATACTCATAGACTCCTTCTGATGCTTCATAAGCCATATAGATGTCCATATCTGACCTTTTGAACTTATTTGTGGTCAAAGTGTCCTAACATTTTTTTCAAACTATAGAAAGTTATAGACTCCTTTTGATGATAAATCAGCTATACAGAGGTCCCCTTTTGACCTCCAGAACATATTTCTGGCCAAAGAGTCCTCTATCTTGGGCTTCCTATACATACTCATAGACTCCTTCTGATGCTTCATAAGCCATATAGATTTCCATATCTGACCTTTTGAACTAATTTGTGGTCAAAGTGTCCTCAAAATTTTTCAAACTATATAAAGTTATAGACTCCATTTGATGATAAATCAGCTATACAGAGGTCCCCTTTTGACCTCCTGAACATATTTCTGGCCAAAGAGTCCTCGATCTTGGGCTTTCTATACATACTCATAGACTGCTTCTGATGCTTCATAAGGCATATAAGATGTCCATATCTGACCATTTGAACTTATTTGTGGTCAAAGTGTCCTAAAAAAAATTCAAACTATATAAAGTTATAGATTCCTTTTGATGATAAGTCAGCTATACAGAGGTCCCCTTTTGACCTACTGAACATGTTTCTGGCCCAAGAGTCCTTGATCTTGGGCTTTCTATACATACTCATAGACTCCTTCTGATGCTTCATAAGCCATATAGATGTCCATATCTGACCTTTTGAACTTATTTGTGGTTAAAGTGTCCTAAAAAAAATTCAAACCAAATAAAGTTATAAAGTCCTTTTGATGATAAATCAGCTATAAAAAGGTCCCCTTTTGACCTCCTGAACATGTTTCTGGCAAAAGAGTCCTCAATCTTGGGCTTTCTATACATACTCATAGATTCCTTCTGATGCTTCATAAGCCATATAGATGTCCATATCTGACCTTTTGAACTTATTTGTGGTCAAAGTGTCCTAACAGTTTTTCAAAGTATAGAAAGTTATAGACTCCTTTTGATGATAAATCAGCGATACAGAGGTCCCCTTTTGACCTCCAGAACATATTTCTGGCCAAAGAGTCCTTGATCTTGGGCTTTCTATACATACTCATAGACTCCTTCTGATGCTTCATAAGCCATATAGATGTCCATATCTGACCTTTTGAACTTATTTGTGGTCAAAGTGTCCTAACATTTTTTTCAAACTATAGAAAGTTATAGACTCCTTTTGATGATAAATCAGCTATACAGAGGTCCCCTTTTGACCTCCAGAACATATTTCTGGCCAAAGAGTCCTCTATCTTGGGCTTCCTATACATACTCATAGACTCCTTCTGATGCTTCATAAGCCATATAGATTTCCATATCTGACCTTTTGAACTAATTTGTGGTCAAAGTGTCCTCAAAATTTTTCAAACTATATAAAGTTATAGACTCCATTTGATGATAAATCAGCTATACAGAGGTCCCCTTTTGACCTCCTGAACATATTTCTGGCCAAAGAGTCCTCGATCTTGGGCTTTCTATACATACTCATAGACTGCTTCTGATGCTTCATAAGGCATATAAGATGTCCATATCTGACCATTTGAACTTATTTGTGGTCAAAGTGTCCTAAAAAAAATTCAAACTATATAAAGTTATAGATTCCTTTTGATGATAAGTCAGCTATACAGAGGTCCCCTTTTGACCTACTGAACATGTTTCTGGCCCAAGAGTCCTTGATCTTGGGCTTTCTATACATACTCATAGACTCCTTCTGATGCTTCATAAGCCATATAGATGTCCATATCTGACCTTTTGAACTTATTTGTGGTCAAAGTGTCCTAAAAAAAATTCAAACCAAATAAAGTTATAAAGTCCTTTTGATGATAAATCAGCTATAAAAAGGTCCCCTTTTGACCTCCTGAACATGTTTCTGGCAAAAGAGTCCTCAATCTTGGGCTTTCTATACATACTCATAGATTCCTTCTGATGCTTCATAAGCCATATAGATGTCCATATCTGACCTTTTGAACTTATTTGTGGTCAAAGTGTCCTAACAGTTTTTCAAAGTATAGAAAGTTATAGACTCCTTTTGATGATAAATCAGCTATACAGAGGTCCCCTTTTGACCTCCAGAACATATTTCTGGCCAAAGAGTCCTTGATCTTGGGCTTTCTATACATACTCTTAGACTCCTTCTGATGCTTCATAAGCCATATAGATGTCCATATCTGACCTTTTGAACTTATTTGTGGTCAAAGTGTCCTAACATTTTTTTCAAACTATAGAAAGTTATAGACTCCTTTTGATGATAAATCAGCTATACAGAGGTCCCCTTTTGACCTCCAGAACATATTTCTGGCCAAAGAGTCCTCTATCTTGGGCTTCCTATACATACTCATAGACTCCTTCTGATGCTTCATAAGCCATATAGATTTCCATATCTGACCTTTTGAACTAATTTGTGGTCAAAGTGTCCTCAAAATTTTTCAAACTATATAAAGTTATAGACTCCATTTGATGATAAATCAGCTATACAGAGGTCCCCTTTTGACCTCCTGAACATATTTCTGGCCAAAGAGTCCTCGATCTTGGGCTTTCTATACATACTCATAGACTGCTTCTGATGCTTCATAAGGCATATAAGATGTCCATATCTGACCATTTGAACTTATTTGTGGTCAAAGTGTCCTAAAAAAAATTCAAACTATATAAAGTTATAGACTCCTTTTGATGATAAGTCAGCTATACAGAGGTCCCCTTTTGACCTACTGAACATGTTTCTGGCCCAAGAGTCCTTGATCTTGGGCTTTCTATACATACTCATAGACTCCTTCTGATGCTTCATAAGCCATATAGATGTCCATATCTGACCTTTTGAACTTATTTGTGGTCAAAGTGTCCTAAAAAAAATTCAAACCAAATAAAGTTATAAAGTCCTTTTGATGATAAATCAGCTATAAAAAGGTCCCCTTTTGACCTCCTGAACATGTTTCTGGCCAAAGAGTCCTCAATCTTGGGCTTTCTATACATACTCATAGATTCCTTCTGATGCTTCATAAGCCATATTGATGTCCATATCTGACCTTTTGAACTTATTTGTGGTCAAAGTGTCCTAACATTTTTTCAAAGTATAGAAAGTTATAGACTCCTTTTGATGATAAATCAGCTATACAGAGGTCCCCTTTTGACCTCCAGAACATATTTCTGGCCAAAGAGTCCTTGATCTTGGGCTTCCTATACATACTCATAGACTCCTTCTGATGCTTCATAAGCCATATAGATGTCCATATCTGACCTTTTGAACTTATTTGTGGTCAAAGTGTCCTAACATTTTTTTCAAACTATAGAAAGTTATAGACTCCTTTTGATGATAAATCAGCTATACAGAGATCCCCTTTTGACCTCCAGAACATATTTCTGGCCAAAGAGTCCTCTATCTTGGGCTTCCTATACATACTCATAGACTCCTTCTGATGCTTCATAAGCCATATAGATGTCCATATCTGACCTTTTGAACTTATTTGTGGTCAAAGTGTCCTAAAAAAAATTCAAACTATATAAAGTTATAGACTCCTTTTGATGATAAGTCAGCTATACAGAGGTCCCTTTTTGACCTCCTGAACATATTTCTGGCCAAAGAGTCCTCGATCTTGGGCTTTCTATACATACTCATAGACTCCTTCT
This sequence comes from Abramis brama, assembly GCF_963993115.1. Lineage (NCBI taxonomy): Eukaryota > Metazoa > Chordata > Actinopteri > Cypriniformes > Leuciscidae > Abramis > Abramis brama. The sequence goes on from NC_139977.1 coordinate 9,337,215, forward strand.
GATGCTTCATAAGCCATATATATGTCCATATCTGACCTTTTGAACTTATTTGTGGTCAAAGTGTCCTAAAAAAAATTCAAACTATATAAAGTTATAGACTCCTTTTGATGATGTCAGCTATACAGAGGACCCCTTTTGACCTCCTGAACATGTTTCTGGCCAAAGAGTCCTCGATCTTGGGCTTTCTATACATACTCATAGATTCCTTCTGATGCTTCATAAGCCATATAGATGTCCATATCTGACCTTTTGAACTTATTTGTGGTCAAAGTGTCCTAACATTTTTTCAAACTATAGAAAGTTATAGACTCCTTTTGATGATAAATCAGCTATACAGAGGTCCCTTTTTGACCTCCTGAACATATTTCTGGCCAGAGTCCTCGATCTTGGGCTTTCTATACATACTCATAGTCCAACTCCTTCTGATGCTTCATAAGCCATATAGATGTCCATATCTGACCTTTTGAACTTATTTCTGGTCAAAGTGTCCTCAAAATTTTTCAAACTATATAAAGTTATAGTCTCCTTCTGATGATAAATCAGCTATACAGAGGTCCCCTTTTGACCTACTGAACATATTTCTGGCCAAAGAGTCCTAAAAGATTAACACTATACATTCAGACTGATATCTTCGGATGTTATATCATCCTGACAAAAGTCCATATTTGACCTACCGAATTTTTTTCTGGCCAATGAGTGAGTACTCGAAACTTGACCTTTCCATACATACTTGTTGACTCTTTCTGATGTTACGTCAGACATACAGAATTCCATATTTGACCCAAGGAACATATTTCTTGCCAAAGAGTCCTCGATCTTGGGCTTTCTATACATACTAATAGACTCCTTCTGATGCTTCATAAGCCATATAGATGTCCATATCTGACCTTTTGAACTTATTTCTGGTCAAAGTGTCCTCAAAATTTTTCAAACTATATAAAGTTATAGACTCCTTCTGATAATAAATCAGCTATACAAAGGTCACCTTTTGACCTTCTGAACATATTTCTGGCCAAAGAGTTCTTGAACATTATCTTGCTATACTACAGATTGACTTCTTGTGATGTTATATTAACCAGCCAGTAGTCTATTTTTGACCTACTGAACATATTTCTAGCCAGAGACCGTGAACATCAACTCACTATACATATAGACTGACTTCTCGTAATGTAAAATCAGGCAGACAGTAGTCCACATTTGACTGATTGAAAAATAATTTGACCAAAGAGTTCTCAAAAGGATTTTGTCTATCATAAATGTATAGACTCCTTCTGATGTTAAATCAGCCATACAGAAGTCCATATTTGACCTTCTGAACATATTTCTGGCCAGAGACCTTGAACATTTACCTTACTATTTATATTTCTCCTACCATAAAGACTTCTCGTGATGTTATGTCAGCCAGACTGTAGCCATATTTGACTGATTTAACATGTTTTTGGCCAAAGAATCCTCAAAATGTGTTTTACTCTTAGAAACTCATAGACTCCTTCTGATGTTAAATCAGCCATACAGAAGTCCATATTTGACGCAAGGAACATATTTATGGCCATAGAGTTCTCGATCTTGACCTTTCTATACATACTCATAGACTCCTTCTAATGTTACATAAGCCATATAGATATCCATATCTGACCTTTTGAACTTATTTCTGGTCATCAAAAGTTTTTAAACTATATAAAGTTATAGACTCTTTCTGATGATAAATCAGCTATTCAGAGGTCCCCTTTTGACCTACTGAACATATTTCTGGCCAAAGAGTCCTAAAAGATTAACACTATACATTCAGACTGATATCTTCGGATGTTATATCATCCTGACAAAAGTCCATATTTGACCTACCGAATTTTTTTCTGGCCACGGAGTGAGTACTCGAAACTTGACCTTTCCATATATACTTGTTGACTCTTTCTGATGTTACGTCAGACATACAGAATTCCATATTTGACCCAAGGAACATATTTCTTGCCAAAGAGTCCTCGATCTTGGGCTTTCTATACATACTCATAGACTCCTTCTGATGCTTCATAAGCCATATAGATGTCCATATCTGACCTTTTGAACTTATTTGTGGTCAAAGTGTCCTCAAAATTTTTCAAACTATATAAAGTTATAGTCTCCTTCTGATAATAAATCAGCTATACAAAGGTCACCTTTTGACCTTCTGAACATATTTCTGGCCAAAGAGTTCTTGAACATTATCTTGCTATACTACAGATTGACTTCTTGTGATGTTATATTAACCAGCCAGTAGTATATTTTTGACCTACTGAAAATATTTCTGGCCAGAGTCTGTGAACATTAACTCACTATACAATATAGACTGACTTCTTGCAATGCCAAACCAGGCAGGCAGTAGTCCATATTTGACCGATTGAAAAAAAAATTGACCAAAGAGTTCTCAAAAGGATTTTGTCTATCATAATCTATAGACTCCTTCTGATGTTAAATCAGTCATACAGAAGTCCATATTTGACCTACCGAAAATATTACTGGCCAAAGAGTCCTTAAAGATTAACACTATACATTCAGATTGATATCTTCGGATGTTATATCATCATGACAAAAGTCCATATTTGACATACTGAAATTTTTTCTGGTCAAAGAGTCTAAACTTGACCATTCTATATATACTCATTGACTCTTTCTGATTCTTCATTAGCTATATAGATGTCCATATCTGGCGAATTGAAAATATTTTTGGCAAAAAGGCCCTCACAAGTTAACTTACTAAATACTCATAGACTTCTTCTGATGATACATCACTTTAACAGGTATGTGACCCTCTGAATATATTTTTGGCCAAAGAATCATTGAACATTAACTATCTATACATATTGACTCAAGAGTCAAAATTTGACCTCTTTTGGTCTGATTTATCATCAGATGGAGTCTATAATTTTACATAGTTTAAAAACTTTTGAGGAACCTTTGACCAGAAATAATAATAGGTCATAAATATGGACATAAATATGGCTTATGAAGAATCAGAAGGAGACTATGAGTATGTATAGAAAGTTCAAGATTGGCCACAAATATGTCCCTTGGGTCAATTATGGACTTCTTTATGGCTGATGTAACATCAGATGGAGTAATGTATAGAAAGAAACAGCATAAGGAGTCAATGAGCATGTACAGAATGTTCAAGATCGAGGACTCTTTTACTAGAAATATGTTCAGTAGGTCAGTTATGAACAATTGTCTGGCTGATGAAACATCAGAAGGAGTCAATGAGCTTGTAAAGAAAGTTCAAAATCGAGGACTCTTTTACCAGAAATATTTTCAGTAGGTAAATTATGGAGTACTCTCTGGCTGATGAAGCACTAAAAGGAGTCAATGAGCATGTATAGAAAGTTCAAGTACATAGACTCGTTGGCCAGAAAAAAAGAAAAAAAAATGTCATTATGGACAGTTGTCTGACCGATGTACTATCTGAAGGAGTCTATAAGTGTGAATCGAAAGTTCAAGATCAAGGACTCTTCAGTCAGAAATATGTTCAACATGTTAAATCTGAACTACTTTATGGCTAAAGAAACAAAATAAGGCGTCACTGAGAATGTATAGAAAGTTCAAAATCGCGGACTCTTTTACCAGAAATATTTTCAGTAGGTCCATTATTGACTACTGTCTGGCTGATGAAACACTAAAAGGAGTCAATTAGCATGTACAAAATTTTCAAGTCAGAAATATGTTCAACATGTCAAATCTGGACTTCTGTATGGCTAAAGAAACAAAATAAGGCATCACTGAGAATGTATAGAAAGTTCAAGATCGAGAAGATATGGACTGCTGTCTGGCTGATGAATCAGAAGTCAATTAAGATTGAGGAAGAAGATTATGAATAGAAAGTTCAAGTTCAAAGACTCTTCAGGTAGAAATATGTTCAGTGGGTCAATTATCTATATGGAGTCACTGAGAATCTATAGAAAGTTCAAGACGGAGGACTCTTTTACTATAAATATGTTCAGATGGTCAATTATGGACTATTGTCTGCTTGTGAAACATCAGAAGGACTCAATGAGCCTATATAGAAAGTTCAAGTTCAAGACTCTTCGGGCAGCAATATGTTCAGTAGGTCAATTATGGACTAATGTCTGGCTGATGAAACACTAAAAGGAGTCAATTAGCATGTACAGAATGTTCAAGTTCATGGACTTGTTGGCCAGAAATATGTTTAATAATTAATATGGACAATTGTCTGTCCGATGTAGTTTCTGAAAGAGTCTATAATTATGAATAGAAAGTTCAAGATCAAAGACTCTTTGGTCAGAAATATGTTCAACATGTCAAATCTGAACTTCTGTATGGCTGAAGAAACATCAGAAGTAAATGATTATGTATAGAAAGTTCAAGTTCATAGACTCTTCGGGCAGAAAAATGTTCAGTAGGTCAATTGTGGACAATTATCTGGCTGATGAAACATCAGAAGGAGTATGTATAGAAAGAATAAGATCAAGGCCAGAAATATGTTCAATTGATCAAATTTTGAAATACTATATTGCTGTTGTAAAATCAGGAGTCATTGAGTATGTATTGAAAAATGTTCATAGACTCATTGGTCAGAAATAGGTTTGATAGGTCATATTGATACAATACAATACAATAATGTTTTGCTATTGTAACATCAGAAGGAGTCAATGTATAGAGAAATCAAGATTATAAACCCATCGCTCAGAAATGAGTTTAGTAGTCAATTATGGATCATTTTTTGGCTGAAGTACTATCTGAAAGCGTCTATGAGTAGCCTATGTATAGAAAGATCAAGGACTCTTCCAGACAGAAATATGTTCAATTGTCAAATATGGATAATAGCCTGGGTGATGAAAAATCAGAAGGAGATAGTAATTATGTATAGATAATTAAAGTTCTAGGTCTCTTTGTCCAGATATATGTTCAATGGATCAAATTTGGACTAACAATATGGTTGATTTAACATCAAAAGTAGTCGATGAGAATGCATATAAACATACCTTTTGACGACTCTTTTGGCCAGAAATATGTTCTCTTGGTCAAATATGGACTACTGTATGGTGGATGTAAAATCAAAAATAGTCTAGGAGAAGGAACAGTAAGTTAAACTTTGATGATTCTTTTGCCAGAAAAATGTTCTGTAGGTCAATAATTAACTTCTGTCTCAATGATGAAACATCAGAACAAGCCTATGATTATGTATAGAACGATCAAGATCGAGGACACTTTGGTTATAGAAATGTTCAATAGGTCAAATTTGAACTATACTGTATGGCTGATGAAACATCAGAAGGATTGTAAGAGCAATTAGTCTAGAAATGTAAAGTTCAAGGTCTCATGTCTAGAAATATGTTCAAAATATAAAATTTGAACTACTGTTCAAATACATTGGATAGCAGATCGGATAGAAGATACATAAATTAACAAGTCTACAAGTATGTTTAGAAAGTTCAAGATCGAGGACTCTATGGTCAGAAATATATTTAATGGGTCAAGTATGGACATCTTTCAGGCTGATGAAACATCGGAAGCTGTCAATGAGCATGTACAGAAAGGTCAAGATCAGGGACTCTTTGACCAGAAATATGTTAGTAGGTTAAATATGGACTTTTGTATGGCTAATGTATTATTAAGAGAAGTCAATAAGCAGAGAAAGTTAATGTTCAAAGACTCTTTGGCCAAAAATGTGTTCCGTAGTTCAAATAGGAACCTCTGTATGGCTGAATTAACATAATAAGAAACCCTTTGAGGACCATTTGACCAGAAATAAGTTTAATAGGTCAAATATGGAATTCTATATGTGGCTTATGAACCATCAGAAGGAGTCTAGGAGTTAGAATGCAAAGTTCAAGATTGAGGACTCTTTTTTATCAGAAGGAGTCTATAACTTTATATAGTTTGAAAATTTTTGAGGACACTTTGACCAGAAATAAGTTCAAAATGTCAGCTATGGACATCTATATGGCTTATAAAGCATCAGAAGGAATCTATGAGTATGTATAGAAAGCCCAATATTGAGGACTCTTTGGCCAAAAACATGTTCAGGAGGTCAAAAGGGGACCTCTGTATAGCTGACTTATCATCAAAAGGAGTCTATAACTTTATATAGTTTGAAAATTTTTAGGACACTTTGACCACAGATAAGTTCAAAATGTCAGATATGGAAATCTATATGGCTTAAGAAGCATCAGAAGGAGTCTATGAGTATGTATAGAAAGCCCAAGATCGAGGACTCTTTGGCCAGAAATATGTTCAGTAGGTCAAAAGGGGCCCTCTGTATAGCTGATTTATCTTAAAAAGGAGTCTATAACTTTATATAGTTTGAAAAATTTTAGGACACTTTGACCACAAATAAGTTCAAAATGTCAGATATGGAAATCTATATGGCTTATGAAGCATCAGAAGGAATCTATGAGTATGTATAGAAAGCCCAAGATTGAGGACTCTTTGGCCAGAAATATGCTCAGGAGGTCAAAAGGGGACCTCTGTATAGCTGACATCATCAAAAGGAGTCTATAACTTTATATAGTTTGAAAAATGTTAGGACACTTTGACCACAAATAAGTTCAACAGGTCAGATATGGACATCTATATGGCTTATGAAGCATCAGAAGGAGTCTATGAGTATGTATAGAAAGCATAAGATTGAGGATTCTTTGGCCAGAAATATGTTCTGGAGGTCAAAAGGGGCCCTCTGTATAGCTGATTTATCATCAAAAGGAGTCTATAACTTTCTATAGTTTGAAAAAATGTTAGGACACTTTGACCACAAATAAGTTCAAAAGGTCAGATATGGACATCTATATGGCTTATGAAGCATCAGAAGGAGTCTATGAGTATGTATAGAAATCCCATGATCGAGGACTCTTTGGCCAGAAATATGTTCAGGAGGTCAAAAGGGGACCTCTGTATAGCTGATTTATCATCAAAAGGAGTCTATAACTTTATATAGATTGATTTCTTTTTTTTAGGACACTTTGACCACAAATAAGTTCAAAAGGTCAGATATGGACATCTATATGGCTTATGAAGCATCAGAAGGAATCTATGAGTATGTATGGAAAGCCCAAGATTGAGGACTCTTTGGCAAGAAATATGTTCCTTGGGTTAAATATGGAATTCTGTATGTCTGACGTAACATCAGAAAGAGTCAACAATATGGAAAGGTCAAGTTTCGAGTACTCACTCCTTGGCCAGAAAAAAATTCGGTAGGTCAAATATGGACTTTTGTCAGGATGATATAACATCCGAGGATATCAATCTGAATGTATAGTGTTAATCTTTTAGGACTCTTTGGCCAGAAATATGTTCAGTAGGTCAAAAGGGGACCTCTGTATAGCTGATTTATCATCAGAAGGAGACTATAACTTTATATAGTTTGAAAAATTTTGAGGACACTTTGACAAGAAATAAGTTCAAAAGGTCAGATATGGACATCTATATGGCTTATAAAGCATCAGAAGGAATTTATGAGTATGTATAGAAAGCCCAATATTGAGGACTCTTTGGCCAAAAACATGTTCAGGAGGTCAAAAGGGGACCTCTGTATAGCTGACATCATCAAAAGGAGTCTATAACTTTATATAGTTTGAAAAATTTTAGGACACTTTGACCACAAATAAGTTCAAAATGTCAGATATGGACATCTATATGGCTTATGAAGCATCAGAAGGAGTCTATGAGTATGTATAGAAATCCCATGATCGAGGACTCTTTGGCCAGAAATATGTTCAGGAGGTCAAAAGGGGACCTCTGTATAGCTGATTTATCATCAAAAGGAGTCTATAACTTTATATAGATTGATTTCTTTTTTTTTAGGACACTTTGACCACAAATAAGTTCAAAAGGTCAGATATGGACATCTATATGGCTTATGAATCATCAGAAGGAGTCTATGAGTATGTATAGAAAGCATAAGATCGAGGACTCTTTGGCCAGAAATATGTTCTGGAGGTCAAAAGGGGTCCTCTGTATAGCTGATTTATCATCAAAAGGAGTCTATAACTTTATATAGTTTGAAAACTTTGAGGACACTTTGACCACAAATAAGTTCAACAGGTCAGATATGGACATCTATATGGCTTATGAAGCATCAGAAGGAGTCTATGAGTATGTATAGAAAGCATAAGATCGAGGACTCTTTGGCAAGAAATATGTTCTGGAGGTCAAAAAGGGCCCTCCGTATAGCTGATTTATCATCAAAAGGAGTCTATAACTTTATATAGTTTGAATTTTTTTTAGGACACTTTGACCACAGATAAGTTCAAAAGGTCAGATATGGTCATCTATATGGCTTATGAAGCATCAGAAGGAGTCTATGAGTATGTATAGAAAGCATAAGATCGAGGACTCTTTGGCCAGAAATATGTTCAGGAGGTCAAAAGGGGACCTCTGTATAGCTGATTTATCTTTAAAAGGAGTCTATAACTTTCTATAGTTTGAAAAAATGTTAAGACACTTTGACCACAAATAAGTTCAACAGGTCAGATATGGACATCTATATGGCTTATGAAGCATCAGAAGGAGTCTATGAGTATGTATAGAAAGCCCATGATCGAGGACTCTTTGGCCAGAAATATGTTCAGGAGGTCAAAAGGGGACCTCTGTATAGCTGATTTATCTTTAAAAGGAGTCTATAACTTTATATAGTTTGAAAAATTTTAGGACACTTTGACCACAAATAAGTTCAAAATGTCAGATATGGAAATCTATATGGCTTATGAAGCATCAGAAGGAGTCTATGAATATGTATAGAAAGCATAAGATCGAGGACTCTTTGGCCAGAAATATGTTCTGGAGGTCAAAAGGGGACCTCTGTATAGCTGATTTATCATCAAAAGGAGTCTATAACTTTATATAGATTGATTTCTATTTTTTAGGACACTTTGACCACAAATAAGTTCAAAAGGTCAGATATGGACATCTATATGGCTTATGAAGCATCAGAAGGAGTCTATGAGTATGTATAGAAAGCATAAGATCGAGGACTCTTTGGCCAGAAATATGTTCTGGAGGTCAAAAGGGGTCCTCTGTATAGCTGATTTATCATCAAAAGGAGTCTATAACTTTCTATAGTTTGAAAAAATGTTAGGACATATTGACCACAAATAAGTTCAAAATGTCAGATATGGAATTCTATATGGCTTATGAAGCATCAGAAGGAGTCTAGAGTATGTATAGAAAGCCCAAGATCGAGGACTCTTTGGCCAGAAATATGTTCAGGAGGTCAAAGGGGGACCTCTGTATAGCTGACTTATCATCAAAAGGAGTCTATAACTTTCTATAGTTTGAAAAATTTTGAGAACACTTTGACCACAAATAAGTTCAAAAGGTCAGATATGGACATCTATATGGCTTATGAATCATCAGAAGGAGTCTATGAGTATGTATGGAAAGCCCAAGATTGAGGACTCTTTGGCCAGAAATATGTTCAGGAGGTCAAAAGGGGACCTCTGTATAGCTGACTTATCATCAAAAGGAGTCTATAACTTTATATAGTTTGAAAAATTTTAGGACACTTTGACCACAAATAAGTTCAACAGGTCAGATATGGACATCTATATGGCTTATGAAGCATCAGAAGGAGTCTATGAGTATGTATAGAAAGCCCAAGATCGAGGACTCTTTGGCCAGAATTATGTTCATGAGGTCAAAAGGGGCCCTCTGTATAGCTGATTTATCTTTAAAAGGAGTCTATAACTTTATATAGTTTGAAAATTTTTGGACACTTTGACCACAAATAAGTTCAAAATGTCAGATATGGAAATCTATATGGCTTATGAAGCATCAGAAGGAGTCTATGAGTATGTATAGAAAGCCCATGATCGAGGACTCTTTGGCCAGAAATATGTTCAGGAGGTCAAAAGGGGACCTCTGTATAGCTGATTTATCTTTAAAAGGAGTCTATAACTTTATATAGTTTGAAAAATTTTAAGACACTTTGACCACAAATAAGTTCAAAATGTCAGATATGGAAATCTATATATGGCTTATGAAGCATCAGAAGGAGTCTATGAGTATGTATAGAAAGCATAAGATCGAGGACTCTTTGGCAAGAAATATGTTCTGGAGGTCAAAAAGGGCCCTCCGTATAGCTGATTTATCATCAAAAGGAGTCTATAACTTTATATAGTTTGAATTTTTTTTAGGACACTTTGACCACAGATAAGTTCAAAAGGTCAGATATGGTCATCTATATGGCTTATGAAGCATCAGAATGAGTCTATGAGTATGTATAGAAAGCCCAAGATCGAGGACTCTTTGGCCAGAAATATGTTCAGGAGGTCAAAAGGGGCCCTCTGTATAACTGATTTATCATCAAAAGGAGTCTATAACTTTATATAGTTTGAAAACTTTGAGGACACTTTGACCACAAATAAGTTCAACAGGTCAGATATGGACATCTATATGGCTTATGAAGCATCAGAAGGAGTCTATGAGTATGTATAGAAATCCCATGATCGAGGACTCTTTGGCCAGAAATATGTTCAGGAGGTCAAAAGGGGACCTCTGTATAGCTGATTTATCATCAAAAGGAGTCTATAACTTTATATAGATTGATTTCTTTTTTTTTAGGACACTTTGACCACAAATAAGTTCAAAAGGTCAGATATGGACATCTATATGGCTTATGAATCATCAGAAGGAGTCTATGAGTATGTATAGAAAGCATAAGATCGAGGACTCTTTGGCCAGAAATATGTTCTGGAGGTCAAAAGGGGTCCTCTGTATAGCTGATTTATCATCAAAAGGAGTCTATAACTTTATATAGTTTGAAAACTTTGAGGACACTTTGACCACAAATAAGTTCAACAGGTCAGATATGGACATCTATATGGCTTATGAAGCATCAGAAGGAGTCTATGAGTATGTATAGAAAGCATAAGATCGAGGACTCTTTGGCAAGAAATATGTTCTGGAGGTCAAAAGGGGACCTCTGTATAGCTGACTTATCATCAAAAGGAGTCTATAACTTTATATAGTTTGAAAAATTTTAGGACACTTTGACCACAAATAAGTTCAACAGGTCAGATATGGACATCTATATGGCTTATGAAGCATCAGAAGGAGTCTATGAGTATGTATAGAAAGCCCATGATCGAGGACTCTTTGGCCAGAAATATGTTCAGGAGGTCAAAAGGGGACCTCTGTATAGCTGATTTATCATCAAAAGGAGTCTATAACTTTATATAGTTTGAAAAAATGTTAGGACACTTTGACCACAAATAAGTTCAAAAGGTCAGATATGGACATCTATATGGCTTATGAAGCATCAGAAGGAGTCTATGAGTATGTATAGAAATCCCATGATCGAGGACTCTTTGGCCAGAAATATGTTCAGGAGGTCAAAAGGGGACCTCTGTATAGCTGATTTATCATCAAAAGGAGTCTATAACTTTATATAGATTGATTTCTTTTTTTTTAGGACACTTTGACCACAAATAAGTTCAAAAGGTCAGATATGGACATCTATATGGCTTATGAATCATCAGAAGGAATCTATGAGTATGTATAGAAAGCATAAGATCGAGGACTCTTTGGCCAGAAATATGTTCTGGAGGTCAAAATGGGTCCTCTGTATAGCTGATTTATCATCAAAAGGAGTCTATAACTTTATATAGTTTGAAAACTTTGAGGACACTTTGACCACAAATAAGTTCAACAGGTCAGATATGGACATCTATATGGCTTATGAAGCATCAGAAGGAGTCTATGAGTATGTATAGAAAGCATAAGATCGAGGACTCTTTGGCAAGAAATATGTTCTGGAGGTCAAAAAGGGCCCTCCGTATAGCTGATTTATCATCAAAAGGAGTCTATAACTTTATATAGTTTGAACTTTTTTTAGGACACTTTGACCACAGATGAGTTCAAAAGGTCAGATATGGTCATCTATATGGCTTATGAAGCATCAGAAGGAGTCTATGAGTATGTATAGAAAGCATAAGATCGAGGACTCTTTGGCCAGAAATATGTTCTGGAGGTCAAAAGGGGCACTCTGTATAGCTTATTTATCATCAAAAGGAGTCTATAACTTTCTATAGTTTGAAAAATTTTGAGAACACTTTGACCACAAATAAGTTCAAAAGGTCAGCTATGGACATCTATATGGCTTATGAATCATCAGAAGGAGTCTATGAGTATGTATGGAAAGCCCAAGATTGAGGACTCTTTGGCCAGAAATATGTTCAGGAGGTCAAAAGGGGACCTCTGTATAGCTGACTTATCATCAAAAGGAGTCTATAACTTTATATAGTTTGAAAAATTTTAGGACACTTTGACCACAAATAAGTTCAACAGGTCAGATATGGACATCTATATGGCTTATGAAGCATCAGAAGGAGTCTATGAGTATGTATAGAAAGCATAAGATCGAGGACTCTTTGGCCAGAAATATGTTCTGGAGGTCAAAAGGGGACCTCTGTATAGCTGATTTATCATCAAAAGGAGTCTATAACTTTCTATAGTTTGAAAAAATGTTAAGACACTTTGACCACAAATAAGTTCAAAAGGTCAGATATGGACATCTATATGGCTTATGAAGCATCAGAAGGAGTCTATGAGTATGTATAGAAAGCCCATGATCGAGGACTCTTTGGCCAGAAATATGTTCAGGAGGTCAAAAGGGGACCTCTGTATAGCTGATTTATCTTTAAAAGGAGTCTATAACTTTATATAGTTTGAAAAATTTTAGGACACTTTGACCACAAATAAGTTCAAAATGTCAGATATGGAAATCTATATGGCTTATGAAGCATCAGAAGGAGTCTATGAATATGTATAGAAAGCATAAGATCGAGGACTCTTTGGCCAGAAATATGTTCTGGAGGTCAAAAGGGGACCTCTGTATAGCTGATTTATCATCAAAAGGAGTCTATAACTTTATATAGATTGATTTCTATTTTTTAGGACACTTTGACCACAAATAAGTTCAAAAGGTCAGATATGGACATCTATATGGCTTATGAAGCATCAGAAGGAGTCTATGAGTATGTATAGAAAGCATAAGATCGAGGACTCTTTGGCCAGAAATATGTTCTGGAGGTCAAAAGGGGTCCTCTGTATAGCTGATTTATCATCAAAAGGAGTCTATAACTTTCTATAGTTTGAAAAAATGTTAGGACATTTTGACCACAAATAAGTTCAAAATGTCAGATATGGAATTCTATATGGCTTATGAAGCATCAGAAGGAGTCTAGAGTATGTATAGAAAGCCCAAGATCGAGGACTCTTTGGCCAGAAATATGTTCAGGAGGTCAAAGGGGGACCTCTGTATAGCTGACTTATCATCAAAAGGAGTCTATAACTTTCTATAGTTTGAAAAATTTTGAGAACACTTTGACCACAAATAAGTTCAAAAGGTCAGCTATGGACATCTATATGGCTTATGAATCATCAGAAGGAGTCTATGAGTATGTATGGAAAGCCCAAGATTGAGGACTCTTTGGCCAGAAATATGTTCAGGAGGTCAAAAGGGGACCTCTGTATAGCTGACTTATCATCAAAAGGAGTCTATAACTTTATATAGTTTGAAAAATTTTAGGACACTTTGACCACAAATAAGTTCAACAGGTCAGATATGGACATCTATATGGCTTATGAAGCATCAGAAGGAGTCTATAAGTATGTATAGAAAGCATAAGATCGAGGACTCTTTGGCCAGAAATATGTTCTGGAGGTCAAAAGGGGACCTCTGTATAGCTGATTTATCATCAAAAGGAGTCTATAACTTTCTATAGTTTGAAAAAATGTTAAGACACTTTGACCACAAATAAGTTCAAAAGGTCAGATATGGACATCTATATGGCTTATGAAGCATCAGAAGGAGTCTATGAGTATGTATAGAAAGCCCATGATCGAGGACTCTTTGGCCAGAAATATGTTCAGGAGGTCAAAAGGGGACCTCTGTATAGCTGATTTATCTTTAAAAGGAGTCTATAACTTTATATTGTTTGAAAAATTTTAGGACACTTTGACCACAAATAAGTTCAAAATGTCAGATATGGAAATCTATATGGCTTATGAAGCATCAGAAGAAGTCTATATGTATCGAAAGCATAAGATCGAGGACTCTTTGGCAAGAAATTTGTTCTGGAGGTCAAAAAGGGCCCTCCGTATAGCTGATTTATCATCAAAAGGAGTCTATAACTTTATATAGTTTGAATTTTTTTTAGGACACTTTGACCACAGATAAGTTCAAAAGGTCAGATATGGTCATCTATATGGCTTATGAAGCATCAGAAGGAGTCTATGAGTATGTATAGAAAGCCCAAGATCGAGGACTCTTTGGCCAGAAATATGTTCAGGAGGTCAAAAGGGGCCCTCTGTATAGCTGATTTATCATCAAAAGGAGTCTATAACTTTATATAGTTTGAAAACTTTGAGGACACTTTGACCACAAATAAGTTCAACAGGTCAGATATGGACATCTATATGGCTTATGAAGCATCAGAAGGAGTCTATGAGTATGTATAGAAAGCATAAGATCGAGGACTCTTTGGCAAAAAATATGTTCTGGAGGTCAAAAAGGGCCCTCCGTATAGCTGATTTATCATCAAAAGGAGTCTATAACTTTATATAGTTTGAAATTTTTTTAGGACACTTTGACCACAGATAAGTTCAAAAGGTCAGATATGGTCATCTATATGGCTTATGAAGCATCAGAAGGAGTCTATGAGTATGTATAGAAAGCATAAGATCGAGGACTCTTTGGCCAGAAATATGTTCTGGAGGTCAAAAGGGGCACTCTGTATAGCTTATTTATCATCAAAAGGAGTCTATAACTTTCTATAGTTTGAAAAATTTTGAGGACACTTTGACCACAAATAAGTTCAAAAGGTCAGATATGGACATCTATATGGCTTATGAATCATCAGAAGGAGTCTATGAGTATGTATGGAAAGCCCAAGATTGAGGACTCTTTGGCCAGAAATATGTTCAGGAGGTCAAAAGGGGACCTCTGTATAGCTGATTTATCATCAAAAGGAGTCTATAACTTTATATAGTTAGAATTTTTTTTAGGACACTTTGATCACAAATAAGTTCAAAAGGTCAGATATGGACATCTATATGGCTTATGAAGCATCAGAAGGAGTCCATGAGTATGTATAGAAAGCATAAGATTGAGGACTCTTAAGCCAGAAATATGTTCTGGAGGTCAAAAGGGGCCCTCTTTATAGCTGATTTATCATCAAAAGGAGTCTATAACTTTCTATAGTTTGAAAAAATGTTAGGACACTTTGACCACAAATAAGTTCAAAAGGACAGATATGGACATCTATATGGCTTATGAAGCATCAGAAGGAGTCTATGAGTATGTATAGAAAGCCCAAGATCGAGGACTCTTTGACCAGAAATATGTTCTGAAGGTCAAAAGGGGACCTCTGTATAGCTGATTTATCATAAAAAGAAGTCTATAACTTTCTATAGTTTGAAAAATTTTGAGGACACTTTGACCACAAATAAGTTCAAAAGGTCAGATATGGACATCTATATGGCTTATGTAACATTAGAAGGAGTCTATGAGTATGTATAGAAAGGTCAAGATTGAGAACTCTATGGCCATAAATATATACCTTTGGTCAAATATGGACTTCTGTATGGTTGATTTAACATCAGAAGGAGTCTATGAGTTTCTAAGAGTAAAACACATTTAGAGGATTCTTTGGCCAAAAACATGTTATATCAGTCAAATATGGCTACAGTCTGGCTGACATAACATCACGAGAAGTCTTTATGGTAGGAGAAATATAAATAGTAAGGTAAATGTTCAAGGTCTCTGGCCAGAAATATGTTCAGAAGGTCAAATATGGCCTTCTGTATGGCTGATTTAACATCAGAAGGAGTCTATACATTTATAATAGACAAAATCCTTTTGAGAACTCTTAGGTCAAATTTTTTTTCAATCAGTCAAATGTGGACTACTGTCTGCCTGATTTTACATTACGAGAAGTCAGTCTATATGTATAGTGAGTTGATGTTCACGGTCTCTGGCTAGAAATATGTTCAGAAGGTCAAAAATAGACTACTGGCTGGTTAATATAACATCACAAGAAGTCAATCTGTAGTATAGCAAGATAATGTTCAAGAACTCTTTGGCCAGAAATATGTTCAGAAGGTCAAAAGGTGACCTTTGTATAGCTGATTTTTCATCAGAAGGAGACTATAACTTTATATAGTTTGAAAAATTTTGAGGACACTTTGACCAGAAATAAGTTCAAAAGGTATCTATATCTATATGGCTTATGAAGCATCAGAAGGATTTGGACTATGATTATGTAGAAAGCCCAAGATCGAGGACTCTTTGGCAAGAAATATGTTCCTTGGGTCAAATACGGAATTCTGTATGTCTGACGTAACATCAGAAAGAGTCAACAAGTATATATGGAAAGGTCAAGTTTCGCGTACTCACTCTTTGGCCAGAAAAAAATCCGGTAGGTCAAATATGGACTTTTGTCAGGATGATATAACATCTTTAAGGACTCTTTGGCCAGAAATATGTTCAGTAGGTCAAAAGCGTACCTATGTATAGCTCATTGTTATAACATTATGTGCTTTTCACAAACGATCTAACGTTGAGCATCATTAAAGAAACATAGGTTATGCACTTCGTGCATTGCATTGCATTGCACACCAAAACTAACTCCATGTTCATTAAAGAGATAACATATGTGTTGTTGCAATTGCATTGCACAAACGATCTAACGTTGTGCACTGAAGAATAACATATAGGTTATGCACTTTTCGCATTTGCATTGCATGGCACACCAGAACAAAATCATTCCCATGTTCATTATAGAGATGATATGTGTGTTGTTGCATTGCATTGCATTGCATTGCATTACTTTACTTTGCTTTGCATTGCATTGCATTGCATTACATTGCACTAACGATCTAACGTTATGCACTGAAGAATAACTTATAGGTTATGCATAATTCGCATTGCATTGCATTGCACACCAGAACATAATCATTCCCATGTTCATTATAGAGATGATATGTGTGTTGATGCATTGCATTGCATTGCATTGCATTGCATTGCATTGCACTAACGATCTAACGTTGTGCACTGAAGAATAACATATAGGTTATGCACTTTTCGCATTGCATGGCATTGCACACCAGAACTAAATCATTCCCATGTTCATTAAACAGATAACGTGTGTTGGTGCATTGCATTGCATTGCACAAACGATCTAACGTTGTGCACTGAAGAATAACATATAGGTCATCCACTTTTCGCATTGCATGGCATTGCACACCAGAACTAAATCATTCCCATGTTCTTTAAAGAGATGATATGTGTGTTGATGCATTGCATTGCACTAGCGATGTAACGTTGTGCACTGAAGAATAACATATAGGTTATGCACTTTTTGCATTGCATTGCATTGCACACCAGAACTACCTCATTCCCATGTTGATTAAAGACGTGTGTTGTTGCATTGCATTGCATTGCATTGATTTGCATTTATTTGCATTGCTTTGCACTGCATTGCATTGCATTGCATTGCATTGCATTGCATTGCACAAACGATCTAACGTTGTGCACTGAAGAATAACATATAGGTTATGCTCTTTTCGCATTGCATTTGCACACCAGAACTACCTCATTCCCATGTTGATTAAAGACATAACGTGTGTTGTTGCTTTGCATTGCATTGCATTGCACTAACGATCTAACGTTGTGCACTGAATAACATTCATTCATTGCATTGCATTGCACACCAGAACTAAATCATTCCCATGTTTATTAAAGACATAACGTGTGTTGTTGCATTGCTCTGCTTTGCACTGCATTGCATTGCATTGCTCTAACGATCTAACGTTGTGCACTGAAGAATAACATATAGGTTATGCACTTTTCGCATTGCATTGCATTGCACACCAGAACTAAATCATTCCCATGTTGATTAAAGACATAACGTGTGCTGTTGCATTGCATTGCATTGCATTGATTTGCAATGCTTTGCACTGCATTGCATTGCATTGCATTGCACTAACGATCTAACTTTGTGCACTGAAGAATAACATATGGGTTATGCACTTTTTGCATTTCACTGCATTGCACACCAGAACTAAATCATTCCCATGTTCATTAAAGAGATAACGTTTGTTGGTGCATTGCATTGCATTGCATTGCACAAACGATCTATGAAGAACAACATTTAGGTTATGCTCTTTTCGCATTGCATTGCACACCAGAACAAAATCATTCCAAAGTTCATTATAGAGCTGATATGTGTGTTGTTGCATTGCATTGCATTGCATTGCACTAACGATGTGCACTGAAGAATAACATACAGGGTATGCTCTTTTCGCATTGCATTGCACACCAGAACAAAATCATTCCATTGCAAAGTCCAGTGCAAAGTATTGCATTGCATTGCTTTGCACTGCTTTGCATTGCATTGCATTGCACTAACGATCTAACGTTGTGCACTGAAGAATAACATATAGGTATGCACTTTTTGCACTGCATTGCATTGCACACCAGAACTATCTCATTCCCATGTTGATTAAAGACATAACGTGTGTTGTTGCATTGCATTGCACTAACGATCTAACTTTGTGCACTGAAGAATAACATATAGGTTATGCTCTTTTGGCATTTCACTGCATTGCACGCCATAACTAAATCATTCCCATGTTCATTAAAGAGATAACGTTTGTTGGTGCATTGCATTGCATTGCATTGCACAAACGATCTAAGGTTGTGCACTGAAGAAAAACATATAGGTTATGCACTTTTTGCATTGCATTGCATTGCACACCAGAACTAAATCATTCCCATATTCATTAAAGAGATAATGTGTGTTGTTGCATTGCATCGTATTGCATTGCATTGATTTGCATTGCTTTGCACTGCATTGCATTGCACTACACTTACGATCTAACGTTGTGCACTGAAGAATAACATATAGGTTATGCACTTTTTGCATTGCATTGCATTGCACACCAGAACTAAATCTTTCCCATGTTCATTAAAGACATAACGTGTGTTGTTGCATTGCATTGTATTGCATTGCATTACATTGATTTGCATTGCTTTGCACTGCATTGCATTGCACTACACTTACGATGTAACGTTGTGCACTGAAGAATAACATATAGGTTATGCACTTTTCGCATTGCATTGCATTGCACACCAGAACTAAATCATTTCCATGTTGATTAAAGACATAACGTGTGCTGTTGCATTGCATTGCATTGATTTGCAATGCTTTGCATTGCATTGCATTGCATTGCATTGCACTGATTTGCAATGCTTTGCACTGCATTGCATTGCATTGCATTGCACTAACGATCTAACTTTGTGCACTGAAGAATAACATATAGGTTATGCACTTTTTGCATTTCACTGCATTGCACACCAGAACTAAATCAT
Organism: Abramis brama; assembly: GCF_963993115.1. NCBI lineage: Eukaryota > Metazoa > Chordata > Actinopteri > Cypriniformes > Leuciscidae > Abramis > Abramis brama. The sequence goes on from NC_139977.1 coordinate 9,356,572, forward strand.
TCCCAGGTTCATTAAAGAGATAACGTTTTTTGGTGCATTGCATTGCATTGCTTTGCATTGCACAAACGATCTAATGTTGTGCACTGAAGAATAACATATAGGTTACGCTCTTTTCGCATTGCATTGCACACCAGAACAAAATCATTCCAAAGTTCATTATAGAGATGATATGTGTGTTGTTGCATTGCATTGCATTGATTTGCATTGCTTTGCACTGCATTGCATTGCATTGCATTGCATTGCACTACACTAAAGATCTAACGTTGTGCACTGAAAAGTAACATATAGGTTATGCACTTTTTGCATTGCATTGCATTGCACACCAGAACTAAATCATTCCCATGTTGATTAAAGACATAACGTGTGCTGTTGCATTGCATTGCATTGCATTGATTTGCAATGCTTTGCACTGCATTGCATTGCATTGCATTGCATTGCATTGCATTGCACTAACGATCTAACTTTGTGCACTGAAGAATAACATATAGGTTATGCACTTTTTGCATTTCACTGCATTGCACACCAGAACTAAATCATTCCCATGTTCATTAAAGAGATAACGTTTGTTGGTGCATTGCATTGCACAAACGATCTAATGTTGTGCACTGAAGAATAACATATAGGTTATGCTCTTTTCGCATTGCATTGCACACCAGAACAAAATCATTCCAAAGTTCATTATAGAGATGATATGTGTGTTGTTGCATTGCATTGCATTGCATTGAACTAACGATCTAACGTTGTGCACTGTAGAATAACATATAGGTTATGCACTTTTTGCATTGTATTGCATTGCACACCAGAACTAAATCATTCTCATGTTCATTAAAGAGATAACGTGTGTTGTTGCATTGCATTTCATTGCACTAGCGATGTAACGTTGTGCACTGAAGAAAAACATATAGGTTATGCACTTTTTGCATTGCATTGCACTCCAGAACTAAATCATTCCCATGTTCTTTAAAGAGATAATGTGTGTTGTTGCATTGCATTGTATTCCATTGCATTGCTTTGCACTGCTTTGCATTGAATTGCATTGCACTAACGATCTAACGTTGTGCACTAAAGAATAACATATAGGTATGCACTTATTGCACTGCAATTGCATTGCACACCAGAACTACCTCATTCCCATGTTGATTAAAGACATAACGTATGTTGTTGCATTGCATTGATTTGCAATGCTTTGCACTGCATTGCATTGCATTGCATTGCCCTAAAAATCTAACTTTGTGCACTGAAGAATAACATATAGGTTATGCTCTTTTTGCCTTTCACTGCATTGCACACCAGAACTAAATCATTCCCATGTTCATTAAAGAGATAACGTTTGTTGGTGCATTGCATTGCATTGCATTGCACAAACGATCTAATGTTGTGCACTGAAAAATAACATATAGGTTATGCTCTTTTCGCATTGCATTGCACACCAGAACAAAATCATTCCCAAGTTCATTATAGAGATGATATGTGTGTTGTTGCATTGCATTGCATTGCATTGCATTGCATTGCATTGCATTGAACTAACGATCTAACGCTGTGCACTGTAGAATAACATATAGGTTATGCACTTTTTGCATTGCATTGCATTGCACAGCAGAACTAAATCATTCTCATGTTCATTAAAGAGATAACGTGTGTTGTTGCATTGCATTGCATTGCACAAACGATCTAACGTTGTGCACTGAAGAATAACTTATAGGTTATGCATAATTCGCATTGCATTGCATTGCACACCAGAACAAAATCATTCCCATGTTCATTATAGAGATGATATGTGTGTTGATGCATTGCATTGCATTGCATTGCACAAACGATCTAACGTTGTGCACTGAAGAATAACATATAGGTTATGCACTTTTTGCATTGCATTGCATTGCACACCAGAACTAAACAATTATCATGTTCATTAAAGAGAGAACGTGTGTTGTTTCATTGCATTGCACAAACGATCTAACGTTGTGCACTGAAGAATAACATACAGGTTATGCACTTTTTGCATTGCATTGCATTGCACACCAGAACTACCTCATTCCCATGTTGATTAAAGACATAACGTGTGTTGTTGCTTTGCATTGTATTGTATTGCATTGCATTGCATTGCATTGCATTGCTTTGCACTGCATTGCATTGCATTGCATTGCACAAACGATCTAACGTTGTGCACTGAAGAAAAACATATAGGTTATGCACTTTTGCATTGCATTGCACACCAGAACTAAATCATTCCCATGTTCATTAAAGAGATAATGTGTGTTGTTGCTTTGCATTGCATTGCATTGCATTGCACAAACGATCTAACGTTGTGCACTGAAGAATAAAATATAGGTTATGCACTTTTTGCATTGCATTGCATTGCACACCAGAACTAAATCATTCCCATGTTCTTTAAAGAGATGATATGTATGTTGATGCATTGCATTGCACTAGCAAAGTAACGTTGTGCACAGAAGAATAACATATAGGTTATGCACATTTTGCATTGCATTGCACACTAGAACTTAACCATTCCCATGTTCATTAAAGAGATGGTATGTGTGTTGTTGCATTGCATTGCACAAACGATCTAACGTTGTGCACTGAAGAATAACACATGGGTTATGCACTTTTCGCATTGCATTGCATTGCGTTGCACACCAGAACTCACTCAATCCCATGTTCATTAAAGAGATAACTTATGTGCTGTTGCATTGCATTGCACTAACGATCTAACGTTGTGCATTGAAGAATAACATATAGGCTATGCACTTCTTGCATTGCATTACACACCAGAAGTATCTCGTACAATATGTGCTATTGCATTGCATTTCACACAAGATCAAACTTTGTGCATTGAAGAATAACATATAAGCTATGAGTGCATCACAAACATACAATAACTATCTCATTCCGATGTGCATTGAAGAGATAACATTTTTGGAGTTACATTCCACTGCATAAAAGATCTAACTGATATAGTTAGATATAATAATAATACATTATTATTATTCAACGCTAATTCTTAGATCGTTTGTGCAATGCAACACTCATGTTATGTTTTCATTGCACATGAGGTATGAAGTAGTTTATTCTATGCATTGTAACCCAAGAGGTAAATGCAATAATTTCCCTTAAAAGAAAAAATGAATGTTAGTTATTGTGCAATGCCAATGCACATATGTCATGTGTCAAATCAGGCCTACAGAGGACCCTCTTTGACCTACAGAACATATTTTCTGTCCAAAGAGTTCTTACTGACTTCTTGTGATGCAAGACAGTAGTCCATGTTTGGTCAAACATATTTCACATATTGCACATATTTCTGACCCAAGAGTAATCGATCTTAAACTTTCTATACATTCTCGTAGAATCTTTCTGATGTTACATCAATCAGCCATACAGAAGTCCATTTTTGACCTACTGAACACATTTCTGGATAAAGAGTCCTTGAACATTAACTTACTAAACATACAAGACTGACTTCTTGTGATGTTATATAAGCCAGACAGTAGTCCATATTTGACTGATTGAACATATTTTTGGCAAAAGAGTCCTCAAAAGGTATTTTATGTATATTATAAAGTTATAGTCTCCTTCTGATGATAAATCAGCTATACAGAGGTCCCCTTTTGACCTACTGAACATATTTCTGGCCAAAGAGTCCTAAAAGATTAACACTATACATTCAGACTGATATCTTCGGATGTTATATCATCCTGACAAAATAGCCCATATTTGACCTACCGAATTTTTTTCTGGCCAAGGACTGAGTACTCGAAACTTGACCTTTCCATATATACTTGTTGACTCTTTCTGATGTGACGTGAGACATACAGAATTCCATATTTGACCCAAGGAACATATTTCTTGCCAAAGAGTCCTCGATCTTGGGCTATCTATACATACTCATAGACTCCTTCTGATGATAAATTATGAAAATAAATGACTCATAATAAATGACTCTGGCCAAAGAGTCCTCGATCTTGCGTTTTCTATACATACTCATAGACTCCTTCTGATGCTTCATAAGCCATATAGATTTCCATAACTGACATTTTGAACTTATTTGTGGTCAAAGTGTCCTAAAATTTTTCAAACTATATAAAGTTATAGACTCCTTTTAAAGATAAATCAGCTATACAGAGGGCCCCTTTTGACCTACTGAACATATTTCTGGCCAAAGAGTCCTCGATCTTGCGTTTTCTATACATACTCATAGACTCCTTCTGAAGCTTCATAAGCCATATAGATTTCCATATCTGACCTTTTGAACTTATTTGTGGTCAAAGTGTCCTCAAAATTTTTCAAACTATAGAAAGTTATAGACTCCTTTTGATGATAAATCAGCTATACAGAGGGCCCCTTTTGACCTCCTGAACATATTTCTGGCCAATGAGTCCTCGATCTTATGCTTTCTATACATACTCATAGACTCCTTCTGATGCTTCATAAGCCATTATAGATGTCCATATCTTACCTTTTGAACTTATTTGTCGTCAAAGTGTCCTAACATTTTTTCAAACTATAGAAAGTTATAGACTCCTTTTGATGATAAATCAGCTATACCCCTTTTGACCTCCAGAACATATTTCTGGCCAAAGAGTCCTCGATCTTGGGCTTTCTATACATACTCATAGACTCCTTCTGATGCTTCATAAGCCATATAGATTTCCATATCTGACATTTTGAACTTATTTGTGGTCAAAGTGTCCTAACATTTTTTCAAACTATAGAAAGTTATAGACTCCTTTTGATGATAAATCAGCTATACAGAAGGCCCCTTTTGACCTCATGAACATAATTCTGGCCAAAGAGTCCTCGATCTTGGGCTTTCTATACATACTCGTAGACTCCTTCTGATGCTTCATAAGCCATATAGATTTCCATATCTGACATTTTGAACTTATTTGTGGTCAAAGTGTCCTAAAATTTTTCAAACTATAGAAAGTTATAGACTCCTTTTGATGATAAATCAGCTATACAGAGGGCCCCTTTTGACCTCCAGAACATATTTCTGGCCTAAGAGTCCTCGATCTTGGGCTTTCTATACATATTCATAGACTCCTTCTGATGCTTCATAAGCCATATAGATGTCCATATCTGACCTTTTGAACTTATTTGTGGTCAAAGTGTCCTAAAAAAAATTCAAACTATATAAAGTTATAGATTCCTTTTGATGATAAGTCAGCTATACAGAGGTCCCTTTTTGACCTCCTGGACATATTTCTGGCCAAAGAGTCCTCGATCTTGGGCTTTCTATACATACTCATAGACTCCTTCTGATGCTTCATAAGCCATATAGATGTCCATATCTGACCTTTTGAACTTATTTGTGGTCAAAGTGTCCTAACATTTTTTCAAAGTATAGAAAGTTATAGACTCCTTTTGATGATAAATCAGCTATACAGATGTCCCCTTTTGACCTCCTGAACATATTTCTGGCCAAAGAGTCCTCTATCTTGGGCTTCCTATACATACTCATAGACTCCTTCTGATGCTTCATAAGCCATATAGATTTCCATATCTGACCTTTTGAACTTATTTGTGGTCAAAGTGTCCTCAAAATTTTTCAAACTATATAAAGTTATAGACTCCATTTGATGATAAATCAGCTATACAGAGGTCCCTTGACCTCCTGAACATATTTCTGGCCAAAGAGTCCTCGATCTTGGGCTTTCTATACATACTCATAGACTGCTTCTGATGCTTCATAAGGCATATAAGATGTCCATATCTGACCATTTGAACTTATTTGTGGTCAAAGTGTCCTAAAAAAAATTCAAACTATATAAAGTTATAGATTCCTTTTGATGATGTCAGCTATACAGAGGTCCCCTTTTGACCTACGGAACATGTTTCTGGCCCAAGAGTCCTTGATCTTGGGCTTTCTATACATACTCATAGACTCCTTCTGATGCTTCATAAGCCATATAGATGTCCATATCTGACCTTTTGAACTTATTTGTGGTCAAAGTGTCCTAAAAAAAATTCAAACCAAATAAAGTTATAGATTCCTTTTGATGATAAGTCAGCTATACAGAGGTCCCCTTTTGACCTACTGAACATGTTTCTGGCCCAAGAGTCCTTGATCTTGGGCTTTCTATACATACACATAGACTCCTTCTGATGCTTCATAAGCCATATAGATGTCCATATCTGACCTTTTGAACTTATTTGTGGTTAAAGTGTCCTAAAAAAAATTCAAACTATATAAAGTTATAGACTCCTTTTGATGATAAGTCAGCTATACAGAGGTCCCCTTTTGACCTCCTGAACATATTTCTGGCCAAAGAGTCCTCGATCTTGGGCTTTCTATACATACTCATAGACTGCTTCTGATGCTTCATAAGGCATATAAGATGTCCATATCTGACCATTTGAACTTATTTGTGGTCAAAGTGTCCTAAAATAAATTCAAACTATATAAAGTTATAGATTCCTTTTGATGATAAGTCAGCTATACAGAGATCCCCTTTTGACCTACTGAACATGTTTCTGGCCCAAGAGTCCTTGATCTTGGGCTTTCTATACATACTCATAGACTCCTTCTGATGCTTCATAAGCCATATAGATGTCCATATCTGACCTTTTGAACTTATTTGTGGTTAAAGTGTCCTAAAAAAAATTCAAACCAAATAAAGTTATAAAGTCCTTTTGATGATAAATCAGCTATAAAAAGGTCCCCTTTTGACCTCCTGAACATGTTTCTGGCCAAAGAGTCCTCAATCTTGGGCTTTCTATACATACTCATAGATTCCTTCTGATGCTTCATAAGCCATATAGGTGTCCATATCTGACCTTTTGAACTTTTTTGTGGTCAAAGTGTCCTAACATTTTTTTCAAACTATATAAAGTTATAGATTCCTTTTGATGATAAGTCAGCTATACAGAGGTCCCCTTTTGACCTCCAGAACATATTTCTGGCCAAAGAGTCCTTGATCTTGGGCTTTCTATACATACTCATAGACTCCTTCTGATGCTTCATAAGCCATATAGATGTCCATATCTGACCTTTTGAACTTATTTGTGGTCAAAGTGTCCTAAAAAAAATTCAAACCAAATAAAGTTATAAAGTCCTTTTGATGATAAATCAGCTATAAAAAGGTCCCCTTTTGACCTCCTGAACATGTTTCTGGCCAAAGAGTCCTCAATCTTGGGCTTTCTATACATACTCATAGATTCCTTCTGATGCTTCATAAGCCATATAGATGTCCATATCTGACCTTTTGAACTTATTTGTGGTCAAAGTGTCCTAACATTTTTTCAAAGTATAGAAAGTTATAGACTCCTTTTGATGATAAATCAGCTATACAGAGGTCCCCTTTTGACCTCCTGAACATATTTCTGGCCAAAGAGTCCTCGATCTTGGGCTTTCTATACATACTCATAGACTGCTTCTGATGCTTCATAAGGCATATAAGATGTCCATATCTGACCATTTGAACTTATTTGTGGTCAAAGTGTCCTAAAAAAAATTCAAAATATAAAGTTATAGATTCCTTTTGATGATAAGTCAGCTATACAGAGGTCCCCTTTTGACCTACTGAACATGTTTCTGGCCCAAGAGTCCTTGATCTTGGGCTTTCTATACATACTCATAGACTCCTTCTGATGCTTCATAAGCCATATAGATGTCTATATCTGACCTTTTGAACTTATTTGTGGTTAAAGTGTCCTAAAAAAAATTCAAACCAAATAAAGTTATAAAGTCCTTTTGATGATAAATCAGCTATAAAAAGGTCCCCTTTTGACCTCCTGAACATGTTTCTGGCCAAAGAGTCCTCAATCTTGGGCTTTCTATACATACTCATAGATTCCTTCTGATGCTTCATAAGCCATATAGATGTCCATATCTGACCTTTTGAACTTATTTGTGGTCAAAGTGTCCTAACATTTTTTCAAAGAATAGAAAGTTATAGACTCCTTTTGATGATAAATCAGCTATACGGAGGTCCCCTTTTGACCTCCTGAACATATTTCTGGCCAAAGAGTCCTCGATCTTGGGCTTTCTATACATACTCATAGACTGCTTCTGATGCTTCATAAGGCATATAAGATGTCCATATCTGACCATTTGAACTTATTTGTGGTCAAAGTGTCCTAAAAAAAATTCAAACTATATAAAGTTATAGATTCCTTTTGATGATAAGTCAGCTATACAGAGGTCCCCTTTTGACCTACTGAACATGTTTCTGGCCCAAGAGTCCTTGATCTTGGGCTTTCTATACATACTCATAGACTGCTTCTGATGCTTCATAAGCCATATAGATGTCCATATCTGACCTTTTGAACTTATTTGTGGTTAAAGTGTCCTAAAAAAAATTCAAACTATATAAAGTTATAGACTCCTTTTGATGATAAGTCAGCTATACAGAGGTCCCCTTTTGACCTCCTGAACATATTTCTGGCCAAAGAGTCCTCGATCTTGGGCTTTCTATACATACTCATAGACTGCTTCTGATGCTTCATAAGGCATATAAGATGTCCATATCTGACCATTTGAACTTATTTGTGGTCAAAGTGTCCTAAAATAAATTCAAACTATATAAAGTTATAGATTCCTTTTGATGATAAGTCAGCTATACAGAGATCCCCTTTTGACCTACTGAACATGTTTCTGGCCCAAGAGTCCTTGATCTTGGGCTTTCTATACATACTCATAGACTCCTTCTGATGCTTCATAAGCCATATAGATGTCCATATCTGACCTTTTGAACTTATTTGTGGTTAAAGTGTCCTAAAAAAAATTCAAACCAAATAAAGTTATAAAGTCCTTTTGATGATAAATCAGCTATAAAAGGGTCCCCTTTTGACCTCCTGAACATGTTTCTGGCCAAAGAGTCCTCAATCTTGGGCTTTCTATACATACTCATAGATTCCTTCTGATGCTTCATAAGCCATATAGATGTCCATATCTGACCTTTTGAACTTTTTTGTGGTCAAAGTGTCCTAACATTTTTTTCAAACTATATAAAGTTATAGATTCCTTTTGATGATAAATCAGCTATACAGAGGTCCCCTTTTGACCTCCAGAACATATTTCTGGCCAGAGTCCTCGATCTTATGCTTTCTATACATACTCATAGACTCCTTCTGGTGCTTCATAAGCCCTATAGATGTCCATATCTGACCTTTTGAACTTATTTGTGGTCAAAGTGTCCTAACATTTTTTCAAACTATATAAAGTTATAGACTCCTTTTGATGATGTCAGCTATACAGAGGGGCCCTTTTTACCTCCTGAACATATTTCTGGCCAAAGAGTCCTAAAAGATTAACACTATACATTTAGAATGATATCTTCGGATGTTATATCATCCTGACAAAAGTCCATATTTGACCTACCAAATTTTTTTCTGGCCAAGGAGTGAGTACTCGAAACTTGACCTTTCCATATATACTTGTTGACTCTTTCTGATGTTACGTCAGACATACAGAATTCCATATTTGACCCAAGGAACATATTTCTTGCCAAAGAGTCCTCGATCTTGGGCTTTCTATACATACTCATAGATTCCTTCTTGATGCTTCATAAGCCATATAGATGTCCATATCTGACCTTTTGAACTTATTTCTGGTCAAAGTGTCCTCAAAATTTTTCAAACTATATAAAGATATAGTCTCCTTCTGATAATAAATCAGCTATACAAAGGTCACCTTTTGACCTTCTGAACATATTTCTGGCCAAAGAGTTCTTGAACATAAGCCCTATAGATTGCTATACTACAGATTGACTTCTTGTGATGTTATATTAACCAGCCAGTAGTATACTTTTGACCTACTGAAAATATTTCTGGCCAGAGTCTGTGAACATTAACTCACTATACAATATAGACTGACTTCTTGCAATGCCAAACCAGGCAGGCAGTAGTCCATATTTGACCGATTGAAAAAAAATTAGACCAAAGAGTTCTCAAAAGAACAGTCATACAGAAGTCCATATTTGACCTTCTGAACATATTTCTGGCCAAAGAGTCCTTAAAGATTAACACTATACATTCAGATTGATATCTTCGGATGTTATATCATCATGACAAAAGTCCATATTTGACATACTGAATTTTTTTCTGGTCAAAGAGTCTAAACTTGACCATTCTATATATACTCATTGACTCTTTCTGATTCTTCATTAGCTATATAGATGTCCATATCTGGCGAATTGAAAATATTTTTGGCAAATTAACTTACACAAATTAACCTCACAAATTAACTTACTAAATACTCATAGACTTCTTCTGATGATACATCACTTTAACAGGTATGTGACCCTCTGAATATATTTTTGGCAAAAGAATCATTGAACATTAACTATCTATACATATTGACTCAAGAGTCAAAATTTGACCTCTTTTGGTCTGATTTATCATCAGACGGAGTCTATAATTTTACATAGTTTAAAAACTTTTGAGGAACCTTTGACCAGAAATAATAATAGGTCATAAATATGGACATAAATATGGCTTATGAAGAATCAGAAGAAGACTATGAGTATGTATAGAAAGTTCAAGATTGGCCACAAATATGTCCCTTGGGTCAATTATAGACTTCTTTATGGCTGATGTAACATCAGATGGAGTAATGTATAGAAAGAAACAGCATAAGGAGTCAATGAGCATGTATAGAATGTTCAAGATCGAGGACTCTTTTACTAGAAATATGTTCAGTAGGTCAGTTATGAACAATTGTCTGGCTGATGAAACATCAGAAGGAGTCAATGAGCTTGTAAAGAAAGTTCAAAATCGAGGACTCTTTTACCAGAAATATTTTCAGTAGGTAAATTATGGAGTACTCTCTGGCTGATGAAGCACTAAAAGGAGTCAATGAGCATGTATAGAAAGTTCAAGTACATAGACTCGTTGGCCAGAAAAAAAAAAAAAAAATGTCATTATGGACAGTTGTCTGACCGATGTACTATCTGAAGGAGTCTATAAGTGTGAATAGAAAGTTCAAGATCAAGGACTCTTCAGTCAGAAATATGTTCAACATGTTAAATCTGAACTACTTTATGGCTAAAGAAACAAAATAAGGCGTCACTGAGAATGTATAGAAAGTTCAAAATCGAGGACTCTTTTACCAGAAATATTTTCAGTAGGTAAATTATGGAGTACTCTCTGGCTGATGAAGCACTAAAAGGAGTCAATGAGCATGTATAGAAAGTTCAAGTACATAGACTCGTTGGCCAGAAAAAAAAAGAAAAAAAATGTCATTACGGACAGTTGTCTGACCGATGTACTATCTGAAGGAGTCTATAAGTGTGAAGAGAAAGTTCAAGATCAAGGACTCTTCAGTCAGAAATATGTTCAACATGTTAAATCTGAACTACTTTATGGCTAAAGAAACAAAATAAGGCGTCACTGAGAATGTATAGAAAGTTCAAAATCGAGGACTCTTTTACCAGAAATATTTTCAGTAGGTCCATTATTGACTACTGTCTGGCTGATGAAACACTAAAAGGAGTCAATTAGCATGTACAAAATTTTCAAGTCAGAAATATGTTCAACATGTCAAATCTGGACTTCTGTATGGCTAAAGAAACAAAATAAGGCATCACTGAGAATGTATAGAAAGTTCAAGATCGAGAACTCTTTTACTTCAATAGTCAATATCTACAATTGTCTGGCCGATGTACTATCTGAAAGAGTCTATAAGTATGAATAGAAAGTTCAAGATCGAGGAATCTTCGGTCAGAAATATGTTCATTATGTCAAATCAGAACTACTGCATGGCTGATGAAACACCAGAAAGAGTCTATGAGTATGTTTAAAAGGTTCAAGATCGAGGACTCTTTTGCCAGAAATATGTTTAGTGGGTCAAATATGGACTGCTGTCTGGCTGATGAATCAGAAGTCAATGAAGATTGAGGAAGAAGATTATGAATAGAAAGTTCAAGTTCAAAGACTCTTCAGGTAGAAATATGTTCAGTGGGTCAATTATCTATATGGAGTCACTGAGAATCTATAGAAAGTTCAAGACAGAGGACTCTTTTACTATAAATATGTTCAGATGGTCAATTATGGACTATTGTTTGCTTGTGAAACATCAGAAGGAGTCAATGAGCCTATATAGAAAGTTCAAGTTCAAGACTCTTCGGGCAGCAATATGTTCAGTAGGTCAATTATGGACTAATGTCTGGCTGATGAAACACTAAAAGGAGTCAATTAGCATGTACAGAATGTTCAAGTTCATGGACTTGTTGGCCAGAAATATGTTTAATAATTAATATGGACAATTGTCTGTCCGATGTACTTTCTGAAAGAGTCTATAATTATGAATAGAAAGTTCAAGATCAAAGACTCTTTGGTCAGAAATATGTTCAACATGTCAAATCTGGACTTCTGTATGGCTGAAGAAACATCAGAAGTAAATGATTATGTATAGAAAGTTCAAGTTCATAGACTCTTCGGGCAGAAAAATGTTCAGTAGGTCAATTGTGGACAATTATCTGGCTGATGAAACATCAGGAGTATGTATAGAAAGAATAAGATCAAGGTCTCTTTTGCCAGAAATATGTTCAGTAGGTCAATAATTAACTTCTGTCTCAATGATGAAACATCAGAACAAGCCAATGATTATGTATAAGAACGATCAAGATCGAGGACACTTTGGTTATAGAAATGTTCAATAGGTCAAATTTGAACTATACTGTATGGCTGATGAAACATCAGAAGGATTGTAAGAGCAAATAGTCTAGAAATTTAAAGTTCAAGGTCTCATGTCTAGAAAAATGTTCAAAATATAAAATTTGAACTACTGTTCAAATACATTGGATAGCAGATCGGATAGAAGATACATAAATTAACAAGTCTACAAGAATGTTTAGAAAGTTCAAGATCGAGGACTCTATGGTCAGAAATATATTTAATGGGTCAAGTATGGACATCTTTCAGGCTGATGAAACATCGGAAGCTGTCAATGAGCATGTACAGAAAGGTCACGATCAGGGACTCATTGACCAGAAATATGTTAGTAGGTTAAATATGGACTTTTGTATGGCTAATGTATTATTAAGAGAAGTCAATAAGCAGAGAAAGTTAATGTTCAAAGACTCTTTGGCCAAAAATGTGTTCCGTAGTTCAAATAGGAACCTCTGTATGGCTGAATTAACATAATAAGAAACCCTTTGAGGACCATTTGACCAGAAATAAGTTTAATAGGTCAAATATGGAATTCTATATGTGGCTTATGAACCATCAGAAGGAATCTAGGAGTTAGAATGCAAAGTTCAAGATTGAGGACTCTTTTTTATCAGAAGGAGTCAATAACTTTATATAGTTTGAAAAATTTTGAGGACACTTTGACCACAAATAAGTTCAAAATGTCAGATATGGACATCTATATGGCTTATGCAGCATCAGAAAGAGTCTATGAGTATGTATAGAAAGCCCAAGATCGAGGACTCTTTGGCAAGAAATATGTTCCTTGGGTCAAAAATGGAATTCTGTATGTCTGACATAACATCAGAAAGAGTCAACAATATGGAAAGGTCAAGTTTCGAGTACTCACTCCTTGGCCAGAAAAAAATTCGGTAGGTCAAATATGGACTTTTGATAGGATGTTATAACATCCGAGGATATCAGTCTGAATGTATAGTGTTAATCTTTTAGGACTCTTTGGCCAGAAACATGTTCAGGAGGTCAAAAGGGGACCTCTGTATAGCTGACTTATCATCAAAAGGAGTCTATAACTTTCCATAGTTTGAAAAATTTTGAGGACACTTTGACCACAAATAAGTTCAAAAAGTCAGATATGGACATCATATGACTTATGAAGCATCAGAAGGAGTCTATGAATATGTATAGAAAGCCCAAGATCGAGGACTCTTTGGCCAGAAATATGTTCTGGATGTCAAAAGGGGTCCTCTGTATAGCTGATTTATCATCAAAAGGAGTCTATAACTTTCTATAGTTTGAAAAAATGTTAGGACACTTTGACCACAAATAAGTTCAAAAGGTCAGATATGGACATCTATATGGCTTATGAAGCATCAGGAGTCTATGAGTATGTATAGAAAGCCCAAGATCAAGGACTCTTTGGCCAGAAAGATGTTCAGGAGGTCAAAAGGGGACCTCTGTATAGCTGATTTATCATCAAAAGGAGTCTATAACTTTATATAGTTTGAATTTTTTTAGGACACTTTGACCACAAATAAGTTCAAAAGGTCAGATATGGACATCTATATGGCTTATGAAGCATCAGAAGGAGTCTATGAGTATGTATAGAAAGCCCAAGATCGAGGACTCTTTGGCCAGAATTATGTTCATGAGGTCAAAAGGGGCCCTCTGTATAGCTGATTTATCTTTAAAAGGAGTCTATAACTTTATATAGTTTGAAAATTTTTGGACACTTTGACCACAAATAAGTTCAAAATGTCAGATATGGAAATCTATATGGCTTATGAAGCATCAGAAGGAGTCTATGAGTATGTATAGAAAGCCCAAGATCGAGGACTCTTTGGCCAGAATTATGTTCATGAGGTCAAAAGGGGCCCTCTTGTATAGCTGATTTATCATCAAAAGGAGTCTATAACTTTCTATAGTTTGAAAAATTTTGAGGACACTTTGACCACAAATAAGTTCAAAAGGTCAGATATGGACATATATGGCTTATGAAGCACCAGAAGGAGTCTATGAGTATGTATAGAAAGCATAAGATCAAGGACTCTTTGGCCAGAAATATGTTCTGGAGGTCAAAAGGTGTATAGCTGTATAGCTGATTTATCATCAAAAGGAGTCTATAACTTTATTTGGTTTGAAAATGTTTTAGGACACTTTGACCACAAATGAGTTCAAAAGGTCAGATATGGACATCTATATGGCTTATGAAGCATCAGAAGAAGTTGGACTATGAGTATTTATTGAAAGCCCAAGATTGAGGACTCTTTTGCCAAAAATATGTTCAATCAGTCTAATATGGACTACTGTCTGGCTTATATAACATCACAAGAAGTCAGTCTTGTATGTTTTGTAAGTTAATGTTCAAGGACTCTTTATCCAGAAATGTGTTCTCAGTAGGTCAAAAATGGACTTCTGTATGGCTGATGTAACATCAGAAAGATTCTACGAGAATGTATAGAAAGTTTAAGATCGATTACACTTGGGTCAGAAATATGTGCAATATATGAAATATGTTTGACCAAACATGGACTACTGTCTTGCTAATACAACATCACAAGAAGTCAGTAAGAAGTCAGTAAGAACTCTTTGGACAGAAAATATGTCTGTAGGTCAAAGAGGGACCTCTGTAGGCCTGATTTGGCATTGCACAATAACTAACATATTCATTTTTTCTTTTAAGGGAAATTATTGCATTTACCTCTTGCGTTACAATGCATAGAATAAACTACTTCATACCTCATGTGCAATGAAAACATAACATGAGTGTTGCATTGCACAAACGATCTAAGAATTAGCGTTGAATAATAATGTATTATTATTATATCAAACTATATCAGTTAGATCTTTTATGCAGTGGAATGTAACTCCAAAAATGGTATCTCTTCAATGCATAAAGAAGCATGAGATAGTTATTGTATGTTTGTGATGCACTCATAGCTTATATGTTATTCTTCAATGCACAACGTTAGATCGTTTGTGCAATGCAATGCAACAACACACATGTTATCTCTTTAATGAACATGGGAAAGATTTAGTTCTGGTGTGCAATGCAATGCGAAAAGTGCATAACCTATATTTTATTCTTCAGTGCACAACGTTAAATCGTTAGTGCAATGCAATGCAACAACACACATACCATCTATTTAATGAATATGGGAATGATTTAGTTCTGGTGTGCAAATGCAATGCGAAAAGTGCATAACCTATATGTTATTCTTCAGTGCACAACGTTACATCGCTAGTGCAATGCAATGCAACAACACACGTTATCTCTTTAATGAACATGAGAATGATTTAGTTCTGGTGTGCAATGCAATGCAATGCAAAAAGTGCATAACCTATATGTTATTCTTCAGTGCACAACGTTAGATCGTTAGTTCAAAGCAATGCAAATCAATGCAATGCAATGCAAAGCAGTGCAAAGCATTGCAAATCAATGCAATTACAATGCAATTCAACAACACACGTTATGTCTTTAATGAACATGGGAATGATTTAGTTCTGGTGATGCAATGCAATGCAATGCAAAAAGTGCATAACCTATATGTTATTCTTCAGTGCACAACGTTAGATCGTTAGTGCAATGCAATGCAATGCAGTGCAAAGCAATGGAAATCAATGCAATGCAATACAATGCAATGCAACAACACACATTAATCTCTTTAATGAACATGGGAATGATTTTGTTCTGGTGTGCAATGCAATGCAATGCAAAAAGTGCATAACCTATATGTTATTCTTCAGTGCACAACGTTGCATCGCTAGTGCAAAGCAATGCAATGCAATGCAACAACACACATATCATCTCTTTAAAGAACATGGGAATGATTTAGTTCTGGTGTGCAAATGCAATGCGAAAAGTGCATAACCTCTATGTTATTCTTCAGTGCACAACGTTAGATCGTTGGTGCAATGCAATGCAACAACACACATACCATCTCTTTAATGAACATGGGAATGGTTAAGTTCTAGTGTGCAATGCAATGCAATGCAAAAAGTGCATAACCTATATGTTATTCTTCAGTGCACAACGTTACATCGCTAGTGCAATGCAATGCAGTGCAAAGCAATGCAAATCAATGCAATGCAATGCAAAGCAGTGCAAAGCATTGCAAATCAATGCAATTACAATGCAATGCAACAACACACGTTATGTCTTTAATCAACATGGGAATGAGGTAGTTCTGGTGTGCAATGCAATGCGAAAAGTGCATAACCTATATGTTATTATTCAGTGCACAACCTTAGATCGTTAGTGCAATGCAACAACACACGTTATGTCTTTAAACAACATGGGAATGATTTAGTTCTGGTGTGCAATGCAATGCAGTGCAAAAAGTGCAGTGCAAAGCAATGCAATGCAATGCAATGCAACAACACACGTTATGTTTTTAATGAACATGGGAATGATTTAGTTCTGGTATGCAATGCAGTGCAAAAAGTGCATACCTATATGTTTATTCTTCAGTGCACAACGTTAGATCGTTAGTGCAATGCAATTCAATGCAATGCAATGCAATGCAATGCAACAACACACATATCATCTCTATAATGAACTTGGGAATGATTTTGTTCTGGTGTGCAATGCAATGAAATGCAATAAGTGCATAACCTATATGTTATTCTTCAGTGCACAAAGTTAGAACGTTATGCAATGCAGTGCAAAGCATTGCAAATCAATGCACACACGTTATGTTTTTAATCAACATGGGAATGAGGTATTTCTGGTGTGCAGTGCAATGCAGTGCAAAAAGTGCATAACATATGTTATTCTTCAGTGCACAACGTTAGATCGTTAGTGCAATGCAATGCAAAGCAGTGCAAAGCAATGCAATACAATGCAATGCAACAACACACATTATCTCTTTAATGAACATGGGAATGATTTAGTTATGGTGTGCAATGCAATGCAATGCGAAAAGTGCATAACATATGTTATTCTTCAGTGCACAAAGTTAGATCGTTAGTGCAATGCAATGCAATGCAATGTAATGCAATGCAATGTAATGCAATGCAATGCAATGCAATGCAATGCAATGCAATGCAATGCAATGCAATGCAACAACCCACATATCATCTCTATAATGAACTTGGGAATGATT
Organism: Abramis brama; assembly: GCF_963993115.1. Classification (NCBI taxonomy): domain Eukaryota; kingdom Metazoa; phylum Chordata; class Actinopteri; order Cypriniformes; family Leuciscidae; genus Abramis; species Abramis brama. The sequence goes on from NC_139977.1 coordinate 9,374,265, forward strand.
AGATAGATGATAACGTTAGATCGTTTGTGCAATGCAATGGAATGCAAAAACACACGTTATCTCTTTAATGAACATGAGAATGATTTAGTTCTGGTGTGCAATGGCAATGCAATGCGAAAAGTGCAAAACCTATATGTTATTCTTCAGTGCACAACGTTAGATCGTTAGTGCAATGCAATGCAATTTAATTCAATGCAATGCAATGCAACAACACACATATCATCTCTATAATGAACTTGGGAATGATTATGTTCTGGTGTGCAATGCAATGCGAAAAGAGCATAACCTATATGTTATTCTTCAGTGCACAACGTTAGATCGTTTGTGCAATGCAATGCAATGGAACAACACACGTTATGTCTTTAATCAACATGGGAATGAGGTAGTTAGTTGTACAGTGCAATGCTAAAAGTGCATAACCTATATGTTATTCTTCAGTGCACAACGTTAGATCGTTAGTGCAATGCAATTCAATGCAATGCAATGCATCAACACACATATCATCTCTATAATGAACATGGGTATGATTTAGTTCTGGTGTGCAATGCAATGCAATGCGAAATATGCATAACCTATAAGTTATTCTTCAGTGCACAACGTTTGATCGTTAGTGCAATGTAATGCAATGCAAAGCAAAGCAATGCAATGCAATGCAATGCAATGCAATGCAATGCAATGCAATGCATCAACACACATATCATCTCTATAATGAACATGGGAATGATTTTGTTCTGGTGTGCAATGCAATGCAAATGCGAAAAGTGCATAACCTATATGCATAACCTATATGAGAACTACCTCATTCCCATGTTGATTAAAGACATAACGTGTGTTGTTGCATTGCATTGTATTGCATTGCATTGCATTGCATTGCACTAACGATCTAACGTTGTGCTCTGAAGAATAACATATAGGTTATGCACTTTTTGCATTGCATTGCATTGCACACCAGAAATACCTCATTCCCATGTTAATTAACGACATAACGTTTGTTGTTACATTGCATTGCATTGCATTGCATTGGTTTGCATTGCACTAACGATCTAACGTTGTGCACTGAAGAAAACATATAGGTTATGCACATTTTGCATTGCATGGCATTGCACACCAGAACTAAATCATTCCCATGTTGATTAAAGACATAACGTGTGTTGTTGCATTGCATTGTATTGCATTGCATTGCTTTGCACTGCATTGCATTGCACTAACGATCTAACGTTGTGCACTGAAGAATAACATATGCACTTTTCGCATTGCATTGCACACCAGAACTAACTCAATCCCATGTTAGAAACAGAGATAACATATGTGTTGTTGCTTTGCACAAACTATCTAATTGTGAATTGTGTGAACTAATTGTGCATTGAAGAATAACTAGTAATAATAATAATAACAACTATAGTCTGTGCACTACTTGCATTGCATTGCACAACAGAACTAACTCAATCCCATGTTCATTAAAGAGATAACGTGTGTTGTTGCATTGCATTGGATTACATTGCATTGCACACACGATCTAACGTTGTGTATTGAAGAATAACATAGGCTATGCACTTCTTGCATTGCATTGCACTAACGATCTAACTTTGTGCACTGAAGAATAACATAAGTTATGCACTTTTCGCATTGCATTGCATTGCACACCAGAACTAACTCAATCCCGTTCATTCAAGACATATGTGTGTTGCATTGCATTGCATTGCATTGTTAGATCGTTAGTGCAATGCAATGCAATGCAATGTAGTGCAAAGCAATGCAAATCAATGCAAATCAATGCAATGCCATGCAAAGCAGTGCAATTGCAATGCAATGCAACAACACACGTTATGTCTTTAATGAACATGGGAATGATTTAGTTCTGGTGTGCAATGCAATGCGAAAAGAGCATAACCTATATGTTATTCTTCAGTGCACAACGTTAGATCGTTAGTGCAATGCAATGCAATGTAATGCAATGCAGTGCAAAGCAATGCAAATCAATGCAATACAATGCAATGCAACAACACACGTTATGTCTTTAATCAACATGGGAAAGAGGTAGTTCTGGTGTGCAATGCAATGTAAAAAGTGCATAACCTATATGTTATTCTTCAGTGCACAACGTTAGATCGTTAGTGCAATGCAATGCAATGCAATGCAGTGCAAAGCAATGCAAATCAATATAATGCAATACAATGCAATGCAAAAACCCTCGTCATGTCTTTAATCAACATGAGGTAGTTCTGGTGTGCAATGCAATGCAATGCGAAAAGTGCATAACCTATATGTTATTCTTCAGTGCACAACGTTAGATCGTTTGTGCGTTGCAATGCAATGCAATGCACCAACAAACGTTATCTCTTTAATGAACATGGGAATGATTTAGTTCTGGTGTGCAATGCAATGAAATGCAATAAGTGCATAACCTATATGTTATTCTTCAGTGCACAACGTTAGATCGTTAGTGCAATGCAATGCAATGCAAAGCAACAACACACATTATCTCTTTAATGAACATGGGAATGATTTAGTTCTGGTATGCAATGCAATGCAATGCGAAAAGTGCATATATGTTATTCTTCAGTGCACAACGTTAGATCGTTAGTGCAATGCAATGCAATGCAATGCAGTGCAAAGCAATGCAAATCAATATAATGCAATACAATGCAATGCAAAAACCCTCGTCATGTCTTTAATCAACATGAGGTAGTTCTGGTGTGCAATGCAATGCAATGCGAAAAGTGCATAACCTATATGTTATTCTTCAGTGCACAACGTTAGATCGTTTGTGCGTTGCAATGCAATGCAATGCACCAACAAACGTTATCTCTTTAATGAACATGGGAATGATTTAGTTCTGGTGTGCAATGCAATGAAATGCAATAAGTGCATAACCTATATGTTATTCTTCAGTGCACAACGTTAGATCGTTAGTGCAATGCAATGCAATGCAAAGCAACAACACACATTATCTCTTTAATGAACATGGGAATGATTTAGTTCTGGTATGCAATGCAATGCAATGCGAAAAGTGCATATATGTTATTCTTCAGTGCACAACGTTAGATCGTTAGTGCAATGCAATGCAATGCAGTTGCAAAGCAATGGAAATAAATGTAATGCAATGCAATGCAATGCAACAACACACGTTATGTCTTTAATGAACATGGAAACGATTTAGTTCTGGTGTGCAATGCAATGCAATGCAATGCAAAAAGTGCATAACCTATATGTTTTTCTTCAGTGCACAACGTTAGATCGTTAGTGCAATGCAATGCAATGCAGTTGCAAAGCAATGGAAATCAATGTAATGCAATGCAATGCAAAGCAAAGCAATGCAATGCAATGCAATGCAACTACACACATATCATCTCTATAATGAACATGGGAATGATTTTGTTCTGTATGCAATACAATGCAATGCGAATTATGCATCTCCTATAAGTTATTCTTCAGTGCACAACGTTAGATGTTTGTGCAATGCAATTGCAACAACACATATGTTATCTCTTTAATGACCATGGGAATGAGTTAGTTCTGGTGTGCAATGCAATGCGAAAAGTGCATAACATATGTTATTCTTCAGTGCACAAAGTTAGATCGTTAGTGCAATGCAATGCAATGTAATGCAATGCAATGCAATGCAATGCAATGCAATGCAATGCAATGCAGTGAAAAGCAATGCAAATCAATGCAATGCAACAACACACATTATCTCTTTAATGAACATGGGAATGATTTAGTTCTGTTGTGCAATGCAATGCAATGCAAAAAGTGCATAACCTATATGTTTTTCTTCAGTGCACAACGTTAGATCGTTAGTGCAATGCAATCCAATGCAAAGCAACAACACACATTATCTCTTTAATGAACATGGGAATGATTTAGTTCTGGTGTGCAATGCAATGCAATGCAACAACACACGTTATCTCTTTAATGAACATGGGAATGATTTAGTTCTGGTATGCAATGCAATGCGAAAAGTGCATATATGTTATTCTTCAGTGCACAACGTTAGATCGTTAGTGCAATGCAATGCAATGCAATGCAATGCAATGCAGTGCAAAGCAATGGAAATCAATGTAATGCAATGCAATGCATTGCAATGCAATGCAATGCAATGCAATGCAACAACACACGTTATGTCTTTAATGAACATGGAAATGATTTAGTTCTGGTGTGCAATGCAATGCAATGCAAAAAGTGCATAACCTATATGTTTTTCTTCAGTGCACAACGTTAGATCGTTAGTGCAATGTAATGCAATGCAATGCAATGCAATGCAATGCAGTGCAAAGCAATGGAAATCAATGTAATGCAATGCAATGCATTGCAAAGCAAAGCAATGCAATGCAATGCAATGCAACTACACACATATCATCTCTATAATGAACATGGGAATGATTTTGTTCTGTATGCAATACAATGCAATGCGAATTATGCATCTCCTATAAGTTATTCTTCAGTGCACAACGTTAGATCGTTTGTGCAATGCAATGCAATGCAATGCAGTGCAAAGCAATGGAAATCAATGTAATGCAATGCAATGCATTGCAATGCAATGCAATGCAATGCAATGCAATGCAATGCAATGCAACAACACACGTTATGTCTTTAAAGAACATGGAAACGATTTAGTTCTGGTGTGCAATGCAATGCAATGCAATGCAAAAAGTGCATAACCTATATGTTTTTCTTCAGTGCACAACGTTAGATCGTTAGTGCAATGTAATGCAATGCAATGCAATGCAAAGCAAAGCAATGCAATGCAATGCAATGCAATGCAATGCAATGCAACTACACACATATCATCATCTCTATAATGAACATGGGAATGATTTTGTTCTGTATGCAATACAATGCAATGCGAATTATGCATCTCCTATAAGTTATTCTTCAGTGCACAACGTTAGATCGTTTGTGCATTGCAATTGCAACAACACATATGTTATCTCTTTAATGACCATGGGAATGAGTTAGTTCTGGTGTGCAATGCAATGCGAAAAGTGCATAACATATGTTATTCTTCAGTGCACAAAGTTAAATCGTTTGTGCAATGCAATGCAATACAATGTAATGCAATGCAATGCAATGCAATGCAGTGAAAAGCAATGCAAATCAATGCAATGCAACAACACACATTATCTCTTTAATGAACATGGGAATGATTTAGTTCTGGTGTGCAATGCAATGCAATGCAACAACACACGTTATCTCTTTAATGAACATGGGAATGATTTAGTTCTGGTATGCAATGCAATGCAATGCGAAAAGTGCATATATGTTATTCTTCAGTGCACAACGTTAGATCGTTAGTGCAATGCAATGCAATGCAATGCAATGCAGTGCAAAGCAATGGAAATCAATGTAATGCAATGCAATGCAACAACACACGTTATGTCTTTAATGAACATGGAAATGATTTAGTTCTGGTGTGCAATGCAATGCAATGCAAAAAGTGCATAACCTATATGTTTTTCTTCAGTGCACAACGTTAGATCGTTAGTGCAATGTAATGCAATGCAATGCAATGCAATGCAATGCAAAGCAAAGCAATGCAATGCAATGCAATGCAATGCAACCACACACATATCATCTCTATAATGAACATGGGAATGATTTTGTTCTGTATGCAATACAATGCAATGCGAATTATGCATCTCCTATAAGTTATTCTTCAGATCGTTTGTGCAATGCAATTGCAACAACACATATGTTATCTCTTTAATGACCATGGGAATGAGTTAGTTCTGGTGTGCAATGCAATGCGAAAAGTGCATAACATATGTTATTCTTCAGTGCACAAAGTTAGATCGTTAGTGCAATGCAATGCAATGCAATGTAATGCAATGCAATGCAATGCAATGCAATGCAGTGCAAAGCAATGCAAATCAATGCAATGCAACAACACACATTATCTCTTTAATGAACATGGGAATGATTTAGTTCTGTTGTGCAATGCAATGCAATGCAAAAAGTGCATAACCTATATGTTTTTCTTCAGTGCACAACGTTAGATCGTTTGTGCAATGAAATGTAATGCAAAAACACACGTTATCTCTTTAATGAACATGAGAATGATTTAGTTCTTGTGTGCAATGGCAATGCAATGCAAAAAGTGCATAACCTATATGTTATTCTTCAGCGCACAACGTTAGATCGTTAGTGCAATGCAATGCAATGCAATTCAATGCAATGCAATGCAATGCAATGCAATGCAACAACACACATATCATCTCTATAATGAACTTGGGAATGATTATGTTCTGGTGTGCAATGCAATGCGAAAAGAGCATAACCTATATGTTATTCTTCAGTGCACAACGTTAGATCGTTTGTGCAATGCAATGCACCAACAAACGTAATCTCTTTAATGAACATGGGAATGATTTAGTTCTGGTGTGCAATGCAATGAAATGCAAAAAGTGCATAACCTATATGTTATTCTTCAGTGCACAAAGTTAGATCGTTAGTGCAATGTAATGCAATGCAATGCAAAGCAAAGCAAAGCAAAGGAAAGCAATGCAATGCAATGCAATGCAACTACACACATATCATCCCTATAATGAACATGGGAATGATTTTGTTCTGTATGCAATACAATGCAATGCGAATTATGCATCTCCTATAAGTTATTCTTCAGATCGTTTGTGCAATGCAATTGCAACAACACATATGTTATCTCTTTAATGACCATGGGAATGAGTTAGTTCTGGTGTGCAATGCAATGCGAAAAGTGCATAACATATGTTATTCTTCAGTGCACAAAGTTAGATCGTTAGTGCAATGCAATGCAATGCAATGCAATGTAATGCAATGCAATGCAGTGCAAAGCAATGCAAATCAATGCAATGCAACAACACACATTATCTCTTTAATGAACATGGGAATGATTTAGTTCTGTTGTGCAATGCAATGCAATGCAAAAAGTGCATAACCTATATGTTTTTCTTCAGTGCACAACGTTAGATCGTTTGTGCAATGCAATGCAATGCAAAAACACACGTTATCTCTTTAATGAACATGAGAATGATTTAGTTCTTGTGTGCAATGGCAATGCAATGCAAAAAGTGCATAACCTATATGTTATTCTTCAGCGCACAACGTTAGATCGTTAGTGCAATGCAATGCAATGCAATGTAATGCAATGCAATGCAATGCAACAACACACATATCATCTCTATAATGAACTTGGGAATGATTATGTTCTGGTGTGCAATGCAATGCGAAAAGAGCATAACCTATATGTTATTCTTCAGTGCACAACGTTAGATCGTTTGTGCAATGCAATGCACCAACAAACGTAATCTCTTTAATGAACATGGGAATGATTTAGTTCTGGTGTGCAATGCAATGCAATGCAAAAAGTGCATAACCTATATGTTTTTCTTCAGTGCACAACGTTAGATCGTTAGTGCAATGCAATGCAATGCAAAGCAACAACACACATTATCTCTTTAATGAACATGGGAATGATTTAGTTCTGGTGTGCAATGCAATGCAATGCAACAACACACGTTATCTCTTTAATGAACATGGGAATGATTTAGTTCTGGTATGCAATGCAATGCGAAAAGTGCATATATGTTATTCTTCAGTGCACAACGTTAGATCGTTAGTGCAATGCAATGCAATGCAATGCAATGCAATGCAATACAGTGCAAAGCAATGGAAATCAATGTAATGCAATGCAATGCATTGCAATGCAATGCAATGCAACAACACACGTTATGTCTTTAATGAACATGGAAATGATTTAGTTCTGGTGTGCAATGCAATGCAATGCAAAAAGTGCATAACCAATATGTTTTTCTTCAGTGCACAACGTTAGATCGTTAGTGCAATGTAATGCAATGCAATGCAATGCAATGCAGTGCAAAGCAATGGAAATCAATGTAATGCAATGCAATGCATTGCAAAGCAAAGCAATGCAATGCAATGCAACTACACACATATCATCTCTATAATGAACATGGGAATGATTTTGTTCTGTATGCAATACAATGCAATGCGAATTATGCATCTCCTATAAGTTATTCTTCAGATCGTTTGTGCAATGCAATTGCAACAACACATATGTTATCTCTTTAATGACCATGGGAATGAGTTAGTTCTGGTGTGCAATGCAATGCGAAAAGTGCATAACATATGTTATTCTTCAGTGCACAAAGTTAGATCGTTAGTGCAATGCAATGCAATGCAATGCAATGTAATGCAATGCAATGCAGTGCAAAGCAATGCAAATCAATGCAATGCAACAACACACATTATCTCTTTAATGAACATGGGAATGATTTAGTTCTGTTGTGCAATGCAATGCAATGCAAAAAGTGCATAACCTATATGTTTTTCTTCAGTGCACAACGTTAGATCGTTTGTGCAATGCAATGCAATGCAAAAACACACGTTATCTCTTTAATGAACATGAGAATGATTTAGTTCTTGTGTGCAATGGCAATGCAATGCAAAAAGTGCATAACCTATATGTTATTCTTCAGCGCACAACGTTAGATCGTTAGTGCAATGCAATGCAATGCAATGCAATGCAATGCAATGCAATGCAATGCAACAACACACATATCATCTCTATAATGAACTTGGGAATGATTATGTTCTGGTGTGCAATGCAATGCGAAAAGAGCATAACCTATATGTTATTCTTCAGTGCACAACGTTAGATCGTTTGTGCAATGCAATGCACCAACAAACGTAATCTCTTTAATGAACATGGGAATGATTTAGTTCTGGTGTGCAATGCAATGCAATGCAAAAAGTGCATAACCTATATGTTTTTCTTCAGTGCACAACGTTAGATCGTTAGTGCAATGCAATGCAATGCAAAGCAACAACACACATTATCTCTTTAATGAACATGGGAATGATTTAGTTCTGGTGTGCAATGCAATGCAATGCAACAACACACGTTATCTCTTTAATGAACATGGGAATGATTTAGTTCTGGTATGCAATGCAATGCGAAAAGTGCATATATGTTATTCTTCAGTGCACAACGTTAGATCGTTAGTGCTATGTAATGCAATGCAATGCAATGCAATGCAGTGCAAAGCAATGGAAATCAATGTAATGCAATGCAATGCATTGCAAAGCAAAGCAATGCAATGCAATGCAACTACACACATATCATCTCTATAATGAACATGGGAATGATTTTGTTCTGTATGCAATACAATGCAATGCGAATTATGCATCTCCTATAAGTTATTCTTCAGATCGTTTGTGCAATGCAATTGCAACAACACATATGTTATCTCTTTAATGACCATGGGAATGAGTTAGTTCTTGTGTGCAATGCAATGCGAAAAGTGCATAACATATGTTATTCTTCAGTGCACAAAGTTAGATCGTTAGTGCAATGCAATGCAATGCAATGTAATGCAATGCAATGCAATGCAATGCAATGCAATGCAGTGCAAAGCAATGCAAATCAATGCAATGCAACAACACACATTATCTCTTTAATGAACATGGGAATGATTTAGTTCTGTTGTGCAATGCAATGCAATGCAAAAAGTGCATAACCTATATGTTTTTCTTCAGTGCACAACGTTAGATCGTTTGTGCAATGCAGTGCAATGCAGTGCAATGCAATGCAATGCAGTGCAAAGCAATGGAAATCAATGCAATGCAATGCAATGCAATGCAATGCAATGCAACAACACACGTTATGTCTTTAATGAACATGGAAACGATTTAGTTCTGGTGTGCAATGCAATGCAATGCAAAAAGTGCATAACCTATATGTTTTTCTTCAGTGCACAACGTTAGATCGTTAGTGCAATGTAATGCAATGCAATGCAAAGCAAAGCAATGCAATGCAATGCAATGCAATGCAATGCAACTACACACATATCATCATCTCTATAATGAACATGGGAATGATTTTGTTCTGTATGCAATACAATGCAATGCGAATTATGCATCTCCTATAAGTTATTCTTCAGTGCACAACGTTAGATCGTTTGTGCATTGCAATTGCAACAACACATATGTTATCTCTTTAATGACCATGGGAATGAGTTAGTTCTGGTGTGCAATGCAATGCGAAAAGTGCATAACATATGTTATTCTTCAGTGCACAAAGTTAGATCGTTTGTGCAATGCAATGCAATGCAGTGAAAAGCAATGCAAATCAATGCAATGCAACAACACACATTATCTCTTTAATGAACATGGGAATGATTTAGTTCTGGTGTGCAATGCAATGCAATGCAACAACACACGTTATCTCTTTAATGAACATGGGAATGATTTAGTTCTGGTATGCAATGCAATGCAATGCGAAAAGTGCATATATGTTATTCTTCAGTGCACAACGTTAGATCGTTAGTGCAATGCAATGCAATGCAATGCAATGCAATGCAGTGCAAAGCAATGGAAATCAATGCAATGCAATGCAATGCAACAACAAACGTAATCTCTTTAATGAACATGGGAATGATTTAGTTCTGGTGTGCAATGCAATGAAATGCAAAAAGTGCATAACCTATATGTTATTCTTCAGTGCACAAAGTTAGATCGTTAGTGCAATGTAATGCAATGCAATGCAATGCAAAGCAAAGCAATGCAATGCAATGCAACTACACACATATCATCTCTATAATGAACATGGGAATGATTTTGTTCTGTATGCAATACAATGCAATGCGAATTATGCATCTCCTATAAGTTATTCTTCAGATCGTTTGTGCAATGCAATTGCAACAACACATATGTTATCTCTTTAATGACCATGGGAATGAGTTAGTTCTGGTGTGCAATGCAATGCGAAAAGTGCATAACATATGTTATTCTTCAGTGCACAAAGTTAGATCGTTAGTGCAATGCAATGCAATGCAATGTAATGCAATGCAATGCAATGCAATGCAGTGCAAAGCAATGCAAATCAATGCAATGCAACAACACACATTATCTCTTTAATGAACATGGGAATGATTTAGTTCTGTTGTGCAATGCAATGCAATGCAAAAAGTGCATAACCTATATGTTTTTCTTCAGTGCACAACGTTAGATCGTTTGTGCAATGCAATGCAATGCAAAAACACACGTTATCTCTTTAATGAACATGAGAATGATTTAGTTCTTGTGTGCAATGGCAATGCAATGCAAAAAGTGCATAACCTATATGTTATTCTTCAGCGCACAACGTTAGATCGTTAGTGCAATGCAATGCAATGCAATGCAATTCAATGCAATGCAATTCAATGCAATGCAATGCAATGCAATGCAATGCAACAACACACATATCATCTCTATAATGAACTTGGGAATGATTATGTTCTGGTGTGCAATGCAATGCGAAAAGAGCATAACCTATATGTTATTCTTCAGTGCACAAAGTTAGATCGTTAGTGCAATGCAATGCACCAACAAACGTAATCTCTTTAATGAACATGGGAATGATTTAGTTCTGGTGTGCAATGCAATGAAATGCAAAAAGTGCATAACCTATATGTTATTCTTCAGTGCACAAAGTTAGATCGTTAGTGCAATGCAATGCAATGCAATGCAATGCATCAACACACATATCATCTCTATAATGAACATGGGAATGATTTCGTTCTGGTGTGCAATGCGAAATATGCATAACCTATAAGTTATTCTTCAGTGCACAACGTTTGATAGTTAGTGCAATGCAATGCAATGCAAAGCAAAGTAAAGCAAAGCAAAGCAAAGCAAAGCAAAGCAAAGCAAAGCAAAGCAAAGCAAAGCAATGCAATGCAATGCAATGCAATGCATCAACACACATATCATCTCTATAATGAACATGGGAATGATCTTGTTCTGGTGTGCAATGCAATGCAAATGCGAAAAGTGTTTGCATTGCATTGTATTGCATACAATGCATAATTCGCATTGCATTGTATTGCATACAGAACAAAATCATTCCCATTGTTCATTATAGAGATAACGTGTGTTGTTGCATTACATTGCATTGCATTGCACAAACGATCTAACGTTGTGCTCTGAAGAATAACATATAGGTTATGCACTTTTTGCATTGCATTGCATTGCACACCAGAAATACCTCATTCCCATGTTAATTAACGACATAACGTTTGTTGTTACATTGCATTGCATTGCATTGCATTGCATTGGTTTCCATTGCATTGCATTGCACTAACGATCTAACGTTGTGCACTGAAGAAAAACATATAGGTTATGCACATTTTGCATTGCATTGCACACCAGAACTAAATCATTCCCATGTTGATTAAAGACATAACGTGTGTTGTTGCATTGCATTGCATTGATTTGCACTGCATTGCATTGCATTGCACTAACGATCTAACGTTGTGCACTGAAGAATAACATATAGGTTATGCACTCTTTGCATTGCATTGCATTGCACACCAGAACTAAATCATTCCCATGTTCATTAAAGAGATAACGTGTGTTGGTGCATTGCATTGCATTGCACAAACGATCTAACGTTGTGCACTGAAGAATTACATATAGGTTATGCACTTTTCGCATTGCATTGCATTGCACACCAGAACTAAATCATTCCCATGTTCATTAAAGAGATGCTATGTGTGTTGTTGCATTGCATTGCATTGCATTGCATTGCATTACATTGCATTGCATTGCATTGCACTAACGATCTAACGTTGTGCACTGAAGAATAACATATGCACTTTTCGCATTGCATTGCACACCAGAACTAACTCAATCCCATGTTAGAGAGAGAGATAACATATGTGTTGTTGCTTTGCACAAACTATCTAATTGTGAATTGTGTGAACTAATTGTGCATTGAAGAATAACTAGTAATAATAATAATAACAACTATAGTCTGTGCACTACTTGCATTGCATTGCACAACAGAACTAACTCAATTCCATGTTCATTAAAGAGATAACGTGTGTTGTTGCATTGCATTGGATTACATTGCATTGCACACACGATCTAACGTTGTGTATTGAAGAATAACATAGGCTATGCACTTCTTGCATTGCATTGCACTAACGATCTAACTTTGTGCACTGAAGAATAACATTTAAGTTATGCACTTTTCGCATTGCATTGCATTGCACACCAGAACTAACTCAATCCCATGTTCATTCAAGACATATGTGTGTTGTTGCATTGCATTGCATTGTTAGATCGTTAGTGCAATGCAATGCAATGGAATGCAACAACACACATATCATATCTTTAATGAACATGGGAATGATTTAGTTCTGGTGTGCAATGCAATGCAAGAAGTGCATAGCCTATGTTATTCTTCAATGCACAACTTTAGAACGTGTGTGGAATGCAATGCAATGCAACAATACATATGCTATCACTTTAATGAACATGGGAATGAGTTAGATATGTTGTGCAATGCAATGCAAGAAGTGCAAGGCTATATGTTATTCTTCAATGCACAACGTTAGATCGTTGTTTGTGCAATGTAACAACACATATGTTATCTCTTTAATGAACATGGGATTGAGTTAGTTCTGGTGTGCAATGCAAATTTGCCTAGTGAAAACAGAGTTTGTGTTGTTGAATCATATTTTTTTCTAGTACATCTTAAATATAGAGCTCATGACAAATAAAAGTTCCAGATGGACAAACATTAAATGCAAAACCCAGTGTGAATAACAATATCTTAAAATAAACTAGAGTGGATACACAGATATGGCCTATTTATGAATGAAATTCATGCATTTATTTGTCATTTAAACTGATGCAAACAGGGAAAGAGAGTAGAAAACACTTATTGTCCTGTCGCCCCCTCTAGTGGACAGCATTGAGTATTACGGCCTTCATTTCTCAGAGAACGCAAGTCAATGGATTTTTTTGGGGAAAGTAAGTCTTTTTTTTATTTTTATTTTTTATTAATGTTTATTACAAACTCTCGTGGAGACAACAGCACAGAAAAAGGCATGGTATCAACAAAATGCAGGTTTGACAATGAAAAAGATCAAATAAATAAAAAAATAAAATAAAATAAGGCATTGTTCTCAAATAAATAATATGTGTTACAGGACCAAAAACATTTCAGCAGCATAACAAATAGCTTCTATCCCTACAGTTTGTTTAGAATTTTTTACAAGGTTCAAGGAGGATAATAACATAAGAAATTCATTTTTAAAACAGTTTACATTTGGCAATTGTTTTTTCCATTTATTTTTGTGAATGTTCAAACCCATAATGATGATAAGGTTAATCAAAGGTGAAATGTCCCTCGTCAGTTTAGAATTATAAATAAGAATATCTTCGATTGTAAATTGTTCAAGTTCACTAATTTTATTATTTAACCAGCTATGGACATCTTGCCAGAACTTCCTACTAACTGAACAAAGGAAGAATAAATGTTCTGTTCGTTTTGGGATTTCATGACAAAAGTCGCAAGGGTCAACTTCAAAACCAAATCTACCCCTCAGTGTCTCCGCAGATGGATAGTAGTTGTTAAGAATTTTAAATTGCATTTCTTTTACTTTGGGTGCAATTGGCCATTTTATAAATTTCCAATGTTTTTCTGCAATTGTTGGATTATCTAATATTTTAAGTTTTATCTTCCTATCATAATCATGATATATATATATCATGATATATAATATATATGATATATATATATATATATCATGATATATAATATCCTTTGAAAGCTTTATTTAAATATTTGTTGTAACATTTTTTGTCCGTAATGTTTAATTCTCCTAACGTTAAGTTTGGAAGTTTGATTTGGACTTTAGAAAAACTAATTGTGTTTTTTGATCAGCTGTATCGATAGATTTACAGATTTTCTTATATTCTTTAAGAGAACATTGAATATTATTAAATTTGTTTTTTAAATCTTGTAACTGTAAGATTTCACCGTTTATATCTAAAATGTCATGTACAAAGATAATGCCTTGGTCAAACCAAAGCTGGTTGAACAAAGACTTTTTGTTTGATACAATTACTCTATTATTCCACAAGGTGGCACAATGAGGGGTAAAGTTATGGGTAAATTCCATCTTCCAATGATGCAAAACTTGTTTATGAAACTCAGATAATTTAAAAGGTATTTTAGAAATTTCAAAGTCACATTTCAAAAGAAAGTTTAACCCACCGAACCTCTTGAAAATACTTTTTGGAATGTGAAACCATATTGAATCCGGCTTCAATAGAAACTCTTTCAACCACTTTATTTTAAATGTTCCTAACATTGCCTCAAAATCCAATGTTTTGATCCCCACCTTTAACCAACATAGTAGGTCTTATTTCTCCATATAAATGTATATATAATGGAGTTAATTTTCCTCGCGTTTTTTGGAGCAATGTAAAGAGATTGACATGGATAAATCAGTTTGGATATACCCTCAGCCTTGGACAATAAGTAACGCCCAAAAATGGAAAGATCTCTACTAAGCCAGTGGTTTAAGGATAATTGATATTTGAATAAGGAAAATTTGAATAAGGAAAATTGATATTTGATTAATTTCCTCTCTTTGTTTTTCATCTTTAACCATCTTAACTCCAAGATATTTAACTTCTTTTTTTAACAGGGATTGACATTATTTCTGTATCTATACAGTCATATAACGCAAGTAGTTCACACTTTCATATTTAAACGAAGACCTGAAGCTTTGGAAAAAATTGAAATTATTTGCAATGAATTGCTAACCATAGATATCGATAAAAAACTATTGCGAAATGACGGCGTTTCCATTAACCGATGTTATGCGACTGAAACGTCATTTTTTCCTCTCGCGATAAGTCATTCCAACGGACGATCATGGCAACGGACGTTGGTAAGTTTATATATATATATATATATATATATATATATATATATATATATATATATATATATATATATATATATAACAGCCACGTACCGCACTAGACATTATTATTATTATTAATGGAAGGAAACGTAGGTGTGTTATCCAAGCATTAATGGCAAGGAAAGACTCTTATACTGTGAGCGGCACATATGAGGTGTTTCTGGGTTTTTCTCCCTCATTTCTGCTTCGAGGTCATGAGTGGCATTTCTTTGAGGTTTAGAATCCAGTATTTCTATCATTATTTTGTCTTTTATGAATTTAATAAAGAAAAAATGGAATTTCTTTCCATTGCAACGATGGAAAGAAATTACAAATAAAGTCTCTTTTAAATACAGAAAAATAAGGTTTCGTCTTCATACATTTGCATTTATGAATAAAGAATTTGCCCAGAATCAACATTACATTAATACATTTTTTTTTTCTCATCCAACAACATTCCAAACATAATATGCTTCCTAGCAAAAGTTGGCAGTGAATGAATCTTTGTCTCCAACCAGTAAGACATATTTTCCCAAAAGGTATTTGAAAAAACACAAGAAAAAAAAGGTGATCGTTGTCTCTATGTCAACTTGACAAAAAGTACAGGCATTTTCTTCAAAATTAAACTGTTGTCTTAAAAATTCACTTGACCATTGAATATTTTAAAATGGGTTTCCTTAGCTTTAGGAGCCACTGGAAAGCTAATATACTGTGTTCGCAATTCATGTTGTATCGTCAGCCAATTGACTAAGTATAATTTCCTGTCCAAACACATTTAATTTTTCAATATTTGAGTTTTTAATTAGGAGAGCCAAAATCTCTGTAGCCAGAATAAACAATGAGCGTGAGACGGGGCATCCTTGTTTAACTCCTCTCTTAATATAAAATCTGGGTGAAGTACCTGTTGGTAGGGCCACTGAACTATTGGTATTTGTGTAGAATAACTGAATAACATTACAAAAATGTTCACCAAACCCATACATTTTCAAACATTTAAAAATAAATGAATGTTCTAACATATCAAAGGCTTTATAGAAATCTAAAAATAAAATAACCCCATCATCCTCTGTTTCTTGATTATACTCCAGCAAGTCCAAAACAAGTCGAATATTGTTATGTATAGAACGGCCTCTAATGAATCCAGTTTGTAATACCATCTGGGCCAGGTGATTTATCCAATGACAAACACATAACAGCAGAATCAAGCTCTTCGATTGTTAATTCTGCATCACATATCATTTTGAACTGTTCATCTATATGAGGAACAAATTCAAAATTTTAATGATTAAAATTGCCATTATTTTATATGAAAAAGTTAATAATTTTATTTTATTGACAAAATATTTTATTTTGTCTTTTGTATATGTTTTGATTAGATCAGATAACATTTTAATCTGTCATATGATCATGTGATAATGTACTCCACCTATGGGGCATGTTGTCTCATTTCACTTCATTCATTCAGGGTAAATCAAGAGAAAAGTATACGCTGTATTAATGACACAAAACCACTACTAGACGTGTGAAATTAAGGGGAAAATAAATACTCTGAATTTACACAAACTGAGAAAGTCTAAAAGCGTAAGGTTGTGCCCTGCTCTCCCCTATTTGTAAACACTTTTTAAATTTTTTATTTTTATTTATGTCTCAAAAAAAAAAAAAAAAATTATGTACAATTTAACATTTGCTTCTTTAATTAAAAAAGACAAGGACAAGCGTTAATGTCGAGCCCTGATATGTTTTCCTTGACTGGTTTTCCCTGCAGAATTACGTTGTTGAAAACGAAAAACGAGTGTTTCTGCATTAAACAACTATCTCAACTGTTAAATAACAGATGTAAGATTAAAATAATATCAGATCTGTCTTATTTTAAATAAACACAAAAAAACAGAGATGAAAAATTAACATGAGTAAGAAATGTTCATTTGCTCCATCTAGTGGCAATCGTCATGAAATGCCATGTTATACTATTTTTGTCCACAAGAGGTCGGCAGAGACACCCAAAGCAATGCAATGAGTTATTTTGTATTTAAATTAAAGAATGTGGAAAATGTGCTTTTTTTGTTGTTAAAATGTAATATTGTTTTATCTTGTTTGTGAACAATGACTCAAGGACTTGAGTTCAAGGACAGGGTTCACTGACATAAATACTGACTTTTGAGAGGTGAACTAAGGGTTTTTAGGCTTTTGCAGATAATGCAGTAATTATGCAACATAATGTTCTGCTGTTTGTATGAATTGTTTGGAGAATTGCACTTACTGGTTTGCAAGTGTTTTTTTTTTTTTTCTCACTTTATTAAAATTTTCCATTTAAACAAAATATAACATACACTGTTTGTTGTGTGTATAACATACACACAAGCCGACATATCCCTAAAGCAGGGTACCAATCTATATACCGGGGGAGTATATATATATATATACAATATATATACTGTATATATTGTTAATAAAAGGATCCACACAACAAATAATTAAAAAATTAATTTTGTAGGGAGGGACAGGACCAAAACATGTGTGCGGTAGTTGCGTGGGCCTGGTGACAACGGTCACATGTGGGATCCACTTCAGGATATATTTTTGACAGTCTAACTTTGGTCCAGTGGGTACGGTGGAGAATTTGAAACTGAATCAGAGCATGTCAGGCACAAAAAGATGAAGAGTGCACACTTTCCACTGTTCTTCTGACATGTTTTCTCCAATGTCCTCCTCCCACTGAGATTTAATAGTTGCAAGTGCTGGGCAAAGTGCAAATGGCATTATAAAGATATGAGATCATACCCTTCATAATATGGGTGGGCTTGAAAAAAAAGTCAATAGGAGTAGCTCTAGGGAGATTGAGGGTGCATGTCTCGAACGAAGCTACGAACCTGCAAATACCTAAAAAAGTGGTGTGTACATTTTTCTGCTAGTTGCTGGAAAGATGCAAAGACATTATCTATATATAGATCGTTAAATGTTATAATGCCCAGAGCTGACCACTGTGAAAAAGTGCTATCATCAATGATGGTGGGAAAGCAACATTTGCTGCTACAGGTGCGAAGATAGAATAGGTTTGTTATCCAAAGTGGTGTCTGAATTGCCTCCAGATTCTCAGCGTAGTTTTAACAATGACATTTTTAGTATAGGGAGACGAAGAGCATTTAATGGGGGCATGTCAGTGAAGTGGGCATGCATGAAGTAGCCTCCATATTAAACCATCCAGATCCTGATCCTGATTTAACCAGTATTGCATGACTCTGAGATTTGAAGCCCAATAATAAAATTGTAAAGTATTTTGGGTCTATGAAGGAATGTCTTAAGAATTGTGGGTATCTTTTTATTCCAGATAAATCCTAGGATCAGGGAATCAATTTTACGAAAAAAAAGTGTTCAGGCAGGAAAATAGGTATGGACTGAAAATAATAGGAGAATTTGGGAAGAATATTCATTTTAACTGAATTAATTCTTCCAGCCAAGGATAGGGGAAGCAAAGACCAGCGCTCAAAATCTTTCTCCATCTGGAGTAACAAAATAGCAAAGTTAAATTTAAAAAGATCTTTGAATTTATCCGTGATGATGCAGACTCCAAGATAAAGTAAATCTATGGTGTGCAATCATAAATGGAAAATTGTAGTCCCTAGCTGTAGAATTCAGTGGAAAAATTTCACTCTTGCGCAGAAA